>NW_027069512.1:1577330-1742320 GCF_002906115.3 Quercus suber | reverse complement strand
AAAAAAAAACAGGTGTCAGCCAGTAATGGCGAGTCTGTAATTATTATACACAAAAGAGAACATGCAAAAAACTCATACACAGTCCAAAAAAATATAAAAAAGTGATGTAGCAGAAGCTATCAGATTCAATATTGACCTGCTTGCCTGTGCAACTGACAAACAATGAAGTCATGCACATAAATTAAACTCAAAATTTTGAAGTGAGTTTAAGACTCTAGTCTGTACCGTCAGTCACTCTCTCTCTCTCTCTCTCTTCTCTAATAAAAGAAACTTTTTTTTTTTTCTAGGCTCACACTGTACTAAACCAGTAACACCAGCTTCACAATCTCTCTCCCTCTTGGCTCTGCAAGAAAATTACACATATGCAAAGACTATCCAGAAAACTTTCCACTATTAAATTCTCCCCTCCGTGTCTATCAAATCATATCAGAAACTCAAACAAGGCCCATAAAACTAGCTCACACTCTCACATAAAACAAAGTTAACTAAATAAGCTAAACTCTCACTTCCACCACAAACCGACAAAACCCAACTCTCTATCTCTCTTTCCACACATGCATTCAAGACTGGTCCTCCCTCAATGAGTTTGGGTTGTCCTTCAACTTCTTGGGGGGTGAATGGGTTGTGTGGTGTCTCAGCTGGCTGCCAAGTTTGCCTTCTTTCCACCGTCGCCGCCAACTTACCAGATCAAGAAGAGAGACGATGGCAAGCTCACTGTGGTGTCTTCTTCCACTCCTTCCATGCCTATTCCAAACGCTGATGACACTTCCTTAGACGTTTTGCTTATTGACACCAAGCGTGGCAACAAGATTGTTGCTTTTTATCTCAGGAACCCATATGCTCGCCTCACTTTGCTTTACTCTCATGGCAATGCTGCTGACGTTGGCCAGCTCTATGACCTCTTTGTGCAGCTCAAGCTCAATCTCAGAGTTAATGTCATGGGGTCAGTCAGTCAGTCACTCTCTTTTCCTCTTTTCATTTTTGCTTTTTATTTTATTTATTTATTTTTTTTGAAAAAAGGGGATATTCTTATTTATTATATGGTAGGTTTGGTTAATGGGTTTTCACTTTTTTGGTGTGGCTGTGTATACAAATCTTACATATGTATTTTTTTTGGAGTGGGTTATTTAATCCGTGTTCTGAAATGGGTATATCTTTTGTGTCATGGCTTTGAAGCTTTTCTACGCTTTTTGTATTTTCAATCACTGTCTTTTCAAAGGATGCAGTATTTTTTGGAACTGGTTTTGTTGGGTTTAGATCTGTTTATTAGTAAAGATAACAGCTTTATTCAATGTTCTGACTAATGACTTCTCTTCTTAAGGTGTTAATGGGTAATGGGTTTTTCCCTTTTTACAATGAAATAAAGGTGAAAGTAAACAAGGTTGATTTAACAGTGTTTCCTTGTAGTTAGTTCTCTCATCGGTCCTTTTCAAACTTTTCTATTTGGCCCTCGTTTTTTACTTTCCCCTCCTCTAAAAAGTAAATTAATTTCTATTTTATACTTCGATGGAAACATTGTTTAGTATTTAACTATTCACCTTCTTTTTCTCTTTTTTTGGGGGATATTCTGTGCTTTTGGGGCTTTGTGAGATTTTATGGCCTGAAATGGCCAACTCGTAATCTATCGAACTTTCCAAGATCTTATTTTACTTTACTGTGACATATTATGCACGATTTTTCAGTAATTTAGATCTTGGGAAAATTCGAGTCATCTAATCTTTCTACTTTTCATGTGACTCTATGGCACTTAAGAGAAAATTTTGAAAGGTATAAAATATTCCCTTCATTTTTTATGGACAAATTCATACTTTTGATTAATGTTTTTAAGGGGTTTCTTTAAAAAAAAAAAAAAAAAAAAATCCTCAATCGAATTTGTGATCTTGTTTTCTAGGTACAATGTGATAAATTTGAAGCATTGGATTCCATTTTTGGGTTTATGTTAATACCATGCCTTCCTTCTGAATTTTATGATGCAGATATGACTACTCAGGCTACGGAGCCTCTACTGGTAAGGTAGGCTATGACAGTCTGAGTTGTACCATACTTTGCAGTGTTATTATTGTGCTGCTCCGTGACTCTCTTACTTTTTAGCTGTTACTTGAATTGTTAATGATTTGCTGACTACAATTGGGATTTACCATTGGAATAACTCTCTCTCTTTAGATAATGAGAACTTTTTGTTTTGTTTTTTGAGAAGATAGATAATGAAGACCTGATTCATACTGTAGCTGCAATTTTGGATTTGGGAATAATTAGGGAGCAATGCTGGTGCCACAACTTGTTGCACAACTTGCCCATGTGGTGAGTTGTGGTTGGTGGAGGGGTGTCCCCACATGGACCCACCATCACCCCTCCACTAATCACAACTCTCCACATGGGCAAGTTGTGGTGCCAGCTTAATTCATAATTAGGAGAGTAACGAAGGACAATATGAGACGTCAGTTGGAGGAATGGATAATAGATGGGAGTGTTGACATTTATCATGTATTAATGCAAAAGAAATGCATAAGCGGACGGAGGTGTACATTCTAAATCAAGATATATGAAGCTAGATTAGAAAAAGTTGGGGATTTAGACTGCATGAAGTTTATTAACAATTTATAACCTAGTGAAAATTGTGATGAAAGTTGGTTCTGATGCAGAGCAAAACCAACATTATTTAGAATTTATATGTTTAAATTTTTGTATTTATCTTAACATGAAATTGGATAATTGTAGACTTTTATTTGGATAGGATTAGATTTGAGATTAGATAGGGATTAGCATTTGAGTTCAATTAGGATTAGTTTTAGTAGTATTTTAGTTTTAATTATTTTTCCTTAGTTGTATTTTAGAAGCGTTTGATTGATTAATGATATTCATATTGGGGATTTTCCAATAGTTAGGTGCTGATTCCTATCAACTTAGGTGCAAATGCCTAAGTTTAGGTGCAGATGCCTAAGTTATGCTTGTTGTTGATTCCAAGCAACCAATAAGTGCCGATTCTTAGGGTTTATCTTTACTTTTCTTGTTACTTTTTATTTTGTCTGTTTTTCTTCCCATCAGATCATAGTACCAACACAAAAGCCAACCACCATTTGGAAAACCCAGCTTTAAAAAAAAAAAAAAATCCAGAAAATCTGCAACCCACAACACCAGATCAGACCCACTTGAATTTAGTGTCGCAGTCTAACTAGTTGTATCTAGTACCTGAAATTTTGGTCAGATCTCACTGGTCTTTCAAAGTTCCACATAAAACGAGACTCAACCAGTTCTAATACAAGATCCTACCTGTCATATTGAAAGCCCAAACCCAACCAGTGACTTCCCTTTAACCTTCTGCAATGCTCAGGTGCAACTCAAGTGTGCAAGCTCAGGTTCTTATCACAATTTTTTGTTAGAAATTGATTATTTTAGTGCACAATGGTAGAAGTTCAACCACTTATTTTTTATGGTTATCAAGATGACAACACCTGGATTTTCAAAAATTGGATTTTTTGATGGAACAATTCTTTGCACAAGTGCATTTATCAAATGACAAATAAAAAATGTGGTATGCCAAAACAAGAGTTGCTGGTAGAGCATTGGAGTTTTGGAATCATTATGAGAACCTACACTTTCGAATACACTGTCTCTAATTACTTGGGAAAGAATGAAAGAAGACCTTTGCATTGTATATTTCCCGCAGTATTATCACAAAATTAAAGAGTCAGTTGCACAAATTTGATCATTATGGTAATTTTCAAGATCAAAGGACAAGTATGAGGCAGTGCAACAATGACCGGTCACTCATGAAGTATCTGCCATACGCCAGAATTAGGAAATCTAATGAAAACTGTTGAAGACTTAGCTACTCAAATGAAGGTAAATCAAGTATCATCAGACCTTGATATTGACCAAGAAGTGTATGCGTCAACCAAAGTTTCAATGTTCATGCAACCAGAAGAGTCTACTATAGAGCCTAAACAACAAGAAGCCTGAAGAATCATCCATGGTGCATGCAGATCTACAGTTTGATGAAGTCAAAAAGGTTGATACTCCAATTGCACATATTGAGTTTGTGATTCAAAAAGAGTTTCATGGGGTGGACTACAAGGTTTATCTATTTTCAATGATCCCAAAGAGGATTCCTCTACTACAGCAAGTGTTATGTGCCAGATTTTTCATCCTTCAATGATTTAAAACTTGAGGTCGAGTTTTCTCCAACCAAGGTAGTATGATGCAGGAGCAAAACCAAAATTATTTTAGAATTTATATTTTCAGATTTTTGTATTTATCTTACAGGAAATTGGATAATTTTAGACCTTTATTTGGATAGGGATTAGATTCGAGATTAGTATTTGAGAACAGTTAGGAATAATTTTCATTAGTTATCTTTTATCTCTTTATTTCCTGGCTCTAGTTCTATATAAGCTTTTAGTTTATTTGTATTTTAGAACAGAAGATTGATTGATTAATGATATTCAGATTGGAGATTTTCCAATAGTTGGTGCTGATTCTTGACACCTTAGGTGCTGATGCCTAAGTTTTGCTTGGTGCTGATTCCAAGCAACCCCTCAGTGCTGATTTGTTCATCTCAGAACGTCAAGACAAAAATGTGGATAAATCTAGCATACCTTCCATATGGATTGGTCAGTTAATGGTCATATTATCTAGATGAAAAATATATGTACATTGATAGCCACAATGTTTAATCATTTGAACAGGCTGGTGTTGTGGTTCATGTTAAGTATTAGTTGGTTACTATGGGCATGATTGATCCCCTTGTCTATCTCTCATCACTCTAAACATGCTTATTAGTTGGTGTAAATTCATTGGATTTGCTTCAGATTTTATGGTTGGGAAATCTCAAAGTCATGTGGACTGAACAGTTGAAGTACTTAATTGTGTTTTGTCTTTATGAAATGCAGCCGAGTGAATCCAATACATATTCTGATATAGAAGCAGTATATCAGTGCCTTGAGACTGAGTACGGAATTAGCCAGGAAGACTTAATCTTGTATGGGCAGTCAGTTGGTAGTGGACCAACACTGCACTTGGCATCTAAATTGCCAAGGCTCAGAGGTGTAGTTCTGCATAGTGCAATTCTTTCTGGTCTTCGTGTGCTCTGCCATGTCAAGTTCACATTTTGCTTTGATATTTATAAGGTGAGGATGCTGCCTTGTTTCTCATGAAAAAGATGTTGTGCAGAATTTTTTTTTTTTTTTTTTTTTTTTTTTTTTTTTTTTTTTTTTTTTTTTTTTTTTTTTTTTTTTTTTTTTGGGTCTTCATACTTTCTTTAGGTAATGAAATAATCATTCACATTCATGTAAAAAAATGAAATTTTAAAAAGTAGTAATATTCATTCATCAAAAAAAAAAAAGAAAGCTCATACAAAATATGTAATTCTATGCAAGTAATGCTTTATCTTTTTTAAATATCGTATGAGAGTAATAACTCATAACTTTTAATAGGAACAACTGTGAACTGGGCCGTGAGTTTGACTAACAGCCTTGTGGGGGTAATCGATTGACTTTAAAAGGAAGCCTTGGGTAATCTATGCAAAACCTTGATCGAAGGCATCTTGGCTTCCATATAGGAGTTTCATAATGATGGTCAAGCCAATTCTCTCTTTTCCATGAGTAAACCTTGGTGAAGTCATCATATATCTTCCACTTACAATGTTTGTTGTTGGCGCACTCATAACTTTGTTGATATGCCACAATTCTGCCCCCATTAATTGTGCACTTGAAACTTGTTTTTGGAGATAGAGGGTAACAAAATTCAAAACTAGTTTTTGCACCAGGTTCCACCCAGTCACTGCCAAGGTCACGGATAGGATCACCACCATAGCATTTGATGGCAATTGCATGTGACTTTTTATTGATTATTGTGATTTTTTTCATTGGAAGAGATGAAGGTTTGAAGCGTATTAGGTCTTTTGGCCATGGTATGCTAAGAAAGGCCTCAGACAAAGGGGTTACAAAAAGTAGCAGTGAAATGAGCAGAAGAATAAGATTACTAGAATTCATGTTCATGACGTGACAACACTTTTTGCAATATTGCACATACAATACAACCCTCTCTATTATTCGTCTTATAAATAGATAAAAGTGGGGCAAATGAGACAAAGATAAAGGTAGAAGGAACCGTTTTCTATTTGTTATGACTCTTCATTAAGCGTTAAAGTTAAAAAACTCTTTTTGTTGAGTTTTAAATTAGGATAACGGCTAGAGAGAAACTCTAATTACTGGCTGGGAATTAAAAATTTATAAAAGCCTCCAAACTGAAGTAATTTATTGCTAGGAAGCATAGACACTTCATTTAAGGTAGGGTGTCAATTCGTGCTCGCGGGTCAGGTTCGTGTCGTGTCGAGCCATAAGTACTCTGCTATATGGGTTGACACGAACTCGACCTGTTTAGTAAACGTGTCAAGAATCCTCAACCCTAATCCGATTTGTTTATTAAACAGGTTGACCCAACGTGACACGTTTAATCTGTTTAATTAATAAGTCATGTAAAAATTAATACTAATAACCTGTTTGATTAATAGGTCATACATGATCTAAATAATCTATTATTAATTTCTATATATCTAAAATTAAAATACAATTACAACCATAAATATAATAATAAACATATAATTACAACAACAAAAATTAAGCAATAATAACAAAATTTAATACCTTTATTACCTAAACGGGTCAAACAGGTCAAACGGGTTCACATGTTAAACACGAACACGACCCGTTTATTAAACGGGTCAGCCGTGTCGACCTGAATATGACCCGAACCCATTTAGTCTAATAACCTGTTTGATTAATAGGTCATACATGATCTAAATAATCTATTATTAATTTCTATATATCTAAAATTAAAATACAATTACAACCATAAATATAATAATAAACATATAATTACAACAACAAAAATTAAGCAATAATAACAAAATTTAATACCTTTATTACCTAAACGGGTCAAACAGGTCAAACGGGTTCACATGTTAAACACGAACACGACCCGTTTATTAAACGGGTCAGCCGTGTCGACCTGAATATGACCCGAACCCATTTAGCCTCAACCCATGACCTGTTTATAAACAGGTTAGTCGTGTCGGGTTCGCGGGTCGTGTCAAATTTTGCCACCCCTAATTTAAGGTGTCCTATTTGTGTTTGAGGGTGGTAATTAGGCAGGTTGGGTCATAAATGAGTCTGGTTTATAATACCCATTTAACCATTTATTATCCATTTAAAAAAAAATTAAGTAGGTGAGAAAGTCAATTGTTTCACGTGGGTGGGCTTGGGAATTGGAAAAGGAGCAAAGGAACTTTCTTGGAAAGTGGTTTTTTGTTAACAATTACCAAAAAATATTGATTTTATTAAAAACAAATCATAAATAATTGTTTTTTAATAAGAAACTCTACCCATTTATTTGAATTTTTTATATAAAAAATATTAAATTCACCATATAAAAATATTTTAAATAATTTTTTAATCATTGCACCTAGCCGCACCCACACTCGAATCCGGAAATGCACCCTTGCCTCATAGAATTGATGTCTTCCTATCAGAGAATATGTAGTAACTAAGTAGAGCTCTTTTGGGGTGAATAGCTCATCCATCTCACACAGACAATGAAATGTTGAACAATAATACACAACCATAGGTTGTAAGAACGAAAAGAATGCCCATTTCAACATACGAAATGCCTCATGACTATCATGCATGTATGATGCAATTTCATGATTGATTAGGTGTAATAAGTCAGTGTGGTTCGTTTATTTCTTGGATGATTGCTTGTGTATTAATTGATACTCCCTCCATCCCACAGTAGATGAAAGTTTGCAAAGTAGTATGCATTTAATGAAACAAAATAAACATAATGATATTCCAAAAAATTTTCTGGAGTGGGTCATGTGTGTTTGGAATTGTCCGCACTTGTGTTTGTCACTTAATCTTGGGCATTTGATAAAGATTTATATGTTTATTTTGCTTTATTAAATTGCATCTTATTTACAAACTCATGTCTATTGTAGGGAGTATTGGCTCACTTCTTTATGGCATATGCTTTTAGGACTGAAGATTAGTAATTGTATCAATATTATAAATTTCCATAATGTATATAAATATTAGCTTGAAGTGATATTAAAAAAATGAGGAAAAGTTTCCAACTTCTTCAAATACCAGCCTTCGGTTCAAACAACACAACAAGTCCTTATGAAAATGGTTATATTCAATCCCTTAATCAAGATCCTTTGATTGGATACATCTTCAAGAAGGAAATAGGGAAAACAAAATTCCATAGAATATAGTAGTTCTGTATATACAACTTTTTAGAGTTAGCCATATGCGTTTCAGGAGTCCTCTTTTGCTATTTGGTGGCCATTTATCAATGAAAAAACTTTAAAAAAAAAAAAAAAAATTCTATAAAAAATTTATAATTGAGGTTTTTAGCCATTTTGTGAATACTTCTACCTTAAATAATCCCGAATTATGTGGAAAAGGGGTAGATCTTAATACTTTCTTCCTTATTGCTAGGCCATAATCTAGTTATTTGTGAATCAAGAACGTCTAATTATAGATTCAAGCAAATTCTAAATAATTCAACCAAGATTTTCAAGCCAAGAAACGCAATACAATCACACAAGTCAAAGGGGCAGACAAGCACCGAGAATTGCATGCAGAATCCCCAATGCAAAGGGAAAAACTGTGGGACTAGACAACAATCCATTATAATAAAATAGGGTTTAATGTCTCCTCAAGTTTATGCAAAATACGCGACAATTGGTGACAATACTGGGAAAAATTACTCTTGGTATTATAATGCAGTAACTGGCAAAAATTACTATTTCAACTAAGATTTTATGCCTTAAAAGATATTTGATACTACCGTGGAAATCAAGAAACCAAGCGCCACAAGTTCACTGTGAGTTGTTCACTCAAATCATATCTAAAGGAAACACCTCAAACTTTCTGTCCTCTCCTTCCTACGTCATTAAAATAAATAAATAAATCTTTTTTCCTTCTTGGTTTCACCATCACTGCAAGTAAAACCCTTTAAATTTCCCTTTTCTTTGACCTGTCTATGGACAGGAAATGAATTTAGTTTCCTTCATTGGTCAGCCAAACATGGGTGGACAGCATTAGACATCCAACACTAATATGCACCAAATGAATTGTTGGTTTAAATCTCTTATCACCAAGCATTGGAGAGGAGCGTTTAGAGATTGCTTTGAAGAGACTGCCTACTATATGATTTTGTCTTGTGAATTGAGCTAAGATAAAGTAAAAAATGTGCTCTATATAATTTATCTTGTCCAAATTTCCCGTTGACTATAATTGTTGAAATGGGGTTGGCTAAATTTACAGGGAACGGAAGATGATGTTGTCAATTGGTTACATGGCAATGGGCTGTGGAAAATGGCAAGGGAACCATATGAACCTTTGTGGATTAAAGGAGGTGGGCACTGCAACTTGGAGCTATACCCTGATTACATCCACCATTTTTGCAGATTTGTCCAAGAAATGGAGAAGTTAACCACAGAAACCCGCCTTAAAAAGATTCGGCAGAGCCTGCGACTACATACAAGGCACACAGTTTCTGCTAATAGGTGCTGTAAGGTTAAATGCTGGCGACCAAAGTGCTTATGTCCTGATTGTTCTTGCCAACCCAGCTGCACAAAATGTTCTTGCCAGCCCAAATGCCTAGAATGTTGTTGGAGACCAAGCTGTCCAGAATGTTGGAGACCCAGCTGCAAAAAATGTTGCTGGCGACCGAAATGCCTAAGATGTTCGAAACCAACCTGCTGTATTAAATGTTTTTGCTGGCAATGTTGTGTGGGAACGCATAGTGGCGGGTTAGATAGAAAGGAGGATGGCTAATGATGATTATGTGCATGTATAGATTGGTGAACTTGCTAACACCCCTCTAATCTTGTGCAGTATTGTACGACGAGGAAATTGTCATTGATAATCAAAGAAATTGATATAATTGAATGTTTCTCTTGATAATGGTAAATTCTTGGAACTTTGATTTTTCTATGAGCTCTTTTACAAAATATATTATATTTTCTATTGATAATTCATTTTGAAATTTCTAGGCAGGTCTTGACTGTTTAAGTGATCGGATATCAACACTTGCCTGATACAATCATACGATAAATGTGCAATCCCTATAACATTTGAAGCTGTTTGATAAATATGTAGCTCTTGCATGAAGGGCTATGAAGAGTTGTATGCATAACAGGTAGAGCTCAAGTGGAGATTATAGAGACCAGGAAAGCATTTCCTGGATTCAAGTTGATCGTCTATAAAAGCTCAAGCTTGCTAATATTATAAAGACGGTGACTGAGTTTTAATCTACAATCTGCACTAATAGGGAGTCTTATCATAGAATATTGGTTAAGTGGTTAAATTTTATTCTCTTATTATTACACCACACCATAGTGGGGTATGAATTCTTGTCTCTTTTCTATTAGCCTGAGTTTGAACTTTCTCTTTCCTATTGGTTTTAACTTTCGGATCAAATGATAATTTTATTAGTCCAAAGGTAACCTTTGCAGGGCTTAGTGTTCGGGGCAATTAACAACCTCCTTTGTGGACTATAAAGTACAATCAGTGTCTTGCACGTAAATGTCTTATGAGAGTTCTACTGTTGCCCAACCTTTGAGAGTCCTTCTTATCTTTTCTACTAGTTATCTTATCCTTATTTGAGTAGTTCTAGTTATCTAGAATCTTATCTCTATTTGAATATTTGAATAATTATCTAGTAATTATATCTTGTTATCTTAGGAGATTGTTGTTCTTTAAATAAACGTGTATGATATTAGGCCAATTGTTGAGGAATTTGCTATTGAATTGTGGTTTGTCTTCCACCCGAAGGAAGTCATTCTTCAATTCCATCTCTGTTGCTATCAGAAGTTTGCAGACTTTCAACTAAAGATTGAAGTTTGAATGGCTTTTCCTGCACTTCTGATGCCATGAAATACATACTTTCAACTTAAAATCGAAGTTTGAATGGCTTTCCCGACACATCAACCATAGAGTGGGAGAAGTCACTTATGTTACAAATTTAATTTCTTGAAAGAGAATAGGGGCTCAAGTGTTGTGGATTATATTTGGTTATAGATCCATACTATTCCTTGTAGTTGTATAGAAGCTATATTTTCTTCAAGCAATATGCTGATGTTATAACATGTAGTTCTAAATAGGCTTAATCTGTGTCAATAGAGAATCCCTGAGAAGCCATTTTGTTGTGATCATAGTACATTTTGTTCGGTTCATTGCTTTTTTTTTTTTTTTTTTGGGGTGGGGGGTGTCTTCATACTTTCATTGGGTAATGAAATAATCATTCACATTTTTTTTTTTTTTTTTTTTGGGGGTGGGGGGTGTCTTCATACTTTCATTGGGTAATGAAATAATCATTCACATTCATGTAATTAAAAAAAAAAAGTAGTAATATTCATTCATTAAAAACAAAGAAAGCTCATAACTCATGGTATTAGAGTAATATTCTACGCAAGTAATGTTTTATCTTTTTTAAACATGGTATTAGAGTAATAACTCATAACTTTTAATAGGAACACCTGTGAACTGGGCTTCGAGTTTGACTAACAGCCTTGAGGGGGTAATCGATTGACTTTAAAAGGAAGCCTTGGGTAATCTATGCAAAACCCTGATGGAAAGCATCTTGGCTTCCATATAGGAGTTTCATAATCATGGTGAAGCCAATCCTCTCTTTTCCATGAGTAAACCTTGGTGAAGTCATCATATATCTTCCACTTACAATGTTTGTTGTTGGCGCACTCATAACTTTGTTGATATGCCACAATGCTGCCCCCATTAATTATGCACTTGAAACTTGTTTCTGGAGATAGAGGGTAACAAAATTCAAAGCTAGTTTTTGCACCAGGTTCCACCCAGTCACTGCCAAGGTCACGGTTATGATCACCACCATAGCATTTGATGGCAATTGCATGTGACATTTTATTGATTATGGTGATTTTTTTCATTGCAGGAGATGGAGGTTTGAAGCGTATTAGGTCCACTGGCCATGGTATCCTAAGGAAGGCCTCAGATAAAGGGGTTAGAAAAAGTAGCAGTGAAATGAGCAGAAGAATAAGATTACTAGAATTCATGTTCATGATGTGTCAACACTTTTTGCAATATTGCGCATACAATACAACCTCTCCATAATTCGTCTTATAAATAGATAAAGAGGGGCAAATGAGACAAAGATAAGCGTAGAAGGAACCGTTTTCTATTTGTTATCAACTCTTCATTAAGCGTTAAAGTTAAAAACTCTTTTTTGTTGAGTTTTAAATTAGGATAACGGCTAAAGAGAAACTCTAATTACTGGCTGGGAATTAAAAATTTATAAAAGCCTCCAAACTGAAGTAATTTGTTGCTAGGGACCGTAGACACTTTATTTAAGGTGTCGTATTTGTGTTTAGGGGTGGTAATTGGGTAGGTTAGGTCATAAATGAGTCTGGTTTATAATTACCCATTTAAAAAAAAAAAATTAAATACCCATTACCCACCCAACCCATTTAATTTGCAACCCACCTATTTAACCAATTATAAATTCATATTTAGCAGAGTAACAAAAAAATTGTTGAACATGAATAGGTTGTGTTATACCAGTGTAGTATCGGCCGTTTTATGTTATAACTTTTCAACAAGTGCTCATGTTACTTTGTCGTACTTGTACTGATACCCATATTTGTGTCCTTGCTTCCTAGCTTTATTGCCTTTTGTATTAAAAGTTTGGATGAAATCCCCAAACTTGAACTTGCAAGTCTCATCTTTCCTGTCATTTCTCTTGAACCTTCAAATTTTTCTTTACTATTACTACATGAATTTTCAAAAATTGAATTAAAATTAGTAATATCCAGATTAATACATATACTATATAATAAAAGTTAGGCTTAGACGCCATGGTTGCGCCAAGTGACTTCACTAAATTGCAGCAATTTTTTTCTAAAC
Source organism: Quercus suber (assembly GCF_002906115.3). NCBI lineage: Eukaryota > Viridiplantae > Streptophyta > Magnoliopsida > Fagales > Fagaceae > Quercus > Quercus suber. The sequence goes on along the minus strand of NW_027069512.1, from coordinate 1,729,379 downwards.
TGTGGTTTTGCTAAGTAGCTTAACAAAATTACAGCAATTTTTTGAATAAAAAAAATATTTTAGATATAGACAACAACATAATTGTTCTTATCAATTTCTTTAGATGAAATAACAATAAATGTTTAAATAAAACAAGCAACATGCATCTAAGTTTCAGTCGATATAAACAACAACTTATTTGTTCTTATTAGTTTCTTTTAGATAAAGTAACAATAAGTACTTTAACAAAACATATAACATACATTTTAGATAAAATAATTGTAAGTATTTTAATAAAACATGCAACATGCATCTAAATTTCAGTTGATAGAGACAACAACTTATTTGTTCTTATCAATTTTTTAAGATAAACTAACAATAAATTTTTTGACAAAACATGCAACATGCATCTAAGTTTCAGAAATTTAAATCCTACCCAACGCCTACTCTTCCAACACGCCATGGTGACAAAAAGTAGGTATAGACAGCAACTTATTTGTTCTTATTAAATTCTTTTAAATAAAGTAACAATAAGTGTTTTAATAAAACATGCAACATGCATTTAGGAAAGTTGTCTTAACATCCATTTGATGTACAATCAATTTATATATGGATGCAAGTGCTAACAACACACAAATAGATATGATCCTAGCCACCAGTGCATAGGTATCAAAATAGTCTACTCCTTCCCTTTATTTAAAGCCTTTTGCTACTAACCTTCCTTTAAAGGTTTGTACTGATACATTAATATTATATTTTCTTCTAAATACCCATTTACAACCAATTGGTTTAGAACCAATAGGTAGATTTACTAGGACCTAAGTATTATTAGATAATATTGAGTCCATCCTATCATTCACAACTTTTTTCCAAAAAGCTGAATCTCTAGAAGCCATAGCTTCCTCAAATGTTTTAGGGTAATCCTCTGTGTTAAACACTATAGGTATTTTATTTATGACCACTTGTCTATTACCTTCAACTAAGTACAATTGAGTTTGATAAAAAATGAAATTTGAACCAAAGTCCTTTACTTTTCTTACCCTTTGACTCTTTCTTTGTTCACTTGGTAAATCATTTTCAATCCTTTTAGTACCACCCAAAGTAGTATTTGGATTGAAGTCAATTTGTTGTGTTTGAGTAGATATCGAAGTATCCATGGAATCTTTATTGAATTTATCCTCAATAAATACAACATCTCTTGATTCCACCACTATATTAGAGCTTAAGTCTAATAATCTATATGCCTTTGAATTTTTAGCATAACTTACAAACACACTTTTCATAGCCCTTTGTCATAATTTTGTTCTTTTTGGATCAGCCACTCTATAAAAGGCTAAACACCCCCGCACTTTGATATAATCAAGGTTTGGTTTCCTTCCATTCCATAACTTATATGGAGATACTTTAATCTTCTTGGAAGGTACTCTATTGTGCACATGACATGCTGTAAGTAATGCCTTTTCTCATGAATTAAAAGGAAGCTCTACACTCAAGATCATGGCATTTACCAAGTCTACAGGAGTCCTATTTTTTCTTTCAGCCAAACCATTTTGTTGGGGTGTATAAGGGATTGAACTTTGGTGTATTATACCATGTTCCTCACAAAATGTAGAAAAATCATTAGGAAAATATTCACCACCTCTATCACTTTGTAGGCTCTTTATTTTCTTATCCTTTTGATTTTCTACTTTAGTTTTATAGTGTTTGAACATGTCAAAGGATTCATCTTTATTTCTCATTAAATACACATATGAAAATCTAGAGAAATCATCAATGAATGTAATGAAGTATCTTTTACCTCCTTTAGTTAATATACCATTCAATTCACATAAATCTGAATGTACAAGTTCAAGCATAATAGAATTTCTATCTGACTTAGAAAAATGTTTCTTTGTCATCTTTGCTTGAATACAAATCTCACATTTCTTTTCATCATCATGCTTATATGAAATCATACCATGCTTTGACATAAACTTAAAATATTTGAAATTTAAATGTCCTAATCTAGCATGCCACAAATATGAAGAATCAACAATATAAGCACAACCAGAAACTTCTTTATTAATAATACTTAGTTTGTACATGCCATTAGTAGCATATCCATTTCCTACAAATATCTCATTCTTGGACAAGATTAACTTGTCCGATTCTAGTTCAACTTTTACACCACTTTTACATAACAAATTGGCAGACATAAGATTCTTCTTGATATCGGGTACAAAAAAAACATTGGTCAAGATCATCATCTTGTCAAAACTCATCTTCACTTCAACAGTGCCTTTTCCAAGAACTTTTGCTTTATTGTGGTTGCCCATCAGCATTTGTTGTTCTATGGAAGACTCATTATAAGTCTTGAATTGCACTTTATTGTTGCACACATGCACCGTTGCACCCGAATCGAATCACCAATCAAAAGGACTTGCAATCATAGCCACATAAACTTCAGTGATCGTATCAATATGTACGCCATTTACCATAGCAACAACGTCCTTAATGACATTTATTTCAATGACATTGCCTTCTTTATCCTTTTTCTTGTTCTTTAAGAGTTTACATTTGTGAATGTAATGGCCTTTCTTTCCACAATGAAAACATGCCCGGTTCTTCTTGTCCTTTTTGGGATTCTTGGAGTTATTCTTCTTGAAACCACTCCCACTTTTGTTCGCTTTCAAGTGCTTATTGGTCTTACTCGAACTCCCACTTTGAACATTGCTCACATTGTTCACGTTTACTTTAGAATCGGTGTTAGTCACATACTAACCCGACTTTTCTCTTCAATTTGAAGAGGTTGTCCGAATTGTTCTAAAGTGAGATCTTCCTAAATATGCAGAAGCTCCTTCCTAAAATTATTCCAACTTGGTGGGAGTTTCGCAATGCACCCACTTGGAATGATTCAAGAGTATTGATTGACAAATCACAGAGTTTATTGACCAAAATCTGTAACTCATGCACTTGATATAAAACTAAGATATTATCAAGCATTTAATAATCAAAATACTTTTGAATAATAAACTTATTCGTACCTACTTTCTCAATTTTGTACCTTGCCTTCAAAGCATTTCAAATCTCCTTCGGTGACTTCATCAATGTGTAGAGATCATAGAGACGATTCGAAAGAGTATTGAGAATGTGCCCTCTGCATATTAATTCATCTTCCTCTCATTTCTTTCTTTGTGCCTTAATTTCATCAGTATCTTCATCACTTGTAGTAGGAAAATGCATCAAATTTAGGTCCAAGACATAGAAAAGTTTCAGTGCAGTAAGTACGAATTTCATCTTGTCTTTCCATCGAGAGAAATTGATTCCATGAAAGTGATCCAATTTCACCAACTTATGATTCAACATCTTTAACGCTGAAACATCACTTGTTCCTTCTATTGTAGGAAATATTATCTAATATTGTTTAACAGCCTGCCCACCCTAGAAACAGCTCAGCCAGAGGTAGGATGCAACGGCTGGAAGAGCACTGCACACCGCGTGGTGTCCGGTGCACCCCCAACAACCCTTGAAAATTCGGAGGACCAAGTAACTCCCACGCCTGGTCGTACTCATAACCGCATCAGGTCTCCAAGGTGAACAGCCTCTAGTTGACGTTGCTTTTTAATCCTTCGATGTCGGCTCTTCCTATCATTGTGAAGCATAATTCACCAAGTGTTGGATTGTTCACCCACCAATAGGGAACGTGAGCTAGGTTTAGATCGTCATGAGATTGGTTAGTTTTACCCTACTAATGACAGTGTTTGATTCGCACAATTGGTCATCGTGCTTGGTTGAAAAGCCAGTGGTGTGAAGCACCATGCATTGGATTATTGTGAGAGACCACGCCCCCGACCCTTTTTTTTTAAGTGTTTGGCTAAACCCACGTGAATGGGTGGAGTCGTGTTATTGCTTCTCAAAATGGAGGTTTGACTGATTATATTTTCTCCTTTAGATTAAGAGTTTTATAATGGAGTCGCCACTTTTTTAATAATTGAAATAAATAAGAAAACCAAAATTGAAAAATTCCTCATTTTATTGATTTGCAAATGAATTTACATTGATCATAAGAAATTACATGACTTTGGTCCTAGGTACAATCTAAGATAAAGTACATGGGTTTGTTTCCTAGTTACAATCTAGAAATTGAAAATTGCATGGATAAACATTTGATCTACTAACCCTTGATTTAAGCTAGGAGGCTATGTTACAAGGTGGGAAGGTGTTAGGCACCCACCTTACTCCGTGAAATCGATCTTCTGGACTATTGAACAACTTTCATATCTTATCATCCAACATGTCAATCAATTTGCATGTTGAATTTAATGTGTGTGCATGTTATAAACCCTAATTCAATTTATTAAGTATTGCATTTGGATTGGAAAATAAATTCTAGTGAATGTGTGTGGATGGTGATATCCTAGATTCAAGGATTTGAAAGAACTATGAAACAAACATCTTTTTCATATTTTTGATGTGAATTTAAGATCAAAACTAGTTTTATACATGAACATGTGATGAACAACCAAAAACATGTGAAGATCACATAAGAAAATTTAATAACATTCAAACATATTCAAGGGAATTTAAATAATTACTATTAGGCTTTAATCTCAAACTCATCATGGCAACACAAAAAACAAGTTAGGGAAAGGAATTATATCTTCATGCTAGATCCATATGATGGAGGAGGAGACTCTTGGTAGAGGTCCTAAGGGTGGAGGAAAAGAAGAGTTAGGAGAGGAAGAGTGAGTCTCACTCAATACCTTGAGTCTCAAGAAGACCAAGATATGACAAGACTACCCTACTTTACTAGAACTCAAGAGCAAGGAAGTCAATATTGTAACTTATCAGCCGGTATATACTGTACTAGCCAATGCACTGGTACAGGTACACCCCCTATTTCGTACCCAAAAAATACCGGTTGTACCGGTTGCATACAACCGGTATTTTTTTCAGCCGGTAAATGGGTACCGGGCCGAAACATGAAATGCAAATCTGAGTAAGCCAAGAAATCCCAGCAAAAAGAAGGAGAAAAATGCAAAAGGTAACTGGTGAACACTTCGGTTTTTTAAACTTACATAACTGAAAATTCCACTTTTGGAAGAGAGAAAAAGGTAGAGTGAATGAAAGACCGAACCTGTACAAGGGAGACTTTGTTGTTACAAAATTTTTAAGGAATTGGGGAAGACACAGATAGAGAAATGGGGAGAGGAAGAGACGAAAATTGAGAAGTGGGTTGGGAAGACAAAGTAATAAAGGACTGGAAATGAGTTTATTAGATTGCTTGGAAAATTGTATCAGATTGCTTGGAAACCGTAATTTTTGTGGGAAATGAGTTGGCTTCTTTCATTATTTATTTAAATTACCTTTAATTTAAAAAAGCCAATGCTAAGACTTGAACTAGATGACGTGACAGTGAGTAGATATTTGATTTTAATGAGTTGAGAATTTTATATTTTTATTTTTGTTGATTCAGATTTTAGAGTAGAAAGTAGGTACTTTTCTATATAATTTCTTGAAGAGTATTTTTTATTTACTTTTTTTTTTCTCAAAAAAAACCTCTCTTTATTTAATTTAAAGTATTATATAATACATTAAAAATACCAATAAAATAATCATTATAACTAAATGTTTATCAAAAAAATATCATTATAACTTTGTATATTGTATAAAATAGTAAAAAATAGCAGTAAACCCGAAACGGTACATCGGTATTAACTGGTACCTGAAATATATCGTACTGCTGGTCAAATTGGTATAGACTTTGGTACGATATTGACTTCCTTGCTCCAGAGAGGAGAAGATAGAGAGTTTTTTTTTTTGTTTTTTTTTTTTTGTTTTTTGTCTTGGAATAGAGGAGATGGAGGGTTTATATAGTAGTGGTGGAGAAAATATGAATAGAAGGTCATTTAATGAAGGTTGATAAAGAATCATGAACCTAGACTTTATTTTAGCCCTTGAAGAAATCTGGTGCATTAAATGTAAAAATTGGTGGGAGTGAGGGGCAAGTAAAATTAGGTTTTCCTGTAGCTACTGTAACAACCTGTAGAATCAGCTTCACAAAATCATAGCTTACTTAATTCTGATCAGAATTGTCTCATTCTTGTACTCTAATTGAAACCCTAGATGTCTAGTTTCTGGGAAAATTAACATCATTCACAGATTCAAAATATTCTGAGAGATATTAACAAAATGGTGAGTAGAGGTCATTTGTTAGTAGACAATTTCGACACAATTAACATTAATAGGTCCCAAATTAGTTTCCAATTAACATTAATAGGCTTCAATCACTCCTATTTCAGACTTAATTAGTTCCAAATTTACTCTAATTAAAAGATAATTGCATAAATTACTTATTGAATAATTAATGTTTAACTATCTAATTAATTAGGTGTGTGCAATCTTATCATAAAATGTAGTCCTAACCAATCAAATTATGACACATCATTAATCTCAAATTGATTATAATTATAACCAATTGGAATCAATTGTTCATAATCACATATAGTCGGACTCAATTTGTGATAGTGCATCTTGGTTATTAAAACTTGATTTGATGATAACTTTTAGTCTGATGGTTTGATTAGGGCTTATGACCAGTCGACTTGATCGTTACAACATCAAGATCATTTTGGTGAAATGAGATTAAGAATCTAGTGACCAGAATCAAGATGCATATTTTCAAGGCAAAATTACCCTTTTAACCTCCATGTGAGGTTAAATGCAGGTTGCAAAATAGGGTGTCAACAATTATGATTGAACGCCTCTAAGTTAGAATTCGGGCTAGAAGTATTGCGTGCACCCACCACTTAATTGCTGACCTGTAGTAAGGCCTTGGGCCCCTAGAGGCAAGTGTCTTTGGCGAAGCCCCCATGGTGGATGAGCCGTGTGGGCCGCCTTGAAGTACAATCCTTTGTAGATGACTTAAATACGCGAGGGGGTATTGTAAGTTGCAAAATGAGATTAAGAATCTAGTGACCAGAATCAAGATGCATATTTTCAAGGCAAAATTACCCTTTTACCCTCCATGTGAGGTTAAATGTAGGTTGCAAAATGGGGTGTTAACAATTATGACTGAACGCCTCTAAGTCAGAATCTGGGCTAGAAGTGATGCGTGCACTCGCCGCCCGATTACTGACCTGTAGTAGGGGTCTTAGGCCTCTAGAGGCATGTGTCTTTGGCTAAGCTCCCATGGCAGATGAGCCGCGTGGGCCGCCTTGAAGTACAATTTCCACCAAGTAGCAAGTAGAATCCTTTGTAGATGACTTAAATACGCGAGGAGGTATTGTAAGTTGCAAAGTGGCCTTGCTGCCACGATCCACTGAGATTCAGCCCTGTGTCACTTTGATTCGTCCCTCCCCCCTCCTCCTAATCTTATCAAAACTCTTTGCCCCATTCCATCCAAAGGTTAAGCCCCCCTATGCCCTTCACTGCCCACGTGCCCGTGCCCATGGGGGGCTGCCTTGCCCATTGCCTTGGCCTTGGTTGCATGCCTATGGGGGGCTGCCAAGGCCAGGGCATGAGAGGCTGCCTTAGCCTTGGCAGCATGCCCATGGGGAGTGTTTAGGGTTTAGGGTTTAGGATTTAGGGCCAAACCCTAAACACCAAGCCGTAAACCCCAAACCCTAAAACCTAAAACCCCAAACCCCAAACCCCAAACCTTAAACCCTCAACCACAAACCCCATACCCTAAACCTTAAACCCTAAACCCCAAACCCTAAAACCTAAAACCCCAAACCCCAAACCCCAAACCTTAAACCCTCAACCACAAACCCCATACCCTAAACCTTAAATCCTAAACCCCAAATTTGTCTGCTGTTGGCATAGCCTGTTAATAGTAGCCCTTGATGCCCATACATGTTACAGGTCAAGGCTGCTTGCTACTGCTAGTAGTCCATAACTGCCCATGCATGTAACAAGTTGTGATTGCCTGCATAAGAATATGTTTGAGTTACACAAATATAAAATATATTATATTTTATATAGACTTGATATTGGATTGTATAAATTAATAAAAAAGTTTTTAATTTATCAAATTAGTATTTGCAATGTATTGATAACATAAACAATCCATTTCATAATATGAATCATTTATAATTATTTTCTTTAGAATTGAATTATATATAATTTTAACAATACAAGATTGAAAAATATAATTTTTGTAAGTTTATAAAAGAAAATCGTTCTATAAGTAATCCAAATAATATAATTTCAACAATAATTTATAATTTAATCTAATATATATAAAACCGAAGACATATGACTTTTGGTTGATCTTATAATAACATGTCACATAAGCTTTTTAAGCCTCAAAATTTTACACTTCACAATTCTAATATAAATCTTAATTAAATTTAAATTTTATTCTATATTTAAACATTTCATTCCATTGGAATCTTGGTACAATATATTTTATTTAAATAGTAAAATATATAATTCTATATACATACACAATCATAATAAATGCTTGATGTTAGAACTTAGAATATATACTATATAGTTCCATTTACAAATACACTCATAATAAATATCTATTAATTATCATAAAATTTCATATATAGATAAAAAAAATAAAAGAGAAAAAAAAATCATATTATTTTAGAATTTTCCCATGGTTATCAACTAGTTTATATATTATTTAGCCAAAAAAAAATTATTTATTAATTACTAGCATGGATTTGTAAAGTAAAAATAGAAAAATAAAAAAAATAAAAACTTTTGTCGATGATGTTTCTACAAGAGAATATCACGTTAATCAAGTTGTTGTGAATAAGTTTGAATTATTGGAAAATAAAATGATATAGTTTTTAGATGAGTATATATATACACTAGCCTCCATATCTCATCACGCCCTTAAGTATTTCTTTGATTGGAAAATATAACAACTCCAAATATGATGACCGAAAAGTTTTAACCTTTAAAAACAAAATAAAAGAGACTCACACGCTCATTCGATAATTATCATCCGTTTAGGTAATTCTTTTAATGTGATTATTATCAATGTATTAGTGATTGAAAGATGATAATATATATTTTACGAATGAAGATGATAATATATATATATATATATATATATGTATGTATCTCTGTATGTGTGTATGTTGGATAATTAGCTTTTGGATAAGCTTGAACATATTAGTAGGGGTATGCATGAGCTGGGTTAAGGTGATTTTTCGACCCAACCCACCATGGTGGGTTAAGAAAAAATGCATCCTAACCCAACCCATCACAAGGGTTCAATCTAGTTCAACCCAACTCACATGGATCGAGTTGGGTCGAGTTGAACCCATGAATTGGGTATTTTTATTTATTTATTTTATTACTATTATTATTAAAATGAGCAAAAAAAAAAAATTTTCCCACTTGTCACCTAAATTTTTTTTGAGATAAACTAATTGCTAAACACACACATACACACACTTTAATTACATTCTCTCACCAAACTCAAACACATAACTTAATTCAAAGTACCAATACAAGATAGCCTACCTGTCACTTGAGTTGATAAACAAAATATACATGAACTAGTATCCCAACTCAGATATAAACAAATCAGAGTGGAGTGGGAGAGTGGGAATGGGAGGTAGCACAGAGAGAATTGAGTCTTAGAGCATTAGGATGAGTTTGGTTCAGCTTTTTGAAAAAGTGCTTAATGAAAAAGTTGAGTTTTCAAAAAGTGCATAATGAAAAAGTGTTTTTTCAAAAAACTGAGTATTTGGTAAAAGCTGTTAAAAAGTGTTTTTTTGAAAAAATTGAGTGTTTGGCTAGCACTTATAAAAGTGGCAATTTGAAAGGTAAATTACCAAAAATGACAATATATATATATATATATATAAGGGAGTTTATTTCATACTTAAATCGATATTGTGAAATTATTTTTTTCTGACCAATATTAGCTAATAATAACTTATCACTTAAGATTTATTGTGAAAGTATTGTGATAATTTATACTGATTTTAATTTGAAAGAACTATTACAATTATTTTTTCTCTTTCTAAACAAATTATTTTTTTCTCACCAATATTAACTAATAATAATCTACCACTTAAGATTTATTGTGAAAATATTGTGACAGTATTTCTCAATTTTAATTTCTTAATCTTTATTTTATGTTTCCCTTATTTTATTTTATTTTTTTATCCATATTTTCTTCTTTTTTTTTTCTTTTTTTTTCCCCTTTTTTTTTCTCCTCCACACACGTACCCTTAATTTTTTTTTCTTTATTTCCTTCTTTTCTCTTTTTCCCTGCCACTTCCTCCACACACATGCCCTTACCTTTTTTTTTTTTCCCCTTATTTCGTCTTTTTCCCTTCCACTTCACACTCCACTCTAGAATGTTCCTTATTTCCTCCTTATTTCGTCTTTCTCTACATCTCTTCAAACCCCTCTCTCATCCCTCAAAGTCTCTGCACCTCTTTTTTTTTTTTGACTGTTCGAAAGCTAATGATGATGATGAAGATGATGATGATGAAGAAGTCTCTGCATCTCTTTTTTCGTCTTTTTTCTTTATTTCCTTATTTCGTCTTTCCTTCTTTATTTTTTTTTTTCACACTCTAGAGAAGATGATGATGGTGATGAAGATGAAGATGATTGAAACATAAGGATTTTGGGATTTTGGGTTTTTTTTTTTTTTTTTTTTTGTGGATTTTGAGTTGATTTTGTTTTGGGTTGATTTTGAGTTGGGTTTGGGATGGGTTTTTCAATGGGGTTTGAGTTGATTTTAAGTTGTTTTGTGTTAATTTTGAGTTATTTTTGGTTTGGTTTTGTTGATTTTGTGTTTGGATTATCAAATGTTGAAATGAGTTTTGTTGATTTGTTGATTGTGGTGGTAGACCGCTGAGGGTGGTGCTGTGTTTGTAGCAGCACAATGAGAGGAAAGAGGAATAGGCGTGTGTTTGTAGCAGCACAATGAGAGGAATGAGGAACAGGCGTGAGAACTGAGGACTTTTTATTAAGAGTAATTTGGTAATTGAAGGAAGAGCTCAACAGATAGTTCAGAACGTGCATTGGACTTTTTGTTTATGGACCTCCAAAGCTCCATAACGTTTTGTACGTTCTTAGCCTTGGCTCAAAACATAACTTTTTCCAAAAAGTTGCGTTTTGTGCTGAACCAAACGCATTTTCAGCTCCAGCTTTGAAGAAAGCGTGTATTTCAGTTCTTAAAAGCTGAAACAAATGGGCACTTAGTATTGGTGGTGTTAAAAAGTCATATTGTTATTTTTAGCACCAACAATACTAAAAAGCATGTTGCAATGGTGGTGCCATAGTTAATATTTTTTATTTTCTTGTTACAGTGCACAACCATCTATAGCTGTGCACTGTAGCAAAAAAGCTAAAGCAATTTTTATTTTATTTTATTACACTTCCACGCTCTCTTTCTCCCTTGCACACTCTTTTTTTTTGCCTTTTTCTCCCTTACACGCTATTTTTCAGCTAATGACTCTCTACTCTCTTCGAATTTTGTGAATATTTTTGCAAATTTGTGTGTTACTGTGTTCAGATGGGAAGAAAAACAGAAGGTCAAACCCACTCTATTAGTTGTTGTGATAGTTGTTTATTGTAGTAGATATATTATTTTATTATGTTGAAAGCTAAAACAAAACCACTAATATTGGATGTTTTGTAAAATGAGATGATAAAATAAATGAAATAGTTTTTTGTGATGCCAAATAGTTAAATTTATGACTTTACCAATGTGGATGCTCTTGCATATAAAAAGCCGAATAGAGGAAAAAAATTAAATAAAAAAATTATTAATTATGTATTACATTTTAAAATATATATTAAATATATATAATTTAAATCTTAAAGATAAAGATGGGCGGGCTGGGAAGTGATCCGATTCAACCGCCATACAGAGCCGCAACCTGAAGATAAATAAACGCGCTTCTAAGTTCCCTAGGTTGGTCTCTCTCCTTTCTCATATAAAAAGCCATAGCGAAGTAAAAAAGAATACAGAAAAAGCAGAAGCAGCAAAATTAAGTCGACCATGGCGAACGGTGATATTCCTGAAGATGCCAATGGGCGTAAGATTTTCCCTCTTGTGTTTTTTTTTTTCATCTCCTTAAACTTTCCAAAATCACTGGGTTTTGACAAATGGGGTAGAATCAAAAATTTATTCTTAATTTTGTGTTTTTTTTTTTTTTCTTGGTTTATGTTTGAGTCAGATTGCCCTGGTACCCAATCAGATTCGGCAGGAAAATCTGAGGCTTGTCAAGGTTGTCCTAATCAAGAAGCTTGTGCCACTGTCCCAAAAGGCCCTGACGCAGGTTTTCTACCTTTTTAATTTTTTTCCCAGCTCTCTAAAATTCTTAATTTTGTTTTTGTTTTTGTTTATGTTGTTGTTGTGGTGGTTATTTTATGTTTTACCAGTTGTTCGTGGAGTAATTCTGATTTTCCTAGGTCATATTGTCTGACATTTGAGTTTTTGAAAATTTTTAATTTGTTATCTTTGTGTGCTGTACAAGTTTGGTTTTAGTGTTATTGAGACTATGGCTTGTTAGGTTGCGATTGTATAAGCTGTTGCAAAATGGCATTTTGGGTCTAAAATGAGCGGCGTTTTGGGTTTTAAAAAGTGTTTTTAGGCTCCAGACTCTTATTGTCTCATGCTAAACTTGGAGTTCTAGAGTAGTAGTGTATATGTATTATAGCAACAGGCGCATTTGTTGTTGCTTGTTAACTTAGAACACACTTAGCTAGGAAAGAACCCTACTGTGGAACAAGTTGTGTAGAAGATTACATGTGAATGGATGAAAGGGGAAAGAGGAAGTTATGGTTTAGAACATCTATTGGTGTGTTTATTTATTAGGATTGGTTTCCATTATTTACAAAACTAGGTGAACTTATTCCAATGGAGGCTAAAACTGCCATGTTTGGTAGCCCAGAACTAGGGAATCAGAACGCTGTTTCAATAGCATGAACTGCATTGCAGTTATATGATTATAGCTTGAATAAAAAAGGTATAGAATTTTACCCTCCACAATCAAATAAAGATTAGCTCAAAGCAATCACGTTGCCCATCAAATCACAGAAAGCTCATTGAAGCGCACAACTTCAACCAGCATTGATAATATTTTTGATAGGTAATAGTAACTTTACTTCATGCACAATGAACACAAAGAAGGCAATGGCTCACATTAATTCTGGTGTCCCCATTCCATGTTTTCCCTCGATACCCACAACAACTCTAATTGGTTTGAAAAATTAGAGAGGGAAACCGTCTCTATCTTAATTAAGAGAATCGTTATAGTAGAAACCATCCTCCATAAAGATTACAATGAGTGGGTATGGTAAAAGTGAGAAACCACCAAATCAGAAAGAACCCACTTCTAAATGACCTTCAAAACATGCAAATATATTATATAGTATGCCCATCAACGAACCCCTACAAAAGCCCTAATAGCTCAATCTGTAATGAAATTTTCCATTAATCACTATCCCATTTTGTCCAGCCAACGTATCAACTACCATCACTAACTTTCAGTACTTATACATCAAACAACCATGTAAACCAACTGCTGATGTCATTTTTATTTAACAATCTTTAAAGGGTATCTTCTTACATTGGTTAAGTTTCACTGCCTATATGGTATATTCCAAACAAGCATATAATTAAACAAAGACTATATATTGAATTGTCCGTTTACTAAGAAGAAAGAGAGGAAATTACTACAATGAATTTGACAACTTTGGACAAAATATTTTGAGGTGTGACAATGACAAGTAACAGTTAAAAGAAATCTTGAAATTTTCTGTTAAACACAACGGAGAAAGACAGATTCATCTTACTCTTTGAAAAGAAAAGAAGGGAGTTGAGAAGGTATGCAGAGTGAGCTCTATTAAAAAATTGACTTATTTAAGTTCCTGCATTGCTAGTTTCCTTATCCTGGCAGCTAGGCATGGTTTCAGTTAGCCTTTGATATTAGAAGCAATTCATCAACTGCCAGTCAAATTAATGTCTTTTTCTTTTTGCTCCTTTTTCCCTGATAAGGTGTTTGCTGATGATGAACATTAATTTATTTCATTTACTTGTTTTACTGAACTTACCCTTAGACCAAAAACTTCAAAATTAGAACTAAGTGAAAATTCCAAAAAGAGCAATCACTCTCTGGGGCTTGCAGCCCAAAATGAATGGCAAAAGTATGGATTAATTATTCAAGGATGGTGTTTCATTTATGCATAACATGTTTTAAGTGTAACTAACACTCTTTTAGTTAATATTCTGCAAACATATTTTATGACTCAGATGTAGTCTTAATGTTCTATACGCTTGTTTCTGCAGACTTGGTTGTCATTGCAGAAAGGATGGCTAATGTTAAGCATAAGATATTTGTTTTATCAGGGAAGGGTGGAGTTGGCAAGAGCACATTCTCTGCCCAACTTTCATTCGCCCTAGCAGCTATGGACTTCCAGATAGGTCTACTTGACATTGACATTTGTGGCCCGAGCATCCCAAAGATGCTTGGCCTAGAAGGTCAAGGAATCCACAAGAGCAACCTTGGCTGGTCTCCTGTCCATGTTGATGGTAATATCGGGGTCATATCAATTGGATTCTTGCTTCCTGGTCCCGATGAAGCTGTCATATTTAGGGGCCCTCGCAAGACTGGGCTCATCAAGAATTTTCTGAAGGATGTGTACTGGGATGAACTTGATTTTTTGGTTGTTGATGCTCCTCCCGGGACCTCAGATGAGCAAATCTCAATTGTTCAATGCCTTGAGGCTACTGGAATAGATGGTGCAATTATTGTCACCACTCCGCAGCAAGTCTCCTTGATTGATGTGCGAAAAGAAATCACTTTCTGCAAAAAAGTTGGAGTTAAGGTTCTTGGGGTTGTTGAGAACATGAGTGGCTTGTGCCAGCCATTGATGGATTTCAAGTTTATGAGGATGACAGAGACAGGTGAACATATAGATATTTCGGAGTGGGTTAGGGAATATCTTAGGGAGAAAGCACCAGAACTTCAAAATTTGATTGCTTGCAGTGAAGTGTTTGATAGTAGTAGTGGTGGTGCAGAAAAAATGTGCAGGGAAATGGATGTGCCTTTTCTTGGGAAGGTGCCATTGGACCCACAGCTTTGTAAGGCTGCTGAAGAAGGTAGATCCTGCTTCATTGATAATAAATGCCAGTTGAGCGCTCCTGCACTGAAGATCATCATAGAAAAACTGATTGAAAATAATGGATTCTCTAGAATGTTGGTAGATAATGCATAGGCTGTTAGCTTCAGCTTGTGGTCCTTATGTGGATCAAAATTTTGTGTTTTTCTGTCCCCTTTTCTGTTTAATGATAGCATGGATTCTTTAGCTTGTGGCTTTTGAATTACTTGGCTTATATGTATTTATTCAAAACATGGCTGCTACGTGAATATAATGATATTTAGGGTTCGTTTGAATACCACTTATTTTGCTAAAAACTGAAAATACTGTGACAAAATAATTTTTAAATGTGTGAATAGTACTATGGGACTCATTTTTAATGAAAAAGTTGCTAAAAAAAGAGGTTTGTGGGTTCTGTGAACAGTGCATGGGACCCACTGGTGTGACATAAAGCCACAGAAACTGAGAAACGCGCTTCAAAAAAAAAAAAAAAAGTGAAACGCTGGACGTGGAGACACAGGCGTCAATCCAAACGCATACTTAACCTCTAGAGTTTTGTGGCCGTACGTTCTGCATAGTCCTTGGATATGTTTTGAAGTGATTTGGGATCATCTGTCTCTGATGCATACACCAAAAGCATTTGTTCTCACTTCAAAGGTTCTTCTAAAATACAAGCAGCAATCATCTTTAATCATCCTTAATCAAAGGATAAACCCTTGTATCAGCCACTATGATGGTTCCATACCATATTAGAATGGACATTAGTTTCTAAATTTAGAGGCCTACAATGATTGAAAGACACTCTGCTCTGATGTCCGATTGTGATGAGTTGATTCTTAACAAAAATAGATGTATGAGACACTTGTAATATAGTTATTGTCTTCTCCCATAAGGCCAACTGCTTCATCAGTTTTTCTTGCTCTGCATTAAAATTTCATCAACATATTTGCGCTTGATTTTGATACATTTGGCCACTATCGCATGTATCATGACGCTAATAAGAAGCATATGATATGCAGTTGTTAAATAAATTGTGTAGACCCGAGAGGTGGCACTAGGGGTATTCGCGGTGCGGTTTTGGGCCATTTTAAG
The DNA here is from genome assembly GCF_002906115.3 of Quercus suber. Classification (NCBI taxonomy): domain Eukaryota; kingdom Viridiplantae; phylum Streptophyta; class Magnoliopsida; order Fagales; family Fagaceae; genus Quercus; species Quercus suber. Next base: position 1,713,236 of record NW_027069512.1, on the reverse strand, counting down.
CACCGCACTTTGCTGTGTGATTTGGTCAAAATTATAACCACACCACACTTCAATTTTGAGGTCACATGTACAATATATAAAGTGCGGTTTGGTTGGTTTTAAGATGATATATTATTTAAGATGTCATGATCAATTTCTAGTTTACAATTAATAATCATGACAAAATTACTGTCAATAAGTTTTAAAATATATATGTGTATATATATATAACTTGTGTAACAAAAAAAGTAACACAAATATATACTAGGCTAAAAAAAATCAATGACGGATTTTCAGTAAACCAAAAGTACTACAAATATATATAAAACAAAAAAAAAAAAATATATATATATATATATATATATTAACCAAAAGTACTACAAATATATATAAAACAAAAAAAAAAATATATATATATATATATATATATTAAGCTTTTTAACTTTTGATTTTGTATTTAACCAAAATGACGTGAACTTGGAATGCATTAACATTGGGCTAGCTACTTGCTTCATATAATATTAAATTATTAATATATATTTAATATAAAATAAATAATATATGGGTGTTGTACGGTGCGGTTTTCTTATCATAAAACTGCACACCACACTGTACAGTACGGTGTGGTTCACGAGCACTGGTGTTGTAGTGCAGTTACTCCATTTTTGTGAGTGGTTTTGGTCTATTTGGGCGCAGTCTTGCAGTTTGAGCAGTTTGGTAAACACCCATAAGTGGCACAATAGATTAAGGATCACACCTTGTGAAGTAGTCTCTTTTGCACCTTCATTAATCAAAAGTTGATTGAAAAAAAAAAAAAATTACATTCTTTGAAACGTCAAAGGCATTTAAAGTTTGGTTAATTATAGTTGTTATGATCACCCCTACCATAGTTGTCAAACGTTAATCGTATCATGAATCAAATTTTGATTTTTCATGTGTCGGAAGAAAGAATGAATGATTTATCTTGTATCATTCAGTCCAATTGATCCATTTCGGTCCACTTCGGTGATGTTTTGGGAGGAGTTAGGTTTGTGTAAAAAGATGAGTTGCTTCATTGACCATTATGTCACATTTTCAACCCTATAAAAGGAGAAAGTTTAGCCCGCCGCCAGTATATGCAACGTCCTCTCACAATATGTGGGTCTTACTTATTGGTGGAACCCACGTGTTGTGAGACATTCGCTACATGCATATACTCTCTCCCATGAAAGAACACAGACTTGGTGATGGTGTGATCGTCATATTTCAACCTTCGAGAAGTTAACTTAAGCTAATGAGAGTAGTGGTGGAGCCAGGAATTTATATTTAGGGGCCTAAACATAAAATTTGACAATTAAATTTTTTTTCTATGTGTATATATTAATTATATCCATAATAATAGTAATGTACATACAATTTAATAATCAGAACGTGTATTATTTTTGAATTAACATCTCCTAAACTTGTCCATTAACCTAGTTATTTCAAATTAAATTGTCACCCATTAAATATAATGACTAAAATTTTAAAAAATACTAATAATTTAAAGATTTCTAAATAAAAGACAAACAATCATTCAAATTTCAAAAAATAAATTAAAAAAAATCTAATAACTACAACCAAATTCATGTTATATTATTTTTTATATAAATTAAATGATAAAAATAATATATTTTAATCATATGCATTTATAATGTTATGATATTGATTATTTTAATATTTTAAGAACAAATAAACATATGAAAATAAGATAAAAGTGCATGGTAAAGTGGGAGTAGCCTACACGGCTAACACTTGCTTTTGCTTTTGTAGAAAGGATTTTAACCACACACATGATTATTTAGTGGAGGAGGATAATTGCTTTAAAAATACTAAGTACACATTATTTTTACAACAATTTCACAACGAATCCTAAGTGGTAAGTTGCTATTGGTTCTAATTTTAATTCACAATTCGAATAACTTTTTTGCTCACCCGTAACAACCAATAACAACATACCACTTAAAATTTGTTGTAAAAATATTGTGAATATAACATTTTTTATTAAAATAACTTCACTATATATATATACTATTTTTTTTTCCAAACATTTTTGGGGGGGCCGAGGCCCCCTTGGTCCCAATATGACTCCGCCACTGAATCACAGTCCGACTTTAATCTCACAGAAGCATCCAGAATCTCACCAAAAACACATGTTGATGAGTTGGTCAACATAGGACCATTTTCTTGTTAATTTTCAAATTACTTTCTCCACTTATAAATTAGATTTTCAAAATAAAAATTATATATATATAATAAATAAATAAAAACACAGATTTTTTCTCTACAAAATAGGACCACTAAAAAAAAAAGCCTCATCGCACGCGCTTTGTGTGCGTGATGAGGCTATATTTATAAAAGGGATTAAGAAATATGTTCGGATGCAGAATTAATTTTGGACTAATGCTAAGTCCACAGTATTTTTTCAATAAATCTTATGCAAAAAACTGTTATTGATTAGTAAAAAAATAATATCAGTAATGGGCTCAAATTAGAATCAGTAATAGTTTATCACATTGGATTTGTTGTGAAAATGTTGTGAATGTAACATTACTCTTAATTTTGTTAAATTCAATTTTTTTTAATTCTCAAATCAGGGTGTTCAATTTTTTTATTAGGGTTGTCACAATAGATTAATTTAGCATATAATTTTTTTTGGCAAGTGTATATATACATTTTTTAGCAAGTCAGTGTATACTACGATATATAAAATTTTAACATTACAATATCTATATCATTCTTAATGTATTTGACGGAAAGAAGAATACGTGATAGTAAAATTTATTTGATAATGAGATACAAATTATGGGAAAAATGAAACATCTAAGAAATATTTCCATTTAAATATAGAGCGTTAATTTTTACCATGTATGTGAGTTTCAATAAGAATATTTTTTAAAAAATATGCAAAAATATGCAACCATTTTTTTGGAGTTTGCACTTGCATAAAATGGCAATAAAACTTTTTTTTATTTGAAACATGAAAAGATAGGGTTGTATAATTTAAGGATGAACATAAAAAATTTAAACCTAAATATTGGATACAAAAATGTTGACGGAAAAAAGTTATATGAAATAACAAAATTAAATATCATCCAATAATTGATTCTCCAAAAAAAAATCCACTAATCAAAACACCAAAAGAAAAAATATTTTTATTAATATCAAAATAATAACTTTTGAATCTTGAATTTCATTCAATCATGAATTCCATATACAAAAAATAATATATAAAATGAAAATCATTAAAGCAAGTTAGAGAATAAGGTCAGAAATTAATAACAAAATGTATTTGTGTGTGTGTGTGCGTGTGTGTGTGTGTGTGTGAGAGAGAGAGAGAGAGAGAGAGAGAGAGAGAGGTACCTCTAATAGTGGAGAACAAAAACAAAATTGCAATTGTGAAACAAATTTCTTATTGAAATTCCTAAAGTTGTTAGTTATAAGGTGGATAAAGAGAGAACATATTTATATCTAAAAATATAGAGGGGAAGAGGGAAAATAAAATTATTCACTAAAAAAGAAAGGATGAAATAGATGAAAAGTTGGGGAAGATGATGAAACATTATACATGTAGATAATTGAAGTAAATATAATTATAATTACTAAAATAATGATGTGATGTGATGTGTGTGTGTATGTGTATACCTATGTCAAAGAAAAAATATCAAAAACTAAAAGTTAGGAGAATGTTGTATACATTTTATTGTTATGTGTAAAATTTTAATTTCATGTGTCGAAAAAGTGAAAAGAAAAAAAGATTTTTAGGCTTATTTTCTAATCGTGATGTAATTAGTTATGGTTTCAAAATAATTTTTTTTTAATTTTCAATAGATAATATCTAATAGATAATTAGATTCACATATATCACTCAATTAAAGTATTTATTCAACAAATTACCTTTTTTAAGAACAAAATACTTAAATAGCCTTTGGAAGGGGAATGATTAGGAAAATAAATAGGCAAATGACAAATTAAAAATTAGTGGTCATAAATAAGAATAAAAATGTGAACAGTGAACTTAAATACCATACTAAAAAAAATACATTTATTTCATTCAAAATTTTAAATTATATGCAACGTGTCTAGTATAATGGCAATATATTGACATGTAGAAATAATTTTTTGACACATAGTAGTGTTTGTTTATATTATACCAATTAAATATAGGAAGATAGCACATGTGATTGTAGTGTGCTTTGAAATATGATAAGTGTCATTGTAACATGTATCCTTTAGTTTTGGAATTGAACTTTATAATATATATAGAAAATATCTTTTGGCTTTCGCTTTGGTGAAACGGTCAAAGAACCAAAAAAGAGACCGGTTTTCTTGTTTTTCCCAGTTCTTGACTAGTTTTATGCCTGTTATTCTCGTTTTTACCTGTTCGGTTCCCAGCTCAATCAATTGAATTGGCTGGTCCAATTTTCAAAACAGTGGGTATATGCCTTCTAGATTGAAATATGCTTATTTTGGTCAAGATGAGACTTTTCCAATTGTGATATTTGCACAATTAAATCAAAATTAGGAAAATATTTGTTGAATTTGTTAAGAGAACATAAGGTTGCTACTCCTTTCCATCCACAAACAAGTGGTCAACTTGATGTATCTAATCGGGAAATAAATAGGATTGTAAAAAAAATGGTTAACCCAAGCTACAAAGATTGGTCTCTCAGGCTAATTGATGCACTAATTGGTATGTCACCCTATGGACTTGTCTATTGGAAAGCTTGTCACTTGCCTGTGGAACTTGAGAATAAACTAAAAAGCTTATTGGGCTATTAAACTTATGAATTTTAATTTAGACAAAGCTCTTGTTCAATGCAAGTTGCAATTGAATGAACTTGCGGAAATAAGGAATGATGTCAATGACAATGCTAGAATTTATAAAGAAAGAATGAAAGCTTTTCATGATAAGAATACAATGAGGAATTCTTTTAAACCATCTCAAATAAAAAATTTATAATTTGAGGCTAAATTTGTTTCTAGGGAAATTTAAATCTCAATGGTTTGGTCCTTACATTGTTAAAACTGTTTTTCCACATAGGGCCATTGAGATTGAGAATCCAAATAATGGCAGAGTTTTCAAGGTTAATGGCCAAAGGTTAAAACTTAATTAAAACCATACTTTGATAACTTTGTTCCAGAGGTGGAGATCACCCCTCTAAAGGACCCTGTTTATCTTGACTGATTCATGCTCCCATGGGCAGAGTTGTTGTACATTAGTTAATTAATATTTTTATTTTGTGCATTAACAATTGGATACAATGATTATTATTTATTTCCTTCTACAAGTAACAATTCTCAGCCTCTCTCATCTTTCTATTCTTTTTTTTCTTTTTTTTTTCTACCCACAAACTGACCTAATGCCTTTATATAAAAGAACACACTCCTAATACAATTCTGGACAAGGAGCAAACCCTAAAGGAATAAGGAAATTCGTATTGGGAAATTCGTCAGATTTTCAGGCCCGTGTTGTGGGGTAATTTTGGCCTAGTAGAATTGAGAATCTGGGCTTTCCGTAAACTACAAAGTTGTAAACCTCTGAGTTAGCTTTCCATCCTAACTTGAATCATTATAATATGATATCTGATCTGAGAATTATGCTTGAAATACTGAGACATATGCAGAAAAATCCTGATTCCAAATTGACTTTCCTTTTTTTACTCCAACCAGCTTCTTCCTTAATTAATTAGGATTCTCCACATCTTGTAAGTCTTTGAGTATGAGTTGGATTCAGCCACTTGAGTTAGAATCCAACCTTATGCCTTAAACAAAGCCCATTAGCATGTAAATTCTCAATTACTTATAAGTGGATAATTTATAATCAATCACAAAATAACATAAAAGTATAGCTAAATATGCAAATATAGGAGTACTTTATTTTATATATTTCATACTCATCAAATACCCACAAACTTACATTTTGCTAGTCCTCAAGCAAAACAAATAAAGAGTAAAAACAAACCAAAGAACGAAATTAAAATTTAAAAAAAAAAAATCCTAACTAATCCACTTTCGCAGGAATTTTCGATTGCATTTAGCATATGCAACAAGCCTTTAAACCCCTAGCTTACACTAGTGGACGAGTTATAGTCTCGTGAGTGTTTATAGTGAATATACCCACAAAATTCTGAGAATGAATACTAAAACAAGTAAGGCTCCCTAATCTAATGAAGCCAAATTTCCTAGTGTCGAGGCTGACACTGAGGTCAGAATGTCAAGACAACTGCATTTCTGCGTGATAGCACGGCTGGTCTTCCTTGGCAAATCCCATTAAATGAGAACCCTAAAAAGTAGATTTCCTTGTCGTGTGATTTCATTGTCAAGTTTTGCTTCTGTGTGAATTTCAACGGCTGGCAGAGAAAGGTCTCTAGTTATATTATCAATGTAGTTGTTCCTTCTGTGAATTTCATTTATTAAATGGAGTTCTTTCTCGATGGGACGAAAGGCTTCGTGGTCGTAACGTCGCATATATAGTAAGCTCTTTGTTGAGAATTCTCAGTCCCAACAACATTCATCAGCAGGCCATGAATATCATTGTTTGATCCTCAGAGATGATAAGGGACACCATAGTTATTATAACTATGGGTGATTATAACTATGGTGTCCCTTATCATCTCAGAGGATCAAACAATGAAATTCATGGCCCGCTGATGAATGTTGTTGAGACTGAGAATTCTCAACAAAGAGCTTACTATATGTGACGTTACGACCACGAAGACTTCCATCCCATTGAGAAAGAACTCCATTTAATAAATGAAATTCATGGAAGGGAGTAGTGTGAGGAATTTTCTTCCGAATGTATTGATTGAGGGAGTAGCAGTGAATATGTGGTTTTAATATTTTATAAACATAGCTTTTGGTTTTCACTTTGGCTCAGTTCATTAGTATGAGTCCAACTAGAATTTATTAGTCATGTGTCATTAAATTCTCATGTGGCATATGGTTATCTAGTTACATGCCTTCTCATGCAAATTCCGTTTTAAATGTTGTAGATGTTGTGACTTGTGACTAGTCAGAGAGTGTTTTGGCTAAATTTATACAGGTTTTTTGGCGCTAGGGATTGAACCGTCTCCCTTTAAGGAGAAACTTTTCTCCTTAAGACTGCTGCATGGAAACTAAACAAACTAGCCTTTAACCTTTAACCCACACTATGTGCGGGAATCAATTATGCAAAATATATTTTTGCAAAAAGATTAGACGCAACGTCCACTTGAATTTGAAACTTACCACGTACACCTTGGTATCAAGATTTTTTTGATCTCTTAAAGCAAGACCAATACCAATTTACCAAACAAATGGATGATAGAATGAAAATTTACCAGAAATTTCAGCAACAAAATTAAAACAGCACCCCAAGGACAGAATATATAAACTCAAAATAATAAACTCCAAAAAGAACTGAGTAGCAATTTACTACTTACACTATGTTAGCCTAACAAAGCTAAACCAAATTAAAATCTTAAATTTTTCTAAGCAAATCTAATTATGTTTTGTGCTATTTCAATATTACATAGCGTGGGGTAAGTTTGTCTAATTCCCATTATTAGTCTAAAATTTTATACACACTTTGTGGTTGAATTTCTAGTTACAATCTAGAAATTGAAAAGAACAAAGATTAGTATCAATCTACTAACGTTTGATCTAAGTTTGGAGGCTAAGTTACAAGATGAAAAGGTGTAAGACACCCACTTTGTTTGGTGAAATTGGTTTCTAGACTATTGTGGTCAATGATCATTTCGCATAATCCAAATAACAAGTATAACATCCAAGAACATGTTATCAAATATTGAACAAGTATTCATGCAAGCATGGTGAAAAAAAAAAAAAAAAAACCCTCTAGTCATGCAATCACATATTAATGAATTGAAATTGAAAAATGGTGATTATGTGTGTGCATGGTGAAAAACCTTAATTCTAAACATGTGATTCTATTATTTTGAATTAAAACCCTAGAAACGTATTAATATGAAAGTTAAGAACAACCTAGATCCAACATGCTAACATGCATAAACATGTGAAGAACATAAAAAATAAAGTATACTAGAATCTAAAAGAACTAGGGTATAATTAAAAAAGAATGGTTAGAAAACGTACTTGCATGCACTAGCACTCCAAGCAAAAGGGAGGGGAAAATTCTCTTAGAGGGGATTCATAACAAGAATTTGTTCACTTAAGACCAAGAGGACCGAACTAACCCTTTTAGTGAGTTGAGACCAAGAGGACCAAACATCAAAGGAACATTGCTTTTACTACCTCTAGAGCTCAATGAGATCCTTTTGAACTGATGCTAGGATGAGGTACGCTGGGGGTTTGGAATGAGTTTCTGAGCAACGTGGGACATGGGAAATTTGAAATCGGAAGGAAATATGTATGGGGCAAGGTTTGATTTGAGTGGGAGCAAGCTGAGACTGAAAAGGGGAATATGGAATAATCATTCACATTCATGTATTTTTTTTTTTTTTTTGTGGGGGGTTTTCATACTTTCTTTAGGTAATGAAATAATAATTCACATTCATGTATTTTTTTTTCTTTTTAAAGTAGTAATATTCATTCTTCAAAAACAAAGAAAGCTCATACAAAATATGTAATTCTATGCAAGTAATGTTTTATCTTTTTTAAACATGGTATTAGAGTAATAACTCATTACTTTTAATAGGAACACCAGTGAACTGGGCTTTGAGTTTGACTAACACCCTTGAGGGGGTAATCGATTGACTTTAAAAGGAAGCCTTGGGTTATCTATGCAAAACCCTGATGGAAAGCATCTTGGCTTCCATATGGGAGTTTCATAATCATGGTGAAGCCAATTCTCTCTTTTCCATGAGTAAACCTTGGTGAAGTCATCATATATCTTCCACTTACAATTTTTGTTGTTGGCACACTCATAACTTTGTTGATATGCCACAATACTGCCCCCATTAATTATACACTTGAAACTTGTTTTTGGAGATAGCGGGTAACAAAATTCAAAGCTAGTTTTTCCACCAGGTTCCACCCAGTCACTGCCAAGGTCACGGTTATGATCACCACCATAGCATTTGATGGCAATTGCATGTGACATTTTATTGATTATGGTGATTTTTTTCATTGGAAGAGATGGAGGTTTAAAGCGTATTAGGTCTACTGGCCATTTTATCCTAAGCCAAGCCTCAGACAAAGGGGTTACAAAAAGAAGCAGTGAAATGAGTAGAAGAGTAAGATTACTAGAATTCATGTTTATGATGTGTCAACACTTTTTGCAATATTGCACATACAATACAACCTCTCTATTATTCGTCTTATAAATAGATAAAAATGGGGCAAATGAGACAAAGATAAAGGTAGAAGGAACCGTTTTCCATTTGTTATCAACTCTTCATTAAGCATTAAAGTTAAAACTCTTTTTAGTTGAGTTTTAAATTAGGATAACGGCTGGGAATTAAAAATTTATAAAAGCCTCCAAACTGAAGTAATTTATTGCTAGGAAGACGCTTCATTTAGAGTGTTGTACTTGTGTGAACTAAGGGTGGCAATTGGGTGGGTTGGGTCATAAATGAGTTGGGTTTATAATTACTCATTTAACTATTTATTATCCATTTAAAAAAAATAAATTAAATGCCCATTACCCATCCAACCTATGTAATCTGCAACCCACCTATTTAACCAATTATAAATTCATATTCAGTAGATCAACAAAAAATTGTTGAATATGAATAGGTTGTATCATACTGGTGTCGTATCAGCCGTTTTATATTATAACTTTTCAAAAATTGCTCATGTCACTGTGTTGTACCTGTACTCATCTGTGTTTGTGTCCTTGCTTTCTAGCTTTATTGCATTTTGTATTAAAAGTTTGGATGAAATCCCCAAATTTGAACTTGTAAGTCTCATGTTTCCTATCATTTCTCTTGAACCTTCAAATTTTTCTTTACTATTAATTACTACATGAATTTTCAAAAATTGAATTAAAATAAGTAATATCTAGATGAAATCATATATTATATAATAAAAGTTGGGCTTAGAAATTATGATTATGCCAAGTGATTTCACTAAATTGTAGCAATTTTTTTTCTAAACTGTGGTTACACCAAGTGGCTTCATCAAATTACAATAATATTTTGAATAAAAATAATTTTTTAGATATAGACAACTTATTTGTTCTTATCAATTTCTTTAGATGAAATAACAATATGTGTTTATATAAAACATGCAACATGTATCTCAATTTCAGTCAAGGGCGGAGCCACGTAGCTCCTTTTGGGGGTGGGGGGGGGGGGGGCATGGCCCCCCCAAATTTAAAATTTCTCCTATAGCATACATGGCAAAATGATATGGGTACACTAAAAAATTATAACGGCCCCCCATTTGTTTCTCAAAATTGTACTAGTCTAAAGCTTAAAGAAACTTGTCCTCAAATAAAATAATACTTGGCCCCTTCAATTGTCCAAATACTTGTAATTAATCCAATGGTCAATAACTACTCTCTCCAAATAGCATAGATGTCAACCCATTAACCATTTCAAAACATAACTTTACTTTTTCCCCTTCATTCTCACTGTCAAGGAAACTACAGCCTACATGTGCTTTTGCTTGTTTTCCTCTATTGTGCTGCCAACTCATTGTTTATTTCTTATCAACTCATTTCATCCCAATATTCTCAACACAGTCAAACAAAACCATCAAAGTTTGTATTGGTGTTTAGATTTTTAAGAATATGCTTTGTTTATTAAGGTTGTGTTCATTTTTTTTTTTTTTTTTAGTTACGATGGTAAATTACTATATTACATTTCTCTTCCAGTTAGTATATAGTCAGTTTTTTTAAGTTTATTTTTTGAGATTTGAAATTAGGTGCCAAATAATTCATTTAAAAAAAATAAAATATAAGAAAATTTAATAATATGAATAATGATGGGTTGATAATGCTTAAAATATTAGTGGAATTTTCAATAGATTTACGAATTACTCCCTCCGTCCCACTTTTTTTGTCCTCTATTCCATTTTGAGATGTCCCAAAATATTGTCTTATTTCTAAAAATAAAAGTCATTAATTTACTAATGTTCCTGTAGGGTCTGTTTTTGTTGTCCAAGCCCAAAGGATATGGGTTAAAGGCCCAACGAATCCAAAACAATGAATTTGTAGAGAGTGGATCGAAGGTTTAGGCACTCGTCGGCGTGCATGAAGCATGAACTATTTTTTTTTTATTGAAAGATGTTGAGAACAATTTACAACTGGGGGATGCTCCTCGGCCTATGGCCGAAGAGGTTTTTTTTCTTACTCCTCAAAAACTCCCCCCCAAAGAGACCTCCCCTTTACATTTTGCTTCTCTTCCTTATATATCTCTCACTCTCCTCCTTCCTTCTTCCTTCTATCGATCATCTATTGGCTTCTTCCCTGACCGTCTGTCCCATCAAAGGTCATATCCGTGCTCAAGTGGTCCACCTTGATCCATGTTGCTCTGTCAAGGGGTTACATCCCCATTAATGCGGCCAGGAGGGTTAGGTGAGCGTATTCAATGCCGAGGTGACAGTTCGCCAGGGCTTGCCCCTTCTCCGTACTTCTGTTGCCAACGCGTAGCACTGGGCCCTCTCCTCCTCAGATATTCCAGGAGTCCTTTGGTAGGGTGGTCCTCATGTTCTTCCGAGGTCTCGGACACCCGAGGACAGGGTCATCCTCGGACTCATCATGCGTCCTCGGTGTGGGCCATTTGGGCCTGGCTTGGAGTGAGCCAAGGCTACCCGATTTTCTGGCCCCACAATAGCCCCTCAAAATCTTGCTGCACGCATCCTTGGGTGGGGAGAAGGATTTTGACATCCTCGGCCTTACCCCCCCTCGGTCAGTACTGGGGTCTGTTCATCTGCCCAAGGCACGTCGCTGACGTTTCGGAGCACGTAACGTGTCCCTCATTAAATTCAGGCGGCTCTGTGCTCCCCACGTCTAATGAGGAGTTACCCATCCAACGGTGGAGGTTCGTCTCGCATTTATGGGCGGGAAAACCCGCATGGTTCCTCGATTTGGGGTATAAATACCCGTACGAACCGCTTCTTCCTGTTTCCCATTTGTAATCAAGGATTCGTTACTCTTATTGCTTTGGGCACCTCCTCGCTCGAATGCTCCCCGGAGCTGCCCCCACCTCTTAATCTGGAGCTGCCCCTCTGCGCCTAGCGCTGGCATGGAGGTAAACATTTCTGATTCCATAGGTCGGACTGGCCTCCATCCCCAGCTCTGTCGTGAGGGCTGTAGCCACCTGGGAAACCGCCTACACACCCCCGGGACTTGAGCTTTATGAGGCTCTACCCGCCACCCCAGGTAGGCCGCAGTCTCAGCCTCCTCCTTGGCACTCTCGGCCATCTCCCTGCCATGGTCAGCCTTCCTTAGCCGCCAAGCCCTGGCTCTGGTTCGGCCTTCCCTCTTGCCCCTCGGCTGTTGTCACCTTAGTCCGCAGATTAGCGATCAGATCCCTCGCGGTCTGCAATTGCTCCTCCGCCTCGCCCAGGCGCCTCGTCTGCTCCTTGGCCTGGTTCTAGGCACCCTCAAGACCAGACAGGGCACTGTCCTGCTCCCTGGTCACCGCCTTCAGATCCTCTCGGGCCTTGGCGAGGTCAGCCTCGGAATTCTTCAGAGCCCCGGTGACCTGGTAGCGCCAATCACGCTCCCGTTTAAGGGCCTCCTTCTGGTCGTTTGTCGCCCCCTTTAACATAAAGATAGCTTGGACAGCCTGCCAGAATAACCAATGTGCTATAAGCCCAATAAAAGAAAAAGAGTGGGAGAAGAGTCGAGATTGTAGCCCTTACCATCCCCACATATCGCTTGAGGCTGAGGAAGACCTGCTCGCTCATCAAAGAGTTAAGCTCAGCCATATCTGCTGGGAGTAGCAGGCTCCTCTCCAGCGCATCAACCACGGCGCGCACCTTCGCCCTCATTGAAGTCCCTGAGGGAGGCGTTATCCCTCAAGGGCTCCCTACGGAGCATCGGGGCTGGGAGCTAGGCCTGGGCCTCGAAGAGGTGGTGTCGATGACCTGCCTCTCCTGGCTCTTGTTGCCTATTTTAAGCTGCTTGGACGGCCGCAAAGCAGTGTCCTTCTCCTGCGAGGACACCGTCTTATCCTCCACAGGCCTTTTACCCTTATCCTTCTTCTTCTTGGGGCCAGCAAGCACAGACCCAGAGGGCGAGCGCGTCTGAGAAGGAGAAGGAGGGAGCTTCTGCTGAGCGGAACTCGACTTAGTCTTCGGAGGTAGAGTGGGAAGTTTCTGCTGGGGCTCCCCCGGCTGGCTCTCAATCAGGTCCAGTAAGTTGGTGGTGGGCTTCCTTTTGTAAACCCATTTTCGGCGAGGAGGGGCTTCTGAAGCAAGGAGGTCTGCTTCGGTCAAATTGGGATCACCCAAGTCCCCGGGAGGGTCCTCGGATTGATCAAGCCGACCGAAAGCATCAAACGCGTCCCCTTCCCCTCTGGAGTTCCCTCGACGGCCTCGGCGAACAATTGAGAAGAGGAGGGACGGCTAGTGTGACAGCTTCCTGGTCAGAGGGCTCCTCGGTGAACGAAAATCCGTCCTCGGTCACAGTAATCCTCTGAAGTCGAGGATCGTTGGCTCGGATGACGTGCTTCGAGACCGAGAACGATTTCTGGGTAGGTTTATACCCCAAAATTATGTGGGCAGGCCTAACCTGATTGTCGTCCTCGTTTATATACACCGACGCCCTCAGCACCTTCTGCAAATCCTTCCGATTGACCAGATGGAAGTGACGCTCAAAAGCATGCGGGTCTGCAAACGGAAAGCACCACCGTGTTAGTAAAAAAAAAAAAAAAAAGGGAAGAAAAAAGACGGGAACTTGAAACCCCTCTTATTTCCCACTGCCCCACCTGGTATTCCCTCTGTGTTGGGCAGTGAAAGCTATCGTGCCACTCCCTTGACACGATGAGGAAATCCTCGTTAAAACCCTTGTTGGACTCGGGGAGGCACTGAATGAGCCGCACCCTGTCGTCTCTCGTCTTCAGGTAATACGACTTGCCCTTAAGAAGCTGAAGGTTGTAACACCAGTTCACGTCGTGGTGGGTCAACCTCAGCCCCATGGGGATCGTCATCCCCCCTTCAAGGAAGGCGACAATGGGAATTACCACCTCGCCCTCCTGTCTGTATATGCGCCAAGCCTCGTCCTCACAATATCTCAGACCTACATTGCCGGGAATTCGGTAGTCGGTGATGAATTTCTCCATCGCCTCCTCAGTATCGACGTATTTCTTAAACCTACCCATCCCGGTTGACACCTAAAAGAACTAAGAAAGAACATGCGAAGTAGAAGAAAGAGTAGAGAGAGAGCTCAGAGAGGGACAGAGCGACTTACTGAAAAGAGGAGGAGCTCCTCGGACAGGCTTTTTGTGCTGGAGGTGCTAGTGAGAGTGTGGCTGAACTCAGAAGGGGCGCATGAGAATCCTTGATTACAAATGGGAAACAGGAAGAAGCGGTTCGTACGGGTATTTATACCCCAAATCGAGGAACCATGCGGGTTTTCCCGCCCATAAATGCGAGACGAACCTCCACCGTTGGATGGGTAACTCCTCATTAGACGTGGGGAGCACAGAGCCGCCTGAATTTAATGAGGGACACGTTACGTGCTCCGAAACGTCAGCGACGTGCCTTGGGCAGATGAACAGACCCCAGTACTGACCGAGGGGGGGTAAGGCCGAGGATGTCAAAATCCTTCTCCCCACCCAAGGATGCGTGCAGCAAGATTTTGAGGGGCTATTGTGGGGCCAGAAAATCGGGTAGCCTTGGCTCACTCCAAGCCAGGCCCAAATGGCCCACACCGAGGACGCATGATGAGTCCGAGGATGACCCTGTCCTCGGGTGTCCGAGACCTCGGAAGAACATGAGGACCACCCTACCAAAGGACTCCTGGAATATCTGAGGAGGAGAGGGCCCAGTGCTACGCGTTGGCAACAGAAGTACGGAGAAGGGGCAAGCCCTGGCGAACTATCACCTCGGCATTGAATACGCTCACCTAACCCTCCTGGCCGCATTAATGGGGATGTAACCCCTTGACAGAGCAACATGGATCAAGGTGGACCACTTGAGCACGGATATGACCTTTGATGGGACAGACGGTCAGGGAAGAGGCCAATAGATGATCGATAGAAGGAAGAAGGAAGGAGGAGAGTGAGAGATATATAAGGAAGAGAAGCAAAATGTAAAGGGGAGGTCTCTTTGGGGGGGAGTTTTTGAGGAGTAAGAAAAAAAACCTCTTCGGCCATAGGCCGAGGAGCATCCCCCAGTTGTAAATTGTTCTCAACATCTTTCAATAAAAAAAAAATAGTTCATGCTTCATGCACGCCGACGAGTGCCTAAACCTTCGATCCACTCTCTACAAATTCATTGTTTTGGATTCGTTGGGCCTTTAACCCATATCCTTTGGGCTTGGACAACAAAAACAGACCCTACAGGAACATTAGTAAATTAATGACTTTTATTTTTAGAAATAAGACAATATTTTGGGACATCTCAAAATGGAATAGAGGACAAAAAAAGTGGGACGGAGGGAGTAATTCGTAAATCTATTGAAAATTCCACTAATATTTTAAGCATTATCAACCCATCATTATTCATATTATTAAATTTTCTTATATTTTATTTTTTTTAAATGAATTATTTGGCACCTAATTTCAAATCTCAAAAAATAAACTTAAAAAAACTGACTATATACTAACTGGAAGAGAAATGTAATATAGTAATTTACCATCGTAACTAAAAAAAAAAAAAAAAATGAACACAACCTTAATAAACAAAGCATATTCTTAAAAATCTAAACACCAATACAAACTTTGATGGTTTTGTTTGACTGTGTTGAGAATATTGGGATGAAATGAGTTGATAAGAAATAAACAATGAGTTGGCAGCACAATAGAGGAAAACAAGCAAAAGCACATGTAGGCTGTAGTTTCCTTGACAGTGAGAATGAAGGGGAAAAAGTAAAGTTATGTTTTGAAATGGTTAATGGGTTGACATCTATGCTATTTGGAGAGAGTAGTTATTGACCATTGGATTAATTACAAGTATTTGGACAATTGAAGGGGCCAAGTATTATTTTATTTGAGGACAAGTTTNAGGTATAGCTGAGCGGTTAGTTTCCCCATAGGCTTGAGTCCGAGGACCATGCAATGCCTTGGTTCTGTCTAACGCTTCCATTTCTCTGTAAGTATCTAGTTTCCCCATAGGTTTGAGTCTGAGGACCATGCAATACCTTGGTTCTACCTAGTACCTAGGTATAGCTGAGCGGTTAGTTTCCCCATAGGCTTGAGTCCGAGGACCATGCAATGCCTTGGTTCTGTCTAACGCTTCCATTTCTCTGTAAGTATCTAGTTTCCTCATAGGTTTAAGTTCGAGGACCATGCAATACCTTGGTTCTGTCTAGTACCCAGGTATAGCTGAACGGTTAGTTTCCCCATAGGCTTGAGTCCGAGGACCATGCAATGCCTTGGTTCTGTCTAACGCTTCCATTTCTCTGTAAGTATCTAGTTTCCCCATAGGTTTGAGTCTGAAGACCATGCAATACCTTGGTTTTACCTAGTACCCAGGTATAGCTGAGCGGTTAGTTTCCCCATAGGCTTGAGTCCGAGGACCATGCAATGCCTTGATTCTGTCTAACGCTTCCATTTCTCTATATGAAGGGGTTTGTCCTCGGACCGCTTTGTTGGAGACGATTCCTCTTTGGGTCGAACTATGACCTTACACGTGGCGTTGACCTCGCCTCCAGCTCGAGTTCCCGTCTTTTTCATTTACGAGGCGTCCCTTGGCCGTTCGCGTTCCGCGCTTGACGTTTCGGTATGCGAGACGCGCCTTCATTAATGTCCTCGTGAATGAACATAAATCCAGCGGTCTACAGTCCCTTTGGAATTTGGTAGCTTCGTGATTGGCACTGCTGATAATTCTCTCTTCGAATTCTGTGTGGATTAATTCTCACCAACCTTCATCCTCTATATAAGACTTTCCAAGGGGGATGGTTTCTCCATACTCCATGAACTTCCCAACACAAACAGAAACACGTCCCTTCAATTCCCCCAAGCCCCTTTAATAACCCCGCCAGAATTGTGACCGGAGTTGGCAGGTATGGGGCAGCTTTGGGCGGGTGTGAGCACATCTGTGCCAAGGGCCGTTGTAACCGCAGCCCCCGCTGGGCTTCCGGCGCGGCAGAGTCTAGGTGTAACACTGACAATGCCGTACGCGGTGGCCATGAGGGATGTCGCTGAAGTACTTAATGCCTCTCCCCGGAGCGCACCCCCGACGGAGGAGACGTGCAAACTCATGTCATGGCTGGTGCCCGAGTGTTGTCGTCTCCAACGGCCAACACTCATGAGGATTGGAGAGAATCAAGGGAACATCATGGGGGAGGGCGTGCCGGTGCCCCTGCATCTGCTCCTCGCTTTGTTCAAGCTCCGCCGCACTGAGAAAGGAGTGGTTGGTGGCCTTGAAACAAGCCAGCCCCCTTCCCTGCTTCTATTGTCAAGCTCTCCTATTCTCTTGATGCCAATAAAAGCACGGGTTGACACTTCCCTCTAGCTAGTTTTAGGACGGGTCCACCTGGGCCTCTGTTTGTACATTGTACCCCCTTTGATTTAATAAAGTAACATGAAGTTTGTTTTCGTTTCTGCTGGATCTTCTATTTCGGACCTTTTATTTTTCTACAATGTTTGTCTGGTAGTTCTTTCTTTTTTCTTTTTTGCATCACCACCAATCCTCTGTAGAATGATTACTTAGAACGATCGTCTGTTGCGCCGGCCAGCGCACTAATCCTTCCCACAGACGGCGCCAATTGTAGGGTATGTTTTTGTTGCCCAAGCCCAAAGGATATGGGTTAAAGGCCCAACGAACCCCAAAATAATGAATTTGTAGAGAGTGGATCGAAGGTTTAGGCGCTCGCTGGCGTGCATGAAGCATGAACTATTTTTCTTTTATTGAAAGATGTTGAGAACAATTTACAACTGGGGGATGCTCCTCGGCCCATGGCCGAGGAGGTTTTTTTTCTTCCTCCTCAAAAACTCCCCCCCAAAAAGACCTCCCCTTTACATTTTGCTTCCCTTCCTTATATATCTCTCACTCTCCTCCTTCCTTCTTCCTTCTGTCGATCATCTATTGGCCTCCTCCCTGACCGTCTGTCCCATCAAAGGTCATATCCATGCTCAAGTGGTTCACCCTGATCGATGTTGCTCTGTCAAGGGGTTACATCCCCATTAATGCGGCCAGGAGGGTTAGGTGAGCGTATTCAATGCCGAGGTGACAGTTCGCCCAGGGCTTGCCCCTTTTCCGTACTTCTGTTGCCAACGCGTGACACTGGGCCCTCTCCTCCTCGGATATTCCAGGAGTCCTTTGGTGGGGTGGTCCTCGTGTTCTTCCGAGGTCTCAGACGCTCGAGGACAGGGTCATCCTTGGACTCATCATGCGTCCTCGGCGTGGGCCATTTGGGGCTGGCTTGGAGTGGGCCAAGGCTACCCGATTTTCTGGCCCCACAATTCCTATTATACCCCTATTAATTTACTAATTCAATTTTTTGATAAATTTTTTTAAGGGTAGTTTTGGAAATTTATACATTTTTAAAAGGTAAACAAGACAATAAATGATGTTCTCTTAAAAAGTTTGACTTTTCAAACAAGACAAAAAAAGTGGGACGGAGGGAGTATAATTATTGTATCAACACTATGACTCATCCCCCCCAAGCGAACATTCTTAGCTACGCGTTTCAGTCGATATAGACAACAACTTATTTGTTTTTATTAATTTTTTTAGATAAAGTAACAATTAAGTGTTTTAACAAAATATGCAATATGCAGTTAAGTTTCATTTGATAGGGACAATAACTTATTTGTTCTTATCAGTTTCTTTAGATAAAGTAATAAAACCCAAATAAGTTTCTTTACAATTTTGTTATTTACTTTTTTACCCCTCTTCCTAAATAAAACCCAAACCCTAAGTTCTCCTTATATAGTTTATGTTGGTTTGGGGTTACACTCAAGATTATTTGGTTATTAATTTGCTCTTATTTGTGGTGGTGTTCTAATTCTCAATTTAATATTAATAATAGTAACTAAATTTTTTTTTGTCCAACTTGATCCATATGGGTTGGGTTGGACTCCTATGATGGGTTAGGTTAAGTTGGATTTTTTTGAACCTATCATGGTGGATTGGGTTGAAAAAACTCCTTAACCCAACCCAACCTAACCCGACCCTTACACACCCCTATTTGGTAGGGAAAATCACGGTGAAAAAAAAAAAAAAAAAAACCTAAAGTTTTGGAATTCAATATGCTGCCTTGGGCTAAGGAGAATGGAAGATATTGTCAAAGCCATGTTGACAAAGTTGGACAAACTTTAGGTAAAGTTCTAGGCCAAGGATAACAATAACATAATGGAAAGTTGGAAATCTGATTGAAAAAGGTGCATACTTGAAATATGGATATTACATATTAGGCAAGCACCTTGGATTTCGGATCCCCACAATCCTTGGTTTCAAGCCAATATCAATCAGTCCACAAGCCCAATACATAGCTTGGGTTTGTGATTTAATCTCATCCATCCAAAGTAGATATAATGAGGAAAAAGTTAATTTCGTTTTTTGATACACCCACGGTTATGGAGATCCTTAAGATTTACATTCCGCAAACTCCCTAAAGAGGAAAACTCATCTAGACTCTTAACAAAAATGGAAGTTTTACCACAAAATCAGCTTACGTAACACGGGAGAAAAGGAAGCCTAAAAACAACCAAATCACAGAGACGGAGAGAGATTGGAAGTATCATTCCAGGTTCCAATAGATGAGTCCAAATTTTTGCAACAAAAATCGATTAATTTTCGGAATATCAAATTTCAAATTGTTACTATTTCCTTAAGGTGTTTTAAATCCTTTCCTATTTAAAAATATGATTTTGTCTTGTTTCCCTTTTCTTAGTTAAAATAGGTTTAAGTGATGTTTCCCTTTTTCTAGTTGAATTAAGATTTTGTGTTAATTAAGTTTTTTTTTTTAATTTTTTTTTAAATTGGATTAGGAGGACTTAGTTATTTTTTTATTTATAAAATGAGTAATTCTTAGGTATTCTCGGAACATAGAAAATAGTATTCTCTCCTTTCACATTCATGGTAAAGTCTACCATGAATGCGAGAGGAGAGAGCATTATTTCACCATATTTCAAAAAAATCTAAGAATTTTCCTCATAAAGGAGTAGGAGGAAATGTCTTACCATAAATATCGGTTGTAATCACTCTTTGAAAAGAGGTGGTGATTCTAAATTGTATTCAATAAAAGTTTCTTTTGAATGACTAAGTAGTTTTGTAGCCCAAATAAAATCATTCCCGTGATTCTGTTCTAACAAAAACAAATAATTAGCAGTTAAGCGGTGTAATCGGGTAAGAGTGAAAGCTGATGATAAAATTCCGAGGTGGTTGAACCTAATTAAGCACCTACCATATTTGCTTCTGTGACTGAAGCCTTGTATTGACTAGTATCCTTCCTATCCATTTGTTTGTCTTCTGTTATTGACATTAGATTAGCTATTTCCTATGATTATGAGAAGCAAAGACAGGATTCTGGTCGATATTATATTGCGGGGATCTCATAAAACTATTCAAAAAATCTTATGCAAAAATAAACTTGGTTGGAATTTGGAAGTTACAAGAGAATGCAATATATAATACAGTGTGTGTGTGTATATATATATAGTTGATTGATAAATTGAATTACAACCCAACTATATATATATATATTCATTGTTGACCAAATATCAACATGTATCCTATCCTTATTCTATCCTTATCATATATATAAATTTTCCCTTTTTCTTTGATTGATAAATAATAGAGTTCACGTTCCTTTTGTTCTCTGGCCAACGCAAAAACATTTTGTGTCTGGAATTATTTCTTGTAACATTTTTACGGATTTACCTCATTTCCTTTGACAAGTTTTTCTTTTGGGTAATTTGCCTTTTTTTTTTTTTTTTTTTTTTTGAGAACTTCTTAAAAAATTGTTAGAGAAAATTTATAGCCATTAACATTTGGATCAATTTTAAGAATTAAAGTTCACGACGAGAATATAATTTTTAAACTAGACAACTGCATTATTTTTCAGCAACAAAAATCTATTAAGATGGTTTGTAGTATCTTTCTTAATATTCAAGTATCTAAACGTATCTAAATTATTTTTTGATGGCATAACTTTAAATAGTAAATATATTCCAGTTTCTAAAAAGTCACTACAATTCAGTTTTATCATGTATGGTCTTTTCTTTTCTTTTTCTTTTTCTTTTCTTTTTTTTTTTGTCAAGAGCCTTGTAGCTG
Source organism: Quercus suber (assembly GCF_002906115.3). NCBI lineage: Eukaryota > Viridiplantae > Streptophyta > Magnoliopsida > Fagales > Fagaceae > Quercus > Quercus suber. The sequence goes on along the minus strand of NW_027069512.1, from coordinate 1,691,942 downwards.
AATTGACACCTCCCCATGCACAAAGTGCTTGGGGTCTAGGGGGAAAGGGTTAGAGTTGCGGGATTAGCAACATGTTGTAATTAGTTTTCAAAAAAAAAAAAAATTGTATGGCCTTTTTTTTTCTTCTTTCTGAATATCATGTATGGCCATTGGCCTTGTCCGTATCACTATCACACTAGACATAAGATAAGCTTTTATTGTCACTTTCAGACTAATCAAAGAATCAGGTGAGGCACTTACATCTTTCTTTGGTTTCTTTTCATCTAACAAGTCACAGCTATCTTTGTTTGAAAGTGGTAGAGTTAGAAATTTTTTTCAAGAAAGTTAAAATATAATTTTAAAAAAAAAAAAAACTTAAATACAAAGAATAACATATATATATATATATATATTGTAGGAGGGTTTCTTGTCTCAGCCCCCAATTAGCAGGTATTGTCCTCTTTGGATTTTTTTCTCAAGGATTTGCTCAATCTCACATCGCAGAGAGACGCCTCCCACATGTGCCTTATAAGCTTGAGCCCAAGAGACATGTGTACCACTACTACACACGTGTCAATACCTGCTAATTGGGGTACACATATGTAGTAGTGGTACACATGTGTCTTGGGCTCAAGCTTATAAGGCACATGTGGGATGCATCTCTCCCCGATGTGAGATTAAGCAAATCCTTGAGGAAAAAATCCAAAGAGGACAATATCTGCTAATTGGGGGCTGAGACAAGAAACCCTCCCACATATATATATATATATATATAATAAAAATTTATTTATTACTTATATATGGAATGTTTGTAATTTTGATTTAACATATGATATTTTATTACCTAAACAAAAATATTACATCAAATAAATCTTTACATCTTTGCAAAAAGAAAAAAGAAAAAAAGACTAAGTCTTGACATGTCTAAAAATATACAAGTCAATTTAATATAAATAAAATATAATATAATTAAATTACATATGATATATATTAAATGCAATTTAAGTTAATGAGCTATGTATGACATAAGAGTAATAAGATGAAATAAAAAATACATTAGTCAACTATATAAATGCATTATATGTTTTTAGGAAAAATCTAGGGGGCATTATTAAAATTTATGTCCAAAATTTATTATTTTTACCAAAAATACAAGAGGGAGGGAGTTTATAAATAATTAGAACAAAACTAGAAATAATTAAAATATTGATCTCAATCTTATTTAGATGTTTGAAAAGAAAAGAATGAAATGGAAAATAACCTTCTTTCTTTTTTTAAAGATGTGATCGGGTTTGAACTTTATAGTGATTGCTTTTTATTACTAGACTAGAGAGCAATTAGGTTATGGTGTAGGTTGTATTTGAACTCATGACCCTTATTCAAATGCAAATAAACTTAACTAATTGAGATAACTAAAACTCACAATATTGTTTGAGAGTTGTTGAATGGAAAATGTAAGGGCTGGATTTGAGCACTTCGCCTTGGAGATAAGTGGACTCAAGCCCAACAAGTCCAATAGAATAAATTTATAGAGAATGAGTAGAAGAATTGGGCTTTAAAGAGTGTAACAACAGCTGAGGATGATTTAAGGAATGAACAAGTACAATAAGTATGGATTTAAGCCAGTAATTTAGTCCTCGACACTAATCCGAGGAGCTTCTATTTATTATTTCTGGATTGATAGTGACAAATGATTTCAAAAGCTAGTTCAGGTTGCTACAATGTTTCTTTTTGCAAAATTCCCCTCCCCTTTCTCAGAGCTCCTTCCTCCTTATATACTACTTTCCTCCTTCATCTCCACCATACACGTGCATGTCAGATCTACTGTTGTTGATCTTTGTCACATCAACCTTCCTCCCAAAGCCCTTAGGTAGTAGTCGTAAGTCTTAAAAGCCATTGCTCAGGTATCACTTCCACATTTAATGCGGCCAGAGTGTTAGTTGTGGAACATTTAATGTGGAGGCTCTGACTTTTCTTGCAATTGCTCTGCTGCCATGCTCCATAGTGCTTACTTGTTGTACTTATATTCTTCCCTGAGGTACTTTAGAAAGTTAATTTTTGTCGGTAAGTCTCTTTATGTAGTCCTCGGCCTTGCTAGCCGAGGACATAATCATCCTCGGCACAGTTTCTTGGGCTGCTATGATTTCTGTTGCCTTCTTTATATGCGATTATGGGTCTTATCGTGGGCTTTAGGCCCAGTACAAAAGATGGATGCATATTATTAGGCTTTATGACCCCACAGAAAATAATAGAAAACAATATTTTTATACGAACATTACATTATGTTATTTCTTTAATGAAAATAAGGTTATTGATATTAAAAGAAATAAAGGTATACTGAAGACTTTTTTTTTTTTTTAGAATACTAAGTATTTTTAACACACACACATGGGGAGAGAGGAGAAATCTTAAAGAAACTAACAATAGTGCATATTTAAAAGGGTCTAATTCTTGAATATATAACATAAACTTTCATGGAGACTTTTGAATTTTGATAATAAAAAATTCCTCCTATTTTTCTTATATTTTGGAGGAATTAAAATTGTGATTAAGAGAGAAAGAAAATGATTAGTGAATAAAAAATCCTTTAAAATATTTGTCTTTCAATTCATTTCCAACTCCCAATTAGATAATGAAAATAATATACTTCAAATTTTCCCCCATTATGTTACCTCTATCTCTCCCAAACACCATGTGCATCCAATGGCATTTTGTGCTTGTTTATACATTATAATGACATAAAAATAAGGCAAAAATGCCTTTTTGTCCTTACATTAACCTACTCCAATCTCTAAGATGACTAAAAATGCCCCAAAACCATCAAAATGACTAAAATACTCTCGAAACTTTTGGTTATTTTGGTGGTTTCAAGTATTTTAGGCCATTTTAAAAGTTTTAAGGTATTTTTGGTCATTTTAGAAAATTCATAGTATTTTTGCTCATTCTAGAGGATTTGAGAGTATTTTGGCCATTTTAATGATTTTGGGGTGTTTTGATCATTATATCTAATGGTTTCGATTGGCTAACTAATTTACTGGTGGTGATGAAGGTGGCAAGAAAGCTAGCAAATTAAAAGTTTTTATATTGTTAACACTGATTAGCTGGGGGGCCTGGTCTTGATGGTGAAGGATTGTGGAAGTGGACGTGGCATTTGCGATACTAGCAAGCCTTTAAGGTTTTTTTTTTTTTTTGGTTAACAAATTCATTATTGTTTCCTTTTTAGATAGGAGAGAATTGCAATTTTTTTTTTTTTTTGAGAAACAATAGAAGAGAGAAAAATGTTCTAATACAAAGGCACACCATAATTTCACTCAAAAGCCATAATAACTTTTAAAGAGGACGAGACAAGTTATATTAAACACAATACACTCTCTTAAGCAATGTGGGACAACTATATATAAAGTTCAGACCGCTTCTCACGGTTCCCTCCTTTCCTTTGAATCTGAACCTTAAATAAATAAAAAAGACGGTGGTGGTCCATCTGTTGTCACTGCCGGAAGCCCAGGCTTGATATCTTGTTCCGCCAAAAGCTCCACCATCATTAAATCTTGTTCTACCGTCTTTGGATCTTACTGTTGAGGGTTTGGTGATTTGGTTGGAGGGAGGATGGATCTGTTTTGGTGAAGATAGATTAGAGGAATAGAGAATGTGATAGGGACACTGAGAGAAGAAAAGAAAAAAGATGAAGACACTTAAGAGAGGGAGGTGGGATCTGACGCTTTATTGGGGGAGAGGGTGACATGACATGTGAGACAGTTGCTTGGGGAAGTGTAGTTTTTTTAATTAAATAAGATGATACGTGTGGAGTGTGGCTATAGATATTTTTTTCCTTGTCTTTATTACCGTTTGAAACTCTAGGTGAGTAAGTTCAAATACAACTTTTACAAGTCCAGGGTCTAGAGGTATAGTATTTTGTATTTAAAATAATTATTTAAGATGAGACAAGGCATTTGTGGTTGTGGTTTTTTTAATTTCGTTTGAAAGTTTAAATAGGATTCAGTAATCCAAACATTTGAAGTTACTTTTTGAATTATATTGGTATACTAAAAAATTGTTATGTGGTACAAAATTTGGTAAAGTATTTGAAATAGAAGAATATTTAATTATCTTTGTCTAAATTTGTAAAATAATATCACCTCATCTTTAATTAAGATATACTTGAACCTCTTTAAATATTATTTTTGATAAGATTGTTAATTTTTATATGTTTTTTAATATTAATTAATTATTAAATTAATTATGACGTCATCACGGTTTGACCTCAATTCAACTTCAAAAACCTTGAACTTCTTTTTTTACGGTTCAATGAACGATTGGGTCTGAAAACCTTAATATGAACTACCGCCTTTGGAAAGCACTGGAATGCTAACAAGGGACTGTATTGCTAAGTCAGAGTAATCAAAATTAATGTAATTAAAAAGACATTAACCTACTCCAATCTCTTTTAGTTATAATCACAAATCACAATAAAGAATTTTGAATACAATTTACGACTATTGTCACATCAATTGATCACTAAGAAATACAATAATACTATCGAGTTAGAATGTCGTTATCATATGTATGAATGTAATTGGATGCCATAATTATAAGGCGGAACGAACAAAACCTTATCTTGTGTATTGTTTGTCTAGATATATATCGATTATCGATTATGACATTTTGAGCTTACCTTTCGTTTTGCACAATGGTGACTATTTCAAAGTTAGAACTTCATACTATCAATTACGTCATGTCGTCATTACAAACCAAGAAAACTATCACAAAGTTTATAAAATTAAGCTACGAAACTTATGTAGAGTTTTGAAAATTATTGATAATTTTTAGGGGAAAAAAGAAAAACTCGTCTGTAAACATTAACATCAAAGACAAGAAGAGATACTTATTTGATAAAAATTTATGTTTATTATCTATTTATTTCTTGTTATGTGAATAGTTAATAGTATACTAGAAAAATTTTCTAGGGTTGATTTTCTTTCCTTTCAAAAGCACTGAAACCACAACAGAAGGTGTCAGTTTTTATATAGTTGGGGATGAGAAATTTAAATCTTAAATATCTCTATTGGAAATACTAAAAGATGTCAATCAGTTAAATTACATTGCTTATAAGGAGTGTTTGGTTGTTTGGTTTATATTTTTGTCACAAGATTACGGTACAAAATATGGAATTAGGAAGCAAACAAATATGAGGATAAAAACTGGACAATATGAGAATAAAAAAATCTCTTACTATGTTATCTTTATATACAAACAATATGATTAATTGAATTATTCATTCCTAGATATAATATTATTCTTATAATTACCTCTAAGCCAAAGTTTTTTTTTTTTTTTTTTTTTTTGGTAAAAAAAAAAAAAAGCTAACCTCATCAATAATTAATTAGAATGTTTATTTCTCTTTAGTTCTAAAACAAAATAAATTTATGGTTTTCCCACAACCAAAGACTCAAAGTCAATCATAGCTTTCACAAAACCCACAATGTCCGACTTCAACATCAAAATTATAAGTGATTGTCACTTAATAAAAAATGCAAGTCTCCTTCTTTTGTCAAAACCAAGTCATATGAGTTAGGACCAAATGGGACAACAATGTTGGAGTTAAGTAGGTGTCATTGAAAGGTTGAAAGTAAATGACATCGTTCTTGGCTTAGGAGTATTTGAGATGGAATGGCATGAAAGGTTGCAGGCCAATGTATATAAAGGAGTAAAAGTGCAAGAAGTGAAAAGGGTGAATGAAAATGCAAAGAATTTTGTGTGTGTGAGAGAGAAAAAGTCTTGAAATATTAAATCAAAGTAAACAAAGAGTAGTCTTGAAACATTGAACCAAAGAAAACAAAGAGTCCTTATTTTTCTATTTGTTTTTATCTCTGATGTGGCACTTGAGAGTATTTTAATTTTAATTATCTTTCAAAGAGTGCACCACATGACAAAATTTCATGATCTCCAATGTGAGAACTTTGCTATATATATATATATATATATTGATTGATTATGTGCTTGTTTTAGTTTATTTATTTATTTATAATTAAACAAACAATCATAAAATGTAACTTCTGTGAGTCTAAGTTTCAAAATAATACTAAGGCCTTAAATGATTATTCGTAGCTTTCAACACTAACAAAAATGGCACCACAATCGTGCATTAATTTGAAGGATTTTCAATTTTTTTATTGTTCTAAGATAAATGTTAAGAATTTTGTCCTTTAAACTAGTGTGCCACCTTCTAATACCTGTTACAAACAAATGTTTTAATTGTGTACAGTCTACAATGAATATTCCATTTACAAGTATCTATTTCAAATTAATGGAATTCTTGAGTTTTGTATATGATGGCATTTTATCTCTGGCACTCTACTACTACTATCCTCTATTTAACTTCTTACCTATTTATCATACAGTAACATTATGAACTATAGCAATTCCTCTCTATCAAAAAAAGATAAATATTTCCCTCAAAAAAAGAAGAAGATAAATGTCTCATCAAAAATAAGAAAAGATAAATGGTAAGCAAATATTTTCTAAGGGTAAATTGCAAATTACATCTTTAAAGTTTGGGGGTATTTTGGACTTTACATTCTGAAATTTTAAAATTTAGATTTTACCCCCTAAAGTTTGAGGCTATTTGAATTTTATACCTTAACTTTTTAGAATTTAGATTTTACCCCTCTAAAGTTTGGTAGTGTTTGGATTTTACTCCCTAAAGTTTTTTGATGTTTGGATTTTATATCTTGAAATTTCTGATTTTTTATTTATTTATGAAAACTTTATTAATCTAGAGATTTGAAACCATAGCTAAGGTTTATTTAGAAAGAAAAAGAAACTATAGCTAAGGTCGAATATATTATGCTATTATTAGATTTGAGTGATAGGGTCTTGCCAAAGGGGGGAAAAAACTTTCCTTATTATAATTATTTAGAAAAGCAAGAAACTTCGTAACGATTTAATCTGTTTTAGTGAAATAAATAAATAAATAAACATTATAAATAAGATTTCACAAAACCAACACGTACCGTAAGTACATTTTAAATTACAATATCAATAGTAGATATGATCACATATTACTATTAGAGGCTGAAGAAGAAATTGGGGTCCGACTTCGCCGCTTTGATTGCCTTGATTGTTTGTGGTGGCTTCCTCCAAATTTCAATCTTCCAGTGTCTTTGAACCGCTGCTTCTCATCTCGACTAATGACACATTCGGGTGGTGGCACGGGGTAACGCAACGTATCATAGCAATAAGAGTAATACATGAACCTTTGGCGGAACCACCGCATGGCTTGGCGGCGCTTACGTGTCATGATTGCATAGTCTTGGCTGTCTAGGTAAGCATCCTTTTCAGCACAAACATCAGCAGCCGAGACTTGCTCAATTGGGTCCGTGGGGCAACCCTCTAGGACAAGGTCCTTGAATTCGGCTACAAAGGGTGCGTACTTGTAATTCACTTTGTATCTACCTCCAGATGTGGCCCAATTTGAAGCGTCCCATATGGTTGTGTACAGCGACATCGGCTTTGATGGGTAGTCACCGCCCATTGCATCATTTTTCACTACCTCTCTTATTGGAACTTCGTCGATGTAAAATCTGTTCATTCCAAAATTATTAAGAAAAAACAAATAGTCATAAAATTGACATAATTAAATTACCATATTTCATGTATCAAACTTATTTGATAAATTTATTTTGTGTACCAAACTCACGGGGGTAGAATTTTGGTGATAAACATTGTATGATAAGTCAACAAATATGTCTTATTATTAACGGAATTATAGTAACACGTGTAATGTCACGAACAGTTGCTTCTTATAAACGTTGAGCTAGAAAAATTCAATTGCGGTTGAAGACTAATCGTTATTGTAGTTAATAAAAATATTGAAATATCTAGGTAGGTGGATTTGGCCAGCAATTTTTTGTCGCTGGTATAGGAATTTATGAGTTATCCCCTAGTTTGGCAGCCTAAGAAATTTACTATAAAGAATACAAATTTGTCCCACATGCTTACTTATAGCGCATGGACCAAGCCCCTTCTCACCAAATAAGTTGGACAATTGGCCCACCTAAAATAAGATCGAATATTTATATAGTTTAGCTATTCAAAAGGAAGTAATCGAGGGTAATTTTATAGAAAATTATACAATATTTTTGGGAGTTACATAATATACAATATAGTACTCCTTCACCTAATTTAACAGTTGATCACACTAATTAAATTTATTATGAAACTCATTATTCAAAAATAAGACTAGGGAATACTATACTTCCAAAACATTATATAATTACCCGTAATCATATATTTTTTTCAAGTTTATTAAGGAATGGGAAGCCAAGTTAGTCTACTAGCCTTAGAGATTACAAGTCACAACCCACACGCAACAGCAATCACTACTACCTCTCGTGGGGGTCAAACAGAACATACTACAACAAAGAAAGAGGTTATAGAGGGTAATGCTACAATTATTAATTAATTTCATACTTACTGAGTTGACAAATTATTATTATTATTATTATATGGAACCATCAATAGCACTACTTTATTGTTCATATTAACAATTTGACACAATAAACAATTGTGAATTTTTTAATTCTGGTGTAACTATAGACTTATTGGATGTAAAAGGCAGAAAGTACTTAGAGGTCTAAGGAAGAAAGGGTTTAAATTGTAGAATTAATAGCATGTTGTAATTATTTCTCAAAAAAAAAAACAAAATGTAAAAAGCAAAACATGTTAACGAAGTGATATCCAATCATCCCTATCAAAAAAAGAAAAAAAGAAAAAAAAAAGTGGTATCCAATCCATAAAAGGACTTCGCAAAAGCAGGAAGAAGAAGCAATTTGGCAACCAAAAAAAAAAAAAGATAAATAAGGAAAGCATAAAATAAAAAACTCTTACATAGTTTTATTGGCAGTCCAAAGAATGCTGTATCGGTGGAACTCCTTGGAGGGGTCAAACCAAAGACGATACCGCTCCTCCCGGCCGCGGTTTGTGCTACCATTACCGTACAAGTTGGTTTGGAACCTCCATGGCTTACCTTCAAGGTTCCCTAAAAACTCGAAGTCTAACTCATCATGGCTCTTCTCAAATACGTCACCGTTTGATGTCTGTATATATATGTATATATATGGAAAGATATCAACAAAAATCAACCATGATCATGACAATGTATTCTAATTATGTAGGAATAGGATGCATGATGGTTTTGCAGGGCATGGGCAGATAATTCATAGCAGTGACGAATCGGTCTTTTATATTTTTGAGAAATTAAAAAAACAAGGAACTAATTTTTAGGCTTAAAACATTGACGCATACACCGAGAATAGTGTGTGTACATATATAGAAAACTATTTATGGATTTGAAACGTTAGTGTGGAGTTTGAAAAAGTAAAATCTCTACTTTTAATTACATGCCAGATTCAATTGATTGCTTACGTACGTAGTTATGTTTCTGAAGAATTCCAATGGTTGAAAGGAAAAGTCTTTTATGGTGTACTAAAAAGAAAATTCTATTTCCTTTTCTGTTTCCTCATTTTTTTTTCCAGAACGAACCAAACAAGAGGATAAAAAACTTAATAATAATTCTCAAAGATTATGAAAAGGATGTCAAAATTTCAAAATAACAAACAAGAGATTAGGCTTCTATCCTATCTATTATATTTGAAAAAAAAAAGACTGACAATATATAGAAAGCTGAATTAATGACCTACGTACATAAAAGGCAACACAGATGCCAGCCGTGTAATCTGATGGCAACTTGATGTTAGCGCTGAAGAACCCATGTTTGTATAGGTTGGAGGAGATGAAGCCCGAACCTATCAACAACCATAACCAGAACCAATCAACGAGAATGAAAAAACAAAAGGGTTTTGACATAAAATGTGTTAGAAGTATATGGTTAAATTATTAAATTTATTATATTTCAATGGTTTATATTTTTTTAGATAATTGGTAGTTTAATATGGTATCAGAGTATGAAATCTTGAATGAGGTACGTGCCTGTGAAGCGATCAAGGAGAAGACGGACGCCTTTGCCGTCGGGAGAGCGAACAAGGTTGCCGTCACCGAAGAGAGGAGAGTAGCCTCGGTTGAAAGGGATGGTGGTCAGATTGCTGAAAGCCGCGTTGGCTATGGAGATTAACAAAAAGATAGAGAAGAGCGCAAACGTTTTCGATGCTCCAAAACCAAAACCATAACAACAACGTAGTAAATCATCCATGTTTTTCTCTCTAATTAACCCACCACCTCTCTTTGCGTTTTCTGCAAGTTTATTTTTATATATATACACAAATACAAATTAAAACAGTGAAGGCATTTAATGCAAAGGATGAGAGAGAGAGAATCCTCTTTGGCTACTGAGTTTTTTTTTTTTTTTTTTTTCATTGTGTGTGTACGAGAATGCCCTTCTTACGTTGGGATATTATCTTTCTCAAAAAAAAAAAAAAAATGTTGGGATATTATTATTATGGGCTGCCTAGTGTGGACGGTTATTTATATTGTATATATAGACTGGGGTTGTTGGAAATTTGTGATTTTTTTTAAAGAGTAGTTTCTTCCTGTCATAAATAGAAAGCGATTATTTTTCATAGTAATAATGCTAATTAGGAAACGAAAATTTTCTTATAATCCTTTTCAAAATTTTTAATTTTTAAGATGTTAAGTTGTAGCTAATTATAGCATTATTTCATTAAAAAAAATTATAACAATACTATTTTTATATGGATTAATTGTTACTGACACTATTTTTATTAGTACTAATTACAATATTTCATTTATTGGATTTTTATTATTAGAGTTTGAGTTTTTATTATTAATATAAAAAAATGCATATAAAAATTTTCCCAACTTTTTCACACAATTTTTTATAAGCTTGTACACAATTAGTGACATAAATTATTGATTTTTTTATAATAAAAAAAGTTTTACTATCAATAATGCATAATAAGTTTGATGTTATCTTAGGTGGAGTTTGGATAGCGTTTCTTAGCTTGCGTTTGTGTTGTTTTTCTATGGATCTCATGCACTGTTCACAGGACCCACAACTCCACAAGTACTTTTTTCAGTAAAAGCAACTTTAAAACTGGATCTCACGGCACTATTCACACATTTAAAAATTATTTTGCTATAGTATTTTTAGTTTTCAGCTTTTAATTTTTAATAATAAGTAGTATCTAAACAGACTCTTAGTTCTAAGAGGCTTATAATTTAATGAGAAAACTAAGTTCATCCCAATAGACTATGGGTTCAAATCTTGCTCTTCTTTTAGTTGAGAGGGGAATACTTTTATTAAAATTGTTGGGAGATTCATGATTGATTATAGGATTCTAATTTATCAATAGGGGATTAGATGATAATAATAATTAAGAGTTGGTATTTCATGAGTTGCCAACAGTGAAGGAGGAAGAAGGCCAATGTGGAAGATTTTGTGTGTGTGTGTGTGTGTATAAAAAGGTGGTTGGGAACCTGTGATTAAGTTAAAAATTAAGGGTTGGTTAATGATTGATTCTAAAGTATCAACTATAATCAAGTATATAAGACAATTAATTAATTGGATAATAATATTTAGGAATTTATATTTCATGCAGTTGCCAACAGTACTGGACAGTTGAGGAGGGTTGTCTTTTACTTTTTAGGCCAGCTTCAAACTTGAAAGTCAAGGAATAGGTGAGAACCAATGTGATGCAGACACATATGGGTTCTTTTGGTATGCGTATGTCACAAGATTCTGGTTCCATGCAGAAATTTTTCTTTTTTTTTCTCTTCTTCAAAATTGAATAATGAGCTTTCTTGTACGAAATTAAAAAGATGGTACACAAGAAAATTATTAATTTATACATATTTGAGTTTCAGACAATGACAGCAGAAAATGAGGTTTCTAATCGAGCCTTCTGCTGTTAGAGTCGTTGGTTGAAATTAAAACTATTTGGCATCATCATTGTATTAAAAAAAGTTTTACTATCAATAATGCATAATAAGTTTGATGTTATCTTAGGTGGAGTTTGGATAGCGTTTCTTAGCTTGTGTTTGTGTTGTTTTTCTGTGGGTTACATGCACTGTTCACGGGACCCACAAGTACTTTTTTCAGTAAAAGCAATTTTAAAACTGGATCTCATGGCACTATTCACACATTTAAAATTTATTTTGCTATAGTGTTTTCAGTTTTCAGCTTTCAATTTTTAATAATAAGTAGTATCTAAACAGACCTTTAGTTCTAAGAGGTTTATAATTTAATGAGAAAACTAAGTTCATCCCAATAGACTATGGGTTCAAATCTTGCTCTTCTTTTAGTTGAGCGGGGAATACTTTTATTAAAATTGTTGGGAGATTCATGATTGATTCTAGTATTCTAATTTATCAATAGGGGATTAGATGATAATAATAATTAAGAGTTGGTATTTCATGCGGTTGCCAACAGTGAAGGAGGAAGAAGGCCAATGTGGAAGATTTTGTGTGTGTGTGTGTGTCTGTATATAAAAAGGTGGTTGGGAACCTGTGATTAAGTTAAAAATTAAGGGTTGGTTAATGATTGATTCTAAAGTATCAACTATAATCAAGTATATAAGACAATTAATTAATTGGATAATAATATTTAGGAATTTATATTTCATGCAGTTGCCAACAGTACTGGACAGTTGAGGAGGGTTGTCTTTTACTTTTTAGGCCAGCTTCAAACTTGAAAGTCAAGGAATAGGTGAGAACCAATGTGATGCAGACACATATGGGTTCTTTTGGTATGCGTATGTCACAAGATTCTGGTTCCATGCAGAAATTTTTCTTTTTTTTTCTCTTCTTCAAAATTGAATAATGAGCTTTCTTGTACGAAATTAAAAAGATGGTACACAAGAAAATTATTAATTTATACATATTTGAGTTTCAGACAATGACAGCAGAAAATGAGGTTTCTAATCGAGCCTTCTGCTGTTAGAGTCGTTGGTTGAAATTAAAACTATTTGGCATCATCATTGTAAATTGTATGAAAGTTTCAAAATAAAATCTAGCAATGTCAAACTTTCAAAATACTAAAGATCGAGTCAGTTTTTTCTTCTTCTTTTTTGTCTAAGTCGTGGAGTTGTATGAATTATGAAATGTAACTTTTTCATAGAGGAAATTTCATATCATTACACTCTCGCACATGTGTACACAATTTGGTTAAGCAAAAAATAAAAGAATTTTCTTATTCTTACTTAAAAAAAACTTTAGCATGATGCAAAAAGATGCATACGTGTTAAATTATAAAAATATAAGGTCATTTTCAGCAATTTTATAGGGGGTCAAGATACATAGATATATGCAAAGATTAGGTTACTTTTTGTTTTTTCTTCTAAAAAAATAGATTAGGTTACTATGGTGTATTAAATATTCTTGGTTTTTTGGCAATAAGAGTGACAATAACCTGATCTTTCTAAAGAAGACCAAACCAACATTGAAAATAACAAGGCTACCATTTTAAAAAATAAAAATAAAAATAAAAAGAGGTTGGACTTGGATTAAATAATGATGAAGAGTGAATTCGTAAAACAAGTGGCAGTAGGTGGGTATTATTGTCCATATCAGAAAAGGGGATAAATAAAAATATTAGTAGGTAATTATGTCAAAAGTAGAAGGGTATTTTGGGTAATAGGACCCATGCTACGATCTATGAGGAGCTGAAGAGGAAAGCTTCTTCCGAAAAACCGTGTCCGAGACTAAAGGCGGCGTTAATAATGCCACGCTGTCTTTACTATGACCTCTTGTTTTCCACTGACTCTCCTCCTTAAATGTAAAAGGAAATTTTTGTCAATCTCCTTTTCTCTTTCTCAATTTCTTCTCCTCAACCTATAAGAAAAAAAAAAAAAAAAAAAGGAGGATATTTAATAGCATTCATTTGATTGGGTTTAATCGATTTCAATCTTAAAATAGAATATATGGTTTTTTTTTATTTATTTAAATTACCTTGTAAAAAATAACTAATATCATTTATTTGGTGAGCTTATAAACTTAATCTAAAAACAGAAAGTTAAAAAATTATTTTTTTAANTTTTTTTTTTTTTTTGTCTTAAGATGAATTTACACATTATTAGTTTGATTATTGTGTAAAGTAAATTGTATCTTGAATAAAAAATTAATTTTTTAAAAACTATATTCTGTTTTAAGATTAAAGTTTATAAGCTCAACCAAATAAATGATATTAGTTATTTTTTACAAGGTAATTTAAATAAATAAAAAAAAAACCATATATTCTATTTTAAGATTGAAATCGATAAACCCAATCAAATGAATGCTATTAAATATCCTCCTTATGTCAAGGTTATATAAATATATATATATATATATATATATTAATAGCCCTTAGAAAAAATTCATTTAAATTTTAATTAGATTCTTAATTTTACGACACGTATCTTATTTAATTTTTAATTTTGTGCTAAATGAATTATTGAATGTAAAAATCGAAAAGTTCAAATCCAATTACATTCTAAATTGGATTTCAATTAGAAGTCAATTTTCCACTGTGTGTCCATCTAAAATTTTAAATTTTGTGGCAAGTGAAATATTGGGTGCAAAAATCAAAAAGTCTCAAACCAATTAAATTCTAAATTATATATATAATGAGAAATTATTATATATTTTAGAAATGTATAGTTTAAAAAAAGTGTAAGCTAATAACATGTATAATTTGAACCGTATAACTGTGATTATTTTTAATTGTATTTGTACATATGTACGGAGCTATACACTAGTTTTGAATAACTGATGTACATCTCATCCATTATAATGATATGTGTATGAATTAGAACACAAAAGAGGTGAAATTTGGGTCAAGTGTACTAGATCCATCACGATGATGACACATATCTTTTCTTTTTTTAATCAAATGTCATTATCCTAACAAGTGCAATACATTGGTTCACTTAATATAAGCAATTATTTTGATTTGCATCCTATTTAAATTAAATTAAGATGTGTTTCTCAAAAAAAAAAAAATAATAATAATAATGAAGATGTAAAGTTAACAATGGTAATCAATCTCACTCTTTTTTGTTCAGTTCACTATCACAAGTGCACGATCTGAGCCTAGATGGAATGTTTGTTGTTACCAGTTTGCATATTGCATTTGTTTCCCATCATAACAAAATAAAAGGCACAATACATTGTATATATGTTGCACACATTTTTACTATGTCTCGAGGCCTGGATACACCCATCTTTCAAAATAAAGTTGAATGAAGTTGTTTTCATCTAAAAAAAGATGATAAGTCAAGAGTCTTATAAATCAACTAATACCATATTTTGATGCTGCCAACAAAAATGTCCATACAATACTATAGTTCGGGGATAAAGAGGGGGCAATTTCCCCTTGGCCTTATCAAAATTTGGATTCAGATCCTTCAGTGCTCCTACTGTACTTTATCAAATAGAGTTCTTTTAATTTTAACCTCTCATTTAAAAACCAATGGTTCAGATTATACCATGTTACTAATTCTTGAACAAAACCTTAAAAATAGATGTCATGTCAGTTAGAAAAATGTATATTCATTATAAATTTAAAATATATACAACCAATGACTAATTTAATCAAACTTATGTAGAAATATCTAACAGAGTTGACTAAATCAATCGAATTAGCATATATTTAAAACATACACATTCAAATTTATTAAACTTAAAAGTGATAATATATTACATATAAGCCAAAATATTTTTTTATCGTATTTATTGTAGGGTCGATTTTTGTAGCCCAAACCCAAAAGAGATTGGTTATAGGCCCAACGAACCCCGAACAATGAATTTGTAGAGAGTGGGGGAAAAAGCTGGGCTAGTTATGAAGCACAGAACAGTCAGCTGGGTCACATGCAACAATGATAACGTGAACTAGAGACCGGATAATTCCATGAATGAATGTCCGAAGAGGTGTTTTATTGAATAAACAGCGATCAGAACGCTCAGAGCTACAGTAAAGCTTTTCTCTCTCTCTCTCTCCTTCTTTCCCCCCCCCTATTATCAGGGACCCTTCTTCCTTATATAGCCTCCCTTCATACAATCTCCATCGTCCACTTGTTCCTCATCCACGCGTCCACTCGAGTGCATGTCATGTCGTGTGTCTACTTTAGTTCTTTGTGAGTGGCGGTAGCTGAGGTTGCACTGTTCAGGGGTCTTCTCCACATAAATGCGGCCAGAAAAGCTGTTGCAGCGCATTAAATGCGGTGGTACCAGCCTTTCCTTCAGATATTTTCTAGTTCTGATCATTTCCGGATCCACCCAGAGTCCATCATCACCGTTGGGATCGTTGGGGAGGTTAGACGGACTTTTCACACATTCGTTTGATCAAAGCTTATCACAGCCGAGGAGAAAGACATCCTCGGACAAATGGTGGCCTCCTCGGACGGCACTCCTCCTTCTGCTTCAGGGCTTCCTGCTTTAGGTGGGCCGCCCCATCCGTCTATTAATTCTCGGAAGCACCATGGCCCCTAATCAGTGGGTTCCGGGCCCATTAAGTAGCTTTGGGCTTCCCCCCACATTTATCATTTGGGCTAATCAACTACATCCAAATCAATGTTATTATCATGTTCTTCATTTTGTGAAATTATTTCTTCATTGACATGTTCTTCACCGTCATTAACATTTACTATCTCTTATTGTTCTTTTATTTTAATAATTTTTTATTTATATTTCTTCTTGGCATTCTAGCTTCTTAGACTTATAACAATAGTAAAAAAAATATAAGTATATTTTCATATTTAATACCTTATTCATAGTATAGAAAAATTTGGCAGCTTATAAAGGGAATTTGGCAGCTTATTGGTGAGAAATAAATTTTTTTTTTAAAGAATTTTGGGATGAGATTGAACAATTTAGAGACATGTGAGATATTCAATACTTAAAAAGTTCGTACCTATGTGGCACCGAATATACTATGTTGCATGATCCAGTAGTTAAACAACCATATGCCTGGCATTTTACAATCCGGTTGTTGAAGTGAACAATCGAATCTCAATCACTCTCTCTCACTCTCGTAATTTGGTTGTTCAACAACCGTATATTCAATTTCTCTCTCCTTCCCTTCTTTTGTGACTGGCAATCATGCAGCATGCCATTTGCAAATTTCAACACAAAGTATATCCATCCTGCCAATGCCATATCCACATATATCAAATGTAAAACTGGAGAATTTCATTAGCTAGATATGTACATACGTAATATGTAAGGAAATTAAATAGAACATTTGAGTTGTAAATATTGGAATTCAATTTTTTGTCTTCCATCCTTGTACTAAAAAGAAATTGCTTTATTGATCGCTCTTCAAGTCTCATTTTCCCATTGTAAACCAAGACATTGAAAGAATAAATATATATCTATATTTTCTTCTTCTTCTTCTTCTCTTTTTTTTTTTTTTTTGGTTGCTAAAGTACAAAGTGCACTTTCAAAGTTTGATTGAAATTCATTTAAGTTATTTAACTTTATTTTTGTTCAATTGAGTCTTCTAAGTTTTAAACTTATTCAATTCAGGTATTTTGACCAATTTCATTAAAAAAAATTTATCATTAAGTATGCAATTAAGTAATGAAAAAAAAAATTTGAAAAAATTCTTACATAAAAAGTCTATAAGATATTTTAATTAATTTTATAGATTTTTTTCATTTGAAAATAATATATTTTTTTAAGAACAATTTTTTAACAAAATTGGACAAAAGATCTGAATTAATAAGTATAAAAATAAAAATGACTCAATTGAACAAAAGTAAAATTAGAAGACTAAAATGAATTTAAGCTAAACTTAAAGATTGTTGTGGAGGGACAAACCTCTCCCTGAGAAAGTATTGTCCACTTTGGGTGAAAACCCTCACGGATTTTCTTAGTCCCACATCGGAGAAAGACGCCTCCGACCTTCAGCTTATAAGCGCTAGGTCTAAGTAAAGGTGTACATTCTAAGTAAATGTGTACCTTCTATTATTTTTATACAAACATGATAATAATTTTTTTTTTTTTTGGAGTGAGATGTACCGGTCAAATAGGGTGGTAATTGCTCTATATGGTATATACTTCCCATAGTCGATCCAAGGGATAACGTGCATATTTCAATTCGAAAGTCTTATTTATTTATTTTTCTTTAGCTTTTTTTGTTATTGAGGAAATACAATACTAAATAGTTATAGGAAGAAGAGGGAGGCTAATGTCCTCTAAATCATTAAATCATATACTATATCATATCATACCATATACTATATAATAAAAGTTGGGCTTAGAAGTCGTGGTTGAGCCAAGTGGCTACTCTCACTAATTAGAAAATTAATTTTAAATTATTTTTTAGGATATATTTCGTTAAATTAAGAGATAATATTTTACAACTGTTTAATTTAGGTAAAACTTTATTATTTAAATTTTAACAAATTTAAATTCTATTCAAACTAGAAGTCTATTATAAAAATAAAAATCTAAACTTAAAGGGCAAATTACAACTTACGAGTGGTTTGAAATTACATGTAGTTTGAAATTTGAAACTTTAGTAAATTAATTCTACTCCAACTAAAAGAATACTATTAATATTTTAAGAACAACTAATTAGTAAATTATTTTTAGATATTTAAACTTCAACAAATTTAAATTCTATTCAAACTAAAAATCTATTATCAAAAATTTCTAAACTTAAATATTTCAATAATATTAAATTCTATTCATTAATTCGAAAGTCTTTTTTATTTATTTTTCTTTAGCTTTTTTTGTTATTGAGGAAATACAATACTAAATAGTTATAGGAAGAAGAGGGAGGTTAGTGTCCTCTAAATCATTAAATCATATACTATATCATATCATACCATATACTATATAATAAAAGTTGGGCTTAGAAGTCGTGGTTGAGCCAAGTGGCTACTCTCACTAATTAGAAAATTAATTTTAAATTATTTTTTAGGATATATTTCATTATATTAAGAGATAATATTTAACAACTGTTTAATTTAGGTAAAACTTTATTATTTAAATTTTAACAAATTTAAATTCTATTCAAACTAGAAGTCTATTATAAAAATAAAAATCTAAACTTAAAGGGCAAATTACAACTTATGAGTGGTTTGAAATTACATGTAGTTTGAAATTTGAAACTTTAGTAAATTAATTCTACTCCAACTAAAAGAATACTATTAATATTTTAAGAACAACTAACTAATAAATTATTTTTAGATATTTAAACTTCAACAAATTTAAATTCTATTCAAATTAAAAATCTATTATCAAAAATTTCTAAACTTAAAAATTTCAATAATATTAAATTCTATTCAGACTAAAAGTCAATGATAAAAAATTATAAACTTAAATCCAAACAAAAACCCACATTTTCCTTCTTTAAAAAAAAAAGAAAAAAAAAGAAAAGAAAAAGAGAACCTTTTGACTTTTACTCCAACAAAAAGTCTATTATCAACATTTTAAGAACAGCTAATTATTGAATTAATTTTATATTATTTGTTATTATATATTTCCTCAAATTAAAGGATAACACTTAACAAATATTTAATTTAAATTTAAATAAAACTAAAAGCCGATTATCAAAATTTTGCATCTTATTAAATTAATATTTTATTAGGATATTAAGGTACATAACTCTTGACTAAGGGATAAGATTTAACAATAATTTAATTTAAATAAAACTTTATAATCTATTATCAAAATTTTCATATATATATATATATATATTAATCCATGGTTTTTCGATATAATTTTAACTTTATAATCTAAGTTTTAAAAATTTAAATTCTACTCCAACTAATAATCTATTATCAAAATTTTCATATATATATATATATATATTAATCCATGGTTTTTTGATATAATTTCTCTTAATCAATAAAGTCATCCATATAATTAAATCTCACACAATACACCCCACATTATTGTATTTTTTTTTTTCACTTTTTTTTTCCCAATATGCAACTTACGTTTTTATTTTAATCTAATAAATTCATCTTACTTATTGTTCTTTGCTTCTGAATTTGTGTGCAGTATATTATGCCAAAGGAAGTTTACTATTAAAAGTAAAACAATGGCTCATTTAAGTTCTTGGTTCCCTTATGTAAGTTTTTATTTTATTTTGTATTCTCAAATTTTGAACTCTTTTGTGTATGTTTTGTTTTTTGGTTTTCATTATTATATTTAATTTGTACAACATGTTATTTTTTTAATTAGACTATCACTAGGAAAAATTTTGTACTGAGGAACTTTTTTTTTTTTTAATTGTTTGTGTTGGCTAAAGTATAGATTAAAATAACACAAATAGGAACGATCAAACTCATTCATATCTTATATTAAGAAATTAACACAAATCACAAAGAGAATTTTCAAATATGAAAGTAATTAAACACTAATAAAGTACAAATTCTAAACAATTAGAACTTAAAACAAATTATTTTATAAAAATTATTTACTTATTTTACAATTTATTATTACTATTTATTTAATAATTTTGTTTTAATTATTTAAAAAAATAGCTTACATATGAATTTTCATCAAGCTATGAATCACATGGGAATAAAACTAGTTATAAGAGTAATGCTACAGTTATAAATTATTTTATAACATTTTTATAAACTATTGATGCTTGAGCCGTCCATCGTTTGTATGGATCATCAGCATGGGAGCTCAAAGTGGGAAGATCTTTAGACACCATATAAAAAGAAAGGAAACCACAACAAGTGAAAACCTCAGAAGTGAAAGAAATCTTCCACAAGGTTAGGACGAAGCCTTACAAATTTTATCCTCTATTCCTCGATCTCCAAGGCAGCTAGTGTTTATGGAATGTCTCTATAGAATTGGATTTCGTAATTTAAAAAAATAATAAAAAAAAGCCGACATTTTTAACAGCTGGGTGTTCAGAAATGTGAAATTTAAAATTGCCTTCAAAGTCATTATTGAATCTGGTATTTCACTCCCGGCTTCTAACATGGCACACCAAATCTAACATGGACAAATTTGGTATCAGGTATGCACAATTCAGTTATTCAACAATCAGATTGCATGTTATTTATCTTTTCAAATGCAGGACATCAAATGTACGTGTCTAAATTGTTTCAGTCTAACTCAAAATTTTGTTTTATTCATTTTTCATCAATAATCTGCAAAATCCCTCCATTAAAGAAAATAACAAATAATAAAAAATAAAAGACCATGGGCCAATATTTTATTTATGTTGCTATCTTGCTGGCCTAATTGTTACAAGATTACAAAGGTCAGGATAACAAAAGATCATGCTGACAATATATTCAAAACAATTAAGTCTATAGGTACAGTCTTTTTTCTATTTGTGATGTGGTAAACCAAACTGAGATGAGTGGTAAAATGCATATGAGAGAGTCTGTGTTCAGTCAAAGAAATTAATGAGAAGTAGGAGGCTTTTATGAAACAGAAGATCGTCCCATAAAAAATAAAAAAAATAAAGGAAGAAAAAACCAGAAGGTGCCCGTTTGGTGCATGTGTTTAAAAACTAAAAATTGTTATTTAAAAACATTTGTAGAAATACGTGTGGGTGAAAAAGTATATTAAAATGCGTGAAATATTGTTTAAAAACTAAAAATAGTTGTTTAAAAACACTAACCAAACACCCCTAATTCTTTTGGATTCAGGAAAATATTGGTAAGATGGTATAATTCTTTCTTACTATACAAGAATTTCGGGAATCAAACTCAAAATTTAAGCCTAACCCCTCCCCAACAAATTGTTTGCCTTTGTCATTAAACTGTTTGAGAAAAAGTAGATAAATACATTGGAGATTGGCTGTAGGCATCTAAAGGAGTGGCACCAATGGTCCTTTCTAACTTTCCCCTCGAGCTTCTCTAATTGTACAACAATTAAGGGTCTATCTGGAATCTGCCTATTTTTGTTGAAACTAAAAATTTTTTGCTAAAAGTACTTTAGATAAAGATAAAAGTTAGCTGAAATAGTATAGCGAAACTCAAATAATACAAAAAAATACAGTGAAATTCATAAATAGTAGCAAAAATAAACTGAATAATAAAATAAGCTAACTTTTTAATTTGGAGCTGAACGCACACTAAATCTCTTCTTCACGCAACCCTACCTGGGGACACCTAACAAAATTCTTGACACCCAACTAGGGGTGTACTTCACTTTTAGAAAGATTGAAAGGGGAATATATCCAACAGGTAGGGAGGAAGAAAGAGAAAACAAACCATATGAAACATATTTAGCCTATCTCTAGGTATTAAAGAAGGAAAATTATCTTATAATACCGTCTCATGAGATACATTCACGTCCACCAAGTAATTAATAGTACCTAGGAAATAATTGTAATCTCTCTCTCTCTCTCTCTCTCTCTCTCTCCTATTTACATTTTTCTTGACTTTCTCTAAGCATTTGGGCCAAGAGCTTTAACTTGTTATGTAATTCTCTATATTTCAGTATCTAAAATGAACATGGTATGTATCTCTTGGATACAAAATATCTAACTATTTTATATACTGAAAAACCCATTACAACATGTTCAATACAGCACAAACTATACAGCGTCGGTGAGAATTAAATAGATCTAATACTATTTTTAGCTTTTTACAAAATGGTATTTAGATTCAACATAGCTTTCTGCATCCCATAGAAATGATCCAAATGCGACTGCCTCCAAGACTAGCATTGTCAATCCAGTGAAAGTAATTGCAAGTACTTCATCATTAGAAGTGTCAATTGAACCATCCTCTGCAATCCGAATGTCAGGCCTCCCAAACAGGGCCTGCGTCTGCTTTTCAATCAAAGAAATAGCTTCTTTGGATCTTATAGTAGCATATCTCTGAAGAGTCTCTGCATCCAAGTACATAACATAGGATCTCAGTCGGTATGATTTGCCTTCACCAGTATTCATGAAATTTCCCCCATCACTCTCACCACCATCATCAGGAAATACCCGGATCAATGATTCAGGATCCCAGAGCTGTTTTGTTGGAACTGGATCATCAAAACTTGCCTGGTCTTTACTTAAACCATCAGTAAGGGTTTTCATGGTTCTTTCGAGTTGAAACCGTTCATCAACTCTTTTGAGAAAATATCCATACATTATTGAAGCAGCATACAGCTTTCCAAGTTTGATTTTGCTCATCTGAACAACTGTATCAAGGGGTCCCACAAGTCGCTCTCCAAGTACAAGAGATAAGTGGCTCTGTATCATCTCAAAAGCTTCTGGGGAATGAACAGATTCAAGTTTGTGTTCCTGGTTAGGCCAAGAATCCAGTGGCGCAATAGATTCTGAGGTTTCTGATATCTTAGGGATCATCAGAATGTCCTTGTCCATAAATTTCTGTATAATTAAGCAGTATATTATCTCTTCCAGTGCCTTACGCCTTTCTTTCTCTCTGACTTCAGCAATTCTCCTAAAATACACAATTTTAGTTAATCAGTTACAACATATTACCAGCAGGTGAACAATTTGGCAGGCAACTGGGGTAAATTATTTACCCCCACCCCCCAAAAAAAAAGGATACAATGATGCAAGCCAATACACCTGTAAAAGAAATTGATTATTTTTATAGATCTTTATAGCCTTTTGTACACTATTGCCAGTGGTTGATGCAAGAATTAACTCTAAAAATGGGGGCTTGTGTTTGGGAAACAAAAGAATAAAACAAAGCAATTGGAACTACAAATGAGCATTGAGAGTTGCTTGAAATCAACACCAAGCAGGAAAACCTAGGAATTAGTACCTAAGTTGCTAGGAATTAGCAACCAATATTGGGAAATTCCAACATAAAATTTTATTCATCAATCATGTCTCCCACAATGTTTTTCCAGAGCGCTAAGTAGAGCTTCTAGGGTTACAACAAATAAGAGGAAAGAAATAATGGAATCAAAATAAAATTCAAACAAAACAAAATCAATCAGCATTAATTCTTGCTCGGCTCTCTACATCATTCTCTTTTGGTTGGAGAAAACTCGACCTTGAGTTTTTAGAGTTTTTAAGGAGAACTCGATACTTGATACTTGCAACAACTCTTGATGCACTTTTGACAGCACTAAGAACAAAGAATCCTTCTATTCTACCATATAATTGAATTAGTTTGAAATGATAAGCGTGCATTTAACTTAGCTTTTTTCTTTTAACTTATTAGCTTATTTACTTATTTACAACTTTTTTAAAGCCTTGTTTTTTCTAGGTACAACTCTACTTATACCCTCTTTCAGCAAATAAGCAAAATGCTATCAAGGTGGAGTCAAGTGTTACAAATGATACTGCCTTATCTTGAACCATAAGAAGCATCATTGTACCAAGCCTTTCAACTTCAGGCACCATGAGGGTTGATGAGTAGCAGATGCATCAAACTCATTTTCATTTTTTTACAATATGAGCACCCTAATTCTTTGCAATCTCATTTAACTTTCTCTCTGTCAAATAGTGACTCTCCAATAGATTGTATTAGATCCACCACACATAGTTCAAGGTGTGTTAATTCTAAATTTTCTGGCACTTGCATTTCTTTTTCAACACTAGGTTATGGTAGTACTTCGTGTTCCTAATCACCAAGATCTCATTGAAGGATTGAAGGATTAGGAAGCTCACAAGAAACACTTGCTTCAAGTCTAGAATCACCTTATGGAACGGAGAAAGGAAAAACCTTGAATTCCACCACATCAAAGTCATTTGAAATCACAAAATCATGTGTGGAATCAGCATAATCTCATCTGGAACCATAAGAAGCACTGTGGTTTCAACCTCTTCAACTTCACCAAGATGTAGATCTTCAGGAACTATGGAGGTCGATCAGAAGCACAATCAACAAATTCAACTTTCACATCATGTGCACACTCTAACATAATACTCTCTTGAGAAACCATCTCTTGACCTTGCTGCTCTTCAAAAGGTTCGTTTCCTTGTACGCATGTTAGACCAACACTCGTTCAGGCTTGTGCGTCTCTATCGACATTAGGCTCTAGTGTTACTTGAATGTTTCTCCACTACCAATATCCCATCATCAATGTTGTCT
Source organism: Quercus suber (assembly GCF_002906115.3). Taxonomy (NCBI): domain Eukaryota; kingdom Viridiplantae; phylum Streptophyta; class Magnoliopsida; order Fagales; family Fagaceae; genus Quercus; species Quercus suber. Next base: position 1,667,022 of record NW_027069512.1, on the reverse strand, counting down.
TCTATGGGGGCAGCAATAATTTCATTGTGATCTATCATCCTTGGTTTCCCAATTGATTCAGTTTGAGTCTTCACTTGCTTCACTTGTCGGGCCAAGTCGAGAACACTTTTTATTAGTTTTTCAAATAATTCCTTTAATTCTTTGAAGTCTTCCTTCAATTCCTTGAAGTTTTGACGAAAGGTAGATTGTCCAATAGTGCATTGAGGACATGAAAGCATGCAATTAGTTGGCTATTCCATTTCCTCGTACCGTTACTTTGATCTTGAAAATGACCACACTAAGATTGGGGTAGATACTTAGCTCAAAAGTATGAAGACAAATATTCATCACAAAACTTTTCTTTCATATCTTCCCATGCAGTAATGAGAGGTTCATACTTTATATAGCGCATATATTCGAGATCCTCATAGGAAATTTGTGCTCCATCTCTTAACTTCAACTTTGCATACCTAACTTTTATGTCATCCGCAAAATTTGCTTGTTCAAAGAATCGCTCCATCCCATTAATCCAGTTGAGATAATCCCATGAATTATTTTTACAACCATCAAAATGAGGTGCTTTTGATATTACCATTGCTCAATGAACAAGAATCTTGACTGCTTAACTTGGTGTTGAAAGTTGAAGAACACTACACAGGTTGGCTTCTACCTTCTAGGTTTAATCGGCTAATCTGACTTCTTTTTTGGAAATTGGGTTAATGGGCTGACCAGGTGGGACTAGGCTTGGCTTTCTCTTCTTCTTTTGAAAATTGGGTTGGGTCAGGTTTTTTTAAAATAAACTAAGTTGGTTTACAAGTTTGGGATTTTTTTTTTTTTTTTGGGACCGTGTTAGGAAATGCTGGGTTAAAGTTTTACTCGAGAAAAAATAAACTATGTTTGGGTCACACTAGATCAGGTAGTGTTCTAGAAACAAATGTGCTATAGTCTTAAAACAAAAAGGCAAGGTGACAAGTTACCTTTGGAGATCGGGTTGATGGATTCCTAGGGGACTTGCGGTGGCACGACAATGAGCAAGTGATGGTCATGGCGGCATGAGGCAAGGATGGAAGGTGCCCGTGGTGGGTTGCTGCAACTGGGGCTTGTGAGTATGTACAGTGGTAGTCACAGCAGCAAGCGAGAATTAATGGAGGTGGATCTCTGGAGTGAAGAAGGCCAAAAATTGACAATCTAGGGTCAGTGGCGACTGGACTTCTACTCTATCTTCGTGGTTGCAAAAGGGTTTGGTGATTTGAGTGTGGACTTAGGATTTGTGGCCGTGTGGTTGGGGCCTTGGGTGCACTGGCAGAGCCAGAGGTGCGCTAACTCCTAAAAGTTTCTAGTATTAGTAGTCTAAAGTAATTACTTACTAACATGGAGGAAATAAAAAATAAAAAAAGGACTTCTATTTGGTTGAAAGTGACTCTAACCCAAGAAAAAGAAAGAAAAAAAGTTCTCAAACACCAAACCATGTAAGCTTTTCACCAATTTCACTATTCTTATAAGTAGCTTTTGTCTTGTCCTATGTGCTGCACTTATTTCACTATTTTTTTATTTTTTTATTTTATATCATTATTTACACCATTTCCACTATTTATGATACTTTTCACAGCATTTTATCCTTGAAAGATGCTAGAGATACTACAAATTTTACTACTTATGTCTTACAAATTGACATGTTACCAATCACAAAAAATAATTTCAAACATTTATTCATTATATTTTTTAAGTAACACTAATCACATTTTTACTCCACCAGTTTGTAAATTTTTTAGTAGCTATGAATTGGTTATTTTTGTTTATTTATTTTAATAATATGAAATATATTCATATTCGCTTACAATTGTTTATTTATTTTGTTATTATTGTTGATTAATATTTTTTAGATTAATTTCACTTTTAATATCGTCTTTTAATTTTGCAACCTCTAGGTTAAAATCCTGGCTCTGCCACTGCTTGGTTGGTTGGGATATGTTTGTATCAATGGTGGTGATATGGTGGTGCTAGCAAAAATTTTGAGGGGTTTCTCGTGGTGGTAAAAAGACAACAATGATTGGGATTTCTAATGGGTTGGTTCAAAGTGGCTTCATGACTGCAATTCAGCTGATTTTTTTTTGGGTGTGATTTTCTTCTAGTTCTGGATTGACTATAGTGGTGTTTCATGCTTCAAACAAATTGTATTTTGCTCTGATACCAAAAATGATGCAGGACAACCAAAACTATTGAACAATAAAATTAAAAAACAAGAAAATAAAGTAATATGACCTAGGAGTCAACACCTAAGCCTGGCTTGGAGTCCAGCACCAAGCGGGAAAACCACTAGGATTTAGCACCTAAGGCGGAATTGAAGTTAACACCTAGGGCGGAACTGAAGTCAACACTAGACCAAAGAGACCAAAAGGCCATTTTTCATTCATCAAAATATCAATTATCTCCCAAGAGGATTACAACAGTTTGCTTATAAATGATTGCCAAACCCTAGTTCTAATTGGCGTAGGAAACCCTAATTGCCTCATTACAAAAATAACATTGCTTCCAAATTAAAATACTAAGAGCTAAATAAACTACTAGGACCTAAAACATAAAAATACAATTGACTTGCAAACATAAATAATACTAAACAAAAATCTTCTTGCATCTCTCGCATTAGTAGTATTGATACTTTTTTCAAAGGTACAAAAAGAGTGAAATTGCTCCAATGTTTTCATCACATCATCCTTTACTATATGCTAGCATGTTTGAAAAAAATGCCATTGTAAAACCATTAGGCTTAGGCGCTTTATCACCACTCATGTCTTTCACGGCTTCCAATACTTCCTCTTCCCCAAAGGGAACCACCAAACCCTCTGCCTTACCCACATCAAGAGCATCAAAATGCATCCCATCTAGCATTGATCTCCACAGGGTAGATTCAAAATAAAGTTTTTCATATAACTGAACAATACCTAAACAAAACCTGCACGTATGGCCTCTTGAGTTGTGGCTATTGTTCCCTCCATAGAAATAGACCTGATGAAATTATTTCTGCGGTGAGAATTTGCCATTCAATGAAAAAATTTAGTGTTTTGATTTCCCTCCCTTACACAACACTCTGGATTTTTGTCTCCAACTAATTTCTTCCATGAGCATAACTTCTCTAGCATCCAATGCCACTATCTCTCGTAAGAGATCTCGCTTGCTGATCCCAACATGCCCAAACACCTCTCTATTCCACAACTTCAAATCTTGTTTCAAAGCCTTTAATTTTTTACACACAACATGACTTGAATATCCTTGAAAAAAATAGCACTGCCACCATTGTTTCACTCTCTCCACGAATCCATCAAATTTTAGCCACATGTTCTCAAACTTAAAATAGGATTTACCTCGTTTAATATTACCACTGTCAAATATAACAAGAAAAGTGGTCAGATTAAGGGCGAGGCAGTAGACTCTAAGCTAAATCAGAAAATGTTCCTCCCAACATCCAGTGACCAGAAAATGATCTAATCTTGATATGGAAGGAGTTTCTTGATTGTTTGACTATGTAAAATGTCCACCTATCAATGGTAAATCCATCAGGCCATGCTCAGAAATAAAATCATAAAATTCCCACATTGCAAGCACCAAGCACTGAGCCTCCTCCTCTCAACCGCTCACTCTGGAATCTAAAAACATTAAAATCACCCCAATGCACCATGGTAACCCCCACCAACTATTGATGCCTGTAAATTCATCCCAAAGTACCTTGCAATCACCGTCCCAATTCGGCCCTTAAACTCTTGAGAATATAAAATCGAAATTGTCTGCAACACAACAAAATTTACACAATAAATAAATAAATTCCTTCACAAAATCTAATCTTTCAAGTTTCAACTACCCGTCGGTCCTAAAAAACCAGAATACCTCCTGAAGCACCTTCTACCTGCACAAATCCCAATCTACAAATTGATTACCCCATAAACTATAAATTACTGCTCCATTAATGACCCCCATTTTTGTTTCTTGAAGACACCACATCGGCTCTCCACATCCTCAACAAATTTCTAATTTACAATCTTCTATCCCTATCGTTCAATCTCCTCACATTCCATGATAATAGCCTAAGATTCATTAGAACAATTCTTCCCCTCTTGTTATCATAGTTCATTGATGACCTCAAGCTTCATAACTCTCGAAGACCTCTTTGGCTTGACCCATGATTTGTTATGGGTGTTGTCTGTACCCTCCATTTAGCTTCAATGGTCATGAACAAATTAATGGCTTCCTCCTCAAAACCATCAAAAGATAACCCAAAAATCTACTAAAGCCCCTAATTCTCCTCATCACCCAATCAAATGGATTGCAAGAAACACCGACCTCATCACCTTCATAAAGCATGTTCAACAGGCTCACATCTAAGGTTGCACTCTCCTCTATAGTCGGAACCATAACCCAATGTGCCACATCAAGTCACTCTTCAGTGTAGGTGTTGTCATGTATCCCAGCTTGGGTCATGGTCAATCCCATTGGAACTTCTGACGTGCATCCCTGCTTGTATCAAAGATGTCTTTTGATCGAACCCTTTATCACCCTATAGAGAAAAATGTGAGTAAATATCTTTCATTGCTCCCAGCAAATAAGAATTCAAATCAGAGATGGTGAGGCTAATATTATATAACATCGATTGGAGAAAAGACACCAACCACAAAGTCAATGCTTCTTGCCCCCTTGTTGTCAGCGTCAAACCAAAGAGAAACCCCATCAGATATGAGAATGGCTCTACATTCCGGAATTCGCAAGCATTGTCTTGCTACCGCGAGTTTAGGAACAAGGCTCGCTTGACCTGCCTTTGAGCACTCTCCCACTTCATATGTGCTTGGGCCTGATAGAATTGGGCTGAAATAAGGTCCATTTCTTTGGTCATTCAGTGGTTGTTGACCCATTGAAAGAGAAGGGATAAAATTTGGGCCCTGACCCATATTTTCACTATTAAGACCATCAATTTTTTTACTAATGGTTACTCGTGGAATCCATTTAAACTTTTGTCACCTTTATTGCAATCCCATGAGACCCACCTCTTTCCTCCCTCAACCACCTCCACCCTCAAGCCATTCCTTATCCAACACAGCCTTTCCTTATCCAACATGAATTCCGAATATAACACTCCTTCCTATTATTATTTTCATTTGAATTTGAACTAAACTGTAACATGAATCTTTTTTTAATTTCTTCCAGAATTTTCTCTCCAACTTTAAAGTTTTCCATAATGCGCCAACCATTGCCATTCCCACCTCCCACAGCTATCTGACTAGGTTTACCACCAATCTTTTCAACTGGCACCATCTTTATGGGCTTCAGATGGCTGGGTTTCACCGCATCCTCCTCCCCTAACCACCTCTTCCCCTTGCCACTGACAATAGGTTGCCATGGCTGCTCCATGCCACTAGTCTTCTCTTGCACTTTCACCACTTCTGTGAAAGACTAAGAGGTTTGAATCTCTGAATTGTGCTTATGCTTCTGGGCAATAGCTTTTTCCTGACGTAAACCTACCAAAGCATATTGATTGGGTTCCAGCAACTTTGTTAATTCAATCCCAAAACCCTTCCAACCACTTTTTTCTTTGCCTTTAGGTATGATGATAGACCTCCTTAACCCGCCAACCTTGACTTCAGTCTCAACTAGATACTGCCCAAAATAATTTGAGCTCCATTGAGATGTGTAAGTGGTATCACCTTCCTTGAACGTAAAGAATTGTTTGGGGTTAACCCCAACAACGGTAAGTTCAATATTATTCATCAACCACTGGGCAACACTGTGCAACTTTCTTGCCCATAACCACCGATTTCATGAAGTTCTTGCCCCGTTCAAAAATCCATCCATAAAACAGAAAAAATTTCCCCTTCCTCTACCACCAGTTGGAATAATTTAGATTCAATAAAGAAACTATGAATCCCACCCATACCGGACTCCCAAGAAAATTTGTGGACATTTTTGGCTAATTAGAGAGAGAGAGAGAGAGAGAGAGAATACCTAGAGGCCACATGAAGACCTACAAGAAGACTAACCAAAAAATGAGACCTACAAAACTAAAGCAAAGGACAAAGAATGAATAAAGTAAGGGTATTCAGGGTGGTGGCTACCATTTAGATTCTAGACAAAGCACATGTTCTGAACTTCAAAGTGACGATGTTTGTATCTAATATTGAATGCTAAATTCTCCAAGGGTTCTTGAAGAATTATTTCACAAATGTATCAGAACAGCAAAATTAATTCCACCCCAAGAGCAAATAAGCCTATCATCTTGGTATTTTTGAGGCACTAGAAAAGGTTAGATGCTGATTTATAATTCCCAGCACGGCAACCATCATATTAATTTAAAACCTCTCGAAATGGAAGATACAAGCTTCAGGATTGATGATTGAAGCTGGGGACACAAGCATGGTAAGAAAAATACATATTAATGAAATCTCTCAAAAAAAATTCATAGAAGGGACACTACTAAATTCAATACTGACCAAAAGCCAAAGAGAATATGCTACATTCCTAACAATAATAAACTCAAGTTGTTTGAATTCATCCTCAAAGATGATTTCATACTCTAATATATTGTTTCTTCCCGTATTGTTTACTTCTTCTTTTTTACCATTGGTAAGTACACACACACCCAATGAGCATTGAAGCCATGACCTCACCCTCTCCAAAGAACATTGGTTACTTCTAATCAAGTCTTTTGACTTTATAGAAATTAGCATCACACACACACACACACACACACACGCACACACACAAGTTTGATATGCCTCAACCAAGGGGTGTAACCCGTTATCCCTAATGCTAATCCATCAATAACTTAAGAGAGCATTGAAATCTCTCCGTGTATATATATTCCTTTCATAAGTAAAATTCAAATAGAACTCATCACAACATATAATTATGATTCACCCATAAATTCCATAATGACCTTGACACAAAAAGGCTATACTTCATTCCTAACAAAAATGACCTCAAGTTATTTTAAGGTACCCTCAAAGATCCTCTCATATTCTAGTTTACTGTCTTTTCTGGTGTACACCTCTAAATGAAATCATTGATAGTACAAAAGTCAGCATACATCAAGCGAACTACAAGACATTATCTGTAATGCTATCCCTTTGTTAGGAATCAAAGGGATTCCAAAACTTAACAAATGAATAGTTGTATTAATATGATCAATTACAGAATACTAATAAATATGAGGGACTAGAGATGAGAATACTTACTTGTGCAGGAGATCTTGAGAGGAAGGAGTTTCTTCTCTTTGGGCATCTCTATGAGTTTGAAGGTTCTCAAGTTGCTGATCAATGGCTGCTGGAAGTAGATGACGATGGGTTTGCAAAATTTGCGCCAAAAGCTGTCCAACTGAGGATTCAAATTCAAGAGGAGCAAATCGTGACAAATTATCGCTTGAATCCCCCAAGGCTTTAATGGCAAGGCCTTTTGCTCGACATTTGTGCGGTCCAGTTCCTAGCTTGGGAAAGCAAACCGAAGGACAGCTCTAGAAAAGAATGTAATTTTGTTTGAGATACAGAAACAAGCATCCTAACACATGGATCTGTAAAGAGTAATTATACAATTCTCTGGGAGTACAACAATGCCGTACTCCCTCCTCCTCTCGCACGCATGAATAAAATCATATTCACAGGGAATTTCACATTAAGTTTGGGACTTTCTCTAAAATGAGCCCCTAATGTTATGGTTTTTAATAACGGGTTTAGCTTAACTCCAGTATTTTTTTTAAAAGAGGTCTCTTTTTGTTTTAAATATGGCAAGTGGTAGTGGGTTATAATCTCCACTTTTTATTTAGTTAGTGAGTGACGAAGCAGTTTCTCATTAAAACAAAAGGAAATTCCAATTAAAAACTGGTAAGCCAAACCCTTTAATAACAAGTATAGCAATTGTGTGGTAAAGTCTAAAATGTATGAATTTGACTAAAAATGACGAACCTTATCTATAAAAAAATTAAAATAAATAAAATAAATAAAAATTCAACTACATAGAGTCAATAATTATAAGGAAACTTCCATTTTAAATTCTCATACCCTCTAAAAAAAAATAAGAGATGAATTTTCATCCTTTTGTTTTCCTTTGGCTATATTGGTTGGGTGACAAAGCATATATGAATTTTCAATTGGCAGGCACATACATAAGAGTAAGAGGTTTTAAAAAAAAAAAAAAAAAAAAAAAGAGAGAGAGAGAGAGAGAGAGAGAGCAAAGCATGTACATGTATAGTATACTTACTTTGGAAGAAAATCGAGAAGAAAGGAGGAAGTGGTTGGAATCGGAGAGAGCGTGGGACTTGAGATTGATGGGCGACGGAATTGCGACTAAAACATCGCTCACTGCCCCTGTAATCTGCATTATTATTATCCACGCACGCTCTAGGGCTTTTTCTTTCACTCAGACAGACTCTGTTTTCTGATACTCTCTTTTTTCGGTTTGCTTTTCCTTTTTGGTTTAATTTATTTTTATAAATACTTTTTGGTGGTTAATAAAACTGTCGGGGTTTTACTTTTACTTTCCATGATTTTTTTTTTTAAAATTTTGGCGCTATGCATAAATTTTATAATCGGACTGAACTGAAAACCGTGATTTGATCCGGTTCAGTTCTATTTAAAGACCGAAAATTCCAAAAACAATAATAATAATAAGAAAAATGTTTTGTTGCATACTCAAATGTGACAATATTGAGTCTTCATAAAAAAAAAATGTGACAATAATGATAGGTAGAGCTTAGGCCATATAAGTATGTAGTCAAACATTTCCCTAATAATAATAACTAATAAGAGTAAATTACATAATTAGTCATTATTCTTTACATCATATCTTAATTTAATTTCTAACATTTCAATTGTGTTAATACTCAATATGATCCTAAACTTTTGGTATCGTGTTAATTTGGTATCCGCAATTATATCTTAGATGGAAATATCTTACACATTTAATGGACTAATAAAAAAAAAAATCTATCACATCAACTACCAACAATATTCATGTCATACTTAAAAAATAAAATAAAATAAAATAAAAACCACGTCATACTAAAAAAAATAAAATGTACTCACGTGAGATATATTGGGGGAAATTAATTCCCTAATGGCCTGTTTGGATAGAGGGGGAAGAAAGGAAAGTAAAGGGGAGTAGAGTAAAGTTATTTAAAAATAAGCTAATTTTACACTAAATTTACTCTACTCTACTCTCTCTCCCTCTCCCTCAATCCAGACGGATCATAAATTCTCACTCTCTCTCATCAGACCCTCTCTCCCCCACCATCACTCTCACTTTTACCTTCACGCCATTAATCCCTACTCCCTAACTCTCTTGTCAAATCTGAAGTTGCAAGTAGCATCATTGATGAGAGCTTAAAAGGAGTGGCAGTAATGGATCCGACCAAACAATTGTGAAAGTTCCATAAGGTAATGTGACTAACTACTGTGAGCAAAGAAGGGGAAATCAAGAAAAATGGAGTGAAAGGAACTGCTCTACTTGGGATTGAGATCAGGTGCAATACATTGTACCTAGGGTATTGCACCAAATGCAATTCCTATGAATGGCTGAGATTGATAGTTACAAAAAGCAACTTTCAATCTCAACCATTGATTCAAAAAAGTTAAGAAAAAAATTAAGAGAAGTAAAAAGTAAAAGTTAAAAAGGTGGAAAGTGTTAAAAATTTGTGAAAGATTTGGGTGAATTGCACTTGGTGGGTATTGCACTGAATCCTAATCGCTCTACTTGTATTACCAATAAACCTGACTAAGTACATTAATATATATACCATGCATAGCCATTATACATTGGCTATAACTAACAAACTGAGTTTTGTTATATAAAGTTAATCGATAAGGTGTTTGGGTTGAGGTGTTTTGAGTTATATAACTCAAAACTCATCACTCAAAACCTAAAATCTGTGGGACCCACTAAGTGAAAATTTGTTTGGTTGAGTTTTCAGTTTTTGTTTTCATAACTCATATCTCAAAATTTTGAATTATGAGAATGAAAACTAAGAACTGCTCTAAAGGAGTTTTCAATATTTAAGAAGTGAGTTTGATGGCATTTTTGTAAATAAGTGCAACCGTGTGGGACCCCATTAGTGACTTGTCACATCCTTGCTCAGTACCATTGGAAGCTTTTCTCTTCTTTGGCTTTAACTCGTACTGCACAAATGAAATTAAAACACAAAGTTTAGCAGTCATAAAGAAATAAATCCAGAAAATAGAGAAGTGGGAAAAATAATAAAACAAGTACATGTAAGATTGATGACCCATTCTTTGATTTTAGGGTTCTTTCAGGGCAGAGTAAAAAGAGAAAATCAATCACAACAGAGCCACTATAACTGAAAAGGAAAGAAAAAAAAAATGTAGAAACTGGGACTCCTACGATAGAGGGAGAAGAAAGGGGTTTGCTGGAGATGGGTTTTGGGGAGATGGAGGCAGAAGTGCAGATGAAGGGGTTTTTCTAGGGATTCGGTGTGTGTGTGATATAAGGAAGACAAAAAAATTATTTTTGGTGAGAGGAGAGAGAAGGTCACACGTGGGAGGGAGCAATGACCGTTCTGAATTGTGCAAGTTGTGGGCTCCACAAAAAAGTGATAAAGTTGAGTTATGAGAATAAGAAACACTGTTTTGAGTTATGAACCAAATAAGAAGTTTTCAGTTTTGGGTTTTTGTTAAGATAGAATTTTGAGATATGAGTGATAAGTTTGAGCGATGAGTTTTGAGTTATGAATTTTGAGTTTTGAGAAAGCCTTAAGCCAAACATGCTCTAGCCTCTAAATACAAAGATAGGAATCCCTATCTTTCTACAATAATCCAACACTTAAATAATCTTCATACGCCACTATATGGTGAGAGATTTGGCTTTGATTGGGATTGTTGTGCATCACTTCTATTTACAACAATACGGTGCCCTTCTCAAGTTCATTCTCACCACTCATCATCAAGTGATGCTATTCTTCAATTTAGAATCGTTCTAATTTTAGCTTTTTACTACTTTGATTGTCGCTTGATATAATAATAATAAATTATATAAATGGGATCACATTGGTGTAAATGAGAAAATAAAGCAACTAGATTAGGGGTTAATGATGTGAGAGTGAGAGTGAGGGTGAGGTTGAGGGAGAAAGGGACTCTAATGAGAGAGAGTGAGAGTTAGGGATTTAATTTTTGCCCAATCAAACTCACGTGAGAAGAAGTTTGTTCTTAATTTTTTTTAGTATGACATGGTCTTTTTTATTTATTTTAAGTATGACGTAGCTATATTGTTGGCAGTTGATATAATAGAATAAACATTTTTTTATTAGATCATTAGACAAGTCAGATATTTCCATCAAGACATAACGGCAAAAACCAAATTAACACTGCACCCAAAAGTTAAAGACCAAATTGACAAGTTATGAACCAAATTGAGATATGGTGTAAAGTATAGAGACCAATTTTGTAGTTTACCCTTATTCTTACTTAGACTTGGCTCATTTATTAAACAACTCTAAAATGAAGGCTCGAGCTTGAATCATTTATAAACAAATAAACATTACCAAAATTTTTTAACTAGCCAAGCCCAACCTATTTATGAACGGTTCATTTATTGTCCTACCACAAAATTAAGTCTCGGCCAATAATAATAAAATGGGCGAGTTGGTTTTGGCAAATTAAATTTTCAGCATAGAATAGAAAGAAAACAAGTATAGTACAAGATGGAAACATACCAAGCAAAGCAGGTTGAGAAACTCACCTTCATAGTTAAAGAATTTATAAATTATAATGAAAAAATGTTTTTAGTACTATTTTTCAAATAACATATTTTAAAATATGAAAAAATATAATTATGTATTCAATATATGTGTTTTTTTTTAAGTGATGAAAGAATACTATTTTATTTAAGGAAAGAAAAAGAAAAGAAAAGAAAAAGAAAAAGAGAGACAAACATTGTGGTGTGCTCGTGGAAGAAAAAGAAAGAAAAAAAGAGTTTGATTTTGAGAATGGGCGCCGCGATATTTAATTAATTAAAAAAAAAAAGGGTATATATGAGTTTTCAAAACTGGTATAAATGAGCTTGCGTAACAAAAAAGTGTTTTGCATATCAAACTGTTTCGCTTCCGTGCTATTCTTTCTTCTTCTCAACAATTCCATTCCGGAGATTTGGACTTTCCCTCGAGTTTTGTTGGTTTTTGGGCCTTTTTCTTTTGTTATCAGCTATCAAACGGCGCGTTTAGGTAATTGTCAATTACGAAACTACCCAGCTAATCCTGCACTGGCACTATAAAATTGTATGGACGAAAAAAATAAAATCATAAACGCGAAAGCACTGTTGCAACTGCAAGACTCATTCCCTGTTTTTTATATTTAATTTTAATTTCAAAATTACTTCCTCTCTCTCCGTTCACAGTTTCACACAACAGCCCCTAAATACAATTCTCTGATTTTAACTCTTTCTTAAGGCGAAACACAGATTCGAAAGGTCTCCTCTCATATTTGCCTAAATTATCAGAATTTCAGGTTCGATTTCCAAATTATTATTATTATTATTTTTTACCGTAGATCTCAAAATCACAATAATAATAATAATAGTAATAAATCCCTATAGATAGATGTGGAGGTCGAAATCGAAGGCGGTGTTGATATTGGGACAAAAGGGTCTGAGCGGCACTCGGGTGTTGCAGCACAACAAACACTATGCTCGCATCATCCACACCTCCTCCCTACCTAATTCCAACGACTTTTTGACGCCGTGGCGGTGGCGGCAGCAGCAACAGCAACAGCAACAGCGTTTGTTTAATGAAAGTAGCACTCAAAGGAGACGCTTTCTCGGTTGCGGAGATGGTGAAGAAGGCAGTGTTCTCTCCAAGGTTTACGAGGAGAAGCTTGTGTTGGGGTATCTCTTTTCTTTCTTTTGTTTTTTCCCTACTACTATTTCCTGTATTTTCTTAGTTAATTGCCAATATTGTTAAAAAAAAAAAATTATTAAGGAAATTTTTGGGTTCACATTTGAGGAGAGGGGGACTTTTAGAATAATTATGGTTAAATGAATAAATTTATAATTTTTTAAGCCCTCGATTGGGATGAGGGAATTGAGAGGAGGGAACAAGGAATGGAATAAAATAAAAAAGAATAATTTTAGTTTATTTTTTTTGTTTTTTTGTTTGAGAGTTTAAGTGGTAGGAAATTGAATGAAATAAGTAGGAGGTAATACTCATTCTTTTCTATTTTTTTAAAATCTTAAATTTTTATTCTCCCTAAAATTGGAGGAACGAGGGCGAATGAAATTAGACTTAATGAATTTTTTACTAAAACTCTCAAAATATCCTTATATATTCAACTTTTTATTTTTAAATAGAGGTCTAATAGTAATATTGTCATAAAATGATTATATTTTTTTTCCTCTATGTTACTCCCAAACAAGGTTACTTATATTTTATTTATTTTCATTCATTTTCATTTCTATATTTTAAAACGTCCAAACAAGGTTGTTTAATTCCTACTTATTCTTTTCTATTTATTTCCCTTATTTAAATATATTCCATTCCATTCCCTTATGAACTCCCAAACGAAGTCTAATAGCTCAAGTTTTTGGGATAACTGGTTACTTATCATAGGCATAGTTTCAGGACATGTCAACTCTTGATCTCAAGCTAGACAAGGTTAATGAAGTTCTTTCATTTCTGGTTCTGATTTCTAAAGCTTCCCTCATAAGTTATAGACTTGCACTGCGTATTTCAGGCGTGGCTTATGGGCTGAGTTTTCATTTCATGCATGGAGAAACAAATTGTTGAATGTCCTGTCTTCTTGTGGCTACATTAAATCATTATTTAGATTCAGACCTTTTTTGGTTTTCTAATTGATAGAGACTTCAGCTGACAGATCTTTTGTTCACTAGGTATTCTCCAGAGCAGTTGTTTGATGTAGTTGCGGCTGTTGACTTGTATCATGGTTTTGTCCCCTGGTGTCAGCGGTCTGAGGTAATTAAACATAATCCGGATGGATCTTTTGATGCCGAGCTGGAGATTGGTTTCAAATTTCTTGTTGAAAGTTACATTTCTCATGTTGAATTGAACAGGCCAAAGTATATAAAGGTAACAAATTTCCTTTTAGTTTTTGGGTGGTTATTCTTTTTTAAAATAATTGTCTTTGCCCATTTTTTTTTTTTTTATGGATTTTAAATAATATAGTAATCAGCTTATAGATTTTGTATGATCTGAAAGTTTGCAAGAAAGAATATGAGAACTATTTACTTTTCTACTACTACATAATATGCATGAGGATGATTGGGGCAACCAGCCAAAGGGAAATACAAAACTATTTTGAATTAGTGTAAGCATTAATCTTAGGTTGACTTGAAGATCCAATAGCCTTGATGCTCAACTGGTTGGCACTTCCTGGTGTTTCTAATGGAGACATCCAAGGTTCAAATCTCCCCTCCCCCATTGTAACTATTGAATTATCGAAAAATCTTAGGTTGACTTGAAGAGATTCCCAAAACCGATAAGCTACACAAAAAACTCATTATCTCCCATCGTAATTAACCGAGGAAATCAAATTCCTCAATTCTCTTCTTCCTTTGTTCTTGTCTTTTACTGATTTGCTACTACCAGTGGCTTCCCTATTCAACAAATTAGCTGCTGCCATTTCTGTTTCCAGCCTTTGTAAAAAAGAAATGCAACTTCTCATATCGATTCAAGGGAAGCCCAACCAGTTTACTGAATCCATGAATTCTATATTTCACTCATCTCTAAATATCTAAAGTATTATCAATACACAATAGCTGGTTGTTATTATACAGCTCCACTGACAGTACCCAATCCACATTCCAGCCATAAGGAACAATCATCATCAATGGGCAAATGAAGGAGTTATCACCCACATTTGAACCCAAAACTAGACTCTCATAACCATCCTCACCTGACTTCAATAACCCAACCTAGTTTTCACCTAGACACACCAAATCCCCACAAGCCAAAACAGACCCCACACCATTCAAAGCGTCCTCTACTGATAGTGATAGAAAACTGGATCTCCCAAAGAAGCCCCCTCCTTCAATTCTGAAACACTTTGAGGCCACTGCACCAACCCAAAGACCCTATCATCAGAATAACCTGCGTCACTGGTCGTCAGTATCAACATATCCACAATATGTCTCAAAAACCCACTCACACAGCATGACAAAGAGAATCGGCCCTAAAAATTTCCAGCAGGATGGCTATCGACGCAAAAAAAGCCACTGAAGAACACCCATCATTGTCTGACACAAGCCCAAAAATCCTGCTCCCATCCAAGACTAATAAGCAATGCGAAATAGAAGAAGGATCAGAAACAGCTGGTACCTTTTTTTCCACTTGAGTTATCTCCAAAAGCTTCTGACCAGAAGCTTGTATACTGACCTTGGATGATTTGCCGATCTCATAAGAGCCTGGGCATAAAAAAAACTGAACTTAATAATGATTTATTAGTGGGTAAAGGCTGGCTCTCAGTTGAACCCAGATTTGGGCCCGCACACATTTCTTTTCCCAAGCTCATATCTTGTTCTGGCCCACAATGACCCAATACTTGAACCTGTGCTGCATTTTGTTTTGCAACCCACGTCTGTGTATCAGCCTTTAAAGGAATGTATTCCGTTGATACCCGCCTCTTTCCCCCTTCAGTTACCTCCACAATTAATCCTCTCCTTAACCAACGCGAATTCCTTATTTCTCTCTCCTTCCCATTGTCATGTGAATTTGAAAATTGTAATGGCAATCTTTTATTTATAACACCCAATATTTTCGCCTCCTCATTAACAATTGCCATATTTGACTGGATTCTTCCATCCCCACCACCCACGACGGCTGGGAGTGGTTTGTCACCCAGGTGTTCATTCTGATGCTGTTTCATTAGTTTGGGATTGACGTTGAATCTTCAAATCAGAGGGCAAAACCATTTTTTTCTGTCTCTACCTTCTGTTTTCCCTTGCCATTGGCAAGAGCCTGCCGTGCATGCACCACATTTTCTTGTTTCTTATCCCCTCTAACCACTTCCTTGAAAGACCAATCCAACTGCACCACTGAATGCCTCTTAGGATGCTGTACCAAGGTGTTTCCATGACCTGAAACCACCAAAGCTTGCTTGGAAGGTTCCAAAAGTTTTCTTAATTCTAGCTCAAACACCCTCCAGCCACTCTTTAATTTTCCTTCAGTTATGATAATAACCTTCCTGCGTCCACTACTCTATGCTCAGTCAATGCCAAATATTGGTCATAGACATTTGAGCACTGCTGAAAGGTATAAGCTATATTGCATCAATGACACTAATCTCAATTTTAGCCATCAACCACTGTGTCGCTTTCTTGCCCATAAACACAGATCTCATGAAATGTTTGCCATGTTCGAAAATTCGTAAAACTAAAAAACTTCCCCCTTCCTCTAATACCAATTGGATTAAATTAGATTCAACAAATAAACTTCGAATTCCCCCCATACTGATTTCCTTAGCAGTCACCAAAGCAATTTCTGTCTAATTTGAGGTAGCTGGGCCTCCACTACACTAACCCACCCTTTTTTCTCTTCCTTCTAATAGGTAGTTGTAGTTGCAGATTTCCATGTCTGTGAGGCTTTTAAGTAGTTTATTGGAGTGTGAAATACAGAAGGGTTGGTTCTCTTCTCCATATTTGCATTTGTTTAATTGGTTGCTTACCAGGATTTAGTCCTTAATATCCTTGGTTATGAAAACTGGCCTTGAATCATTTGATTATTATACAGTTGCTTTTCTGGTGGTTTCCATTATGAATTATTTTATATTCTATGTTGTACAGACTACTGTAACGGATAGCAATTTGTTTGACCACTTGATAAACATATGGGAGTTCAATCCAGGACCAGTTCCAGGAACTTGCAACCTGTATTTTTTGGTGGATTTTAAGTTCCAATCACCACTTTACCGACAGGTGAGTTTCCTTTGGTTCATTCTTGAATATCGCATCTTCCAAACTTTGTCAACTTTTTATTTTTTTAATTGGTAAGTCACACACACCCGATGGGTATTGAACTCATGACCTCATCGTCCACCTAGCACTTATAAGGGAGGAGATGCAAGTTGAGCTAGAGCTCATTGGCAACTCCCCCTTTTTTTTTTTTTTTTGAGAAAAGCTCATTGGCAACTTTGTCAACTTAAATATTATGCTTATTTGGATATTGACTTCATTAGGAAAGATAGGAACGTTGAGGTGATACTCATAGCTAACCACCTTATTTTCTTCTCTTTTTTATTTTTTATTTTTATGTATGTCAGTGAAGGATGTTAAACACCAACCTTCTAAAGCCCTACTACTGACACTTTCGTTACAATTTGCTCAAACTAATATGCCCCTTACCATTACCTCTGCTGTCAACCTGCAGCAATGGGTAGCATCTATGACTAAAAGTTTCCATTCTTTTTTTCTAAATATGAAGCTCCTATTCTTAATTAGCAGAGAATGTGGTAAAAAAAGAAGAGAGCATTTTGCCTGCTTTAGCAAGAACTGCAAGGAATCTAAACTGCTTCGTGGTGTCCATGTACAAGCTTGGAGATATACTAGAAGGTCTTGACAAGCTTGACAACAAAAATGATGAAAGTTTGCACTCATGCATAAACTTTACAGACGAGAGAGAGAGAGAGAGAGAGCTGCCTGATCTGGAAAACAATTGGGGGGAGGGGAGCAGCAAGTGGGTATTTTAGGAAATTTATTTTATAAGGTTATTGCATGGGTTGAGGAATAGCTATTACAAGTTTTTTAATAAGGGCTAGTTATTCTTCATTTTAAAGAATAGCTATTCATAATGAAAAGCTATTCCCTGTAGTAAAAGGATGACCAAACAACCAAATAGTTACTCCTTAGGAATAGCTATTCCATTACATCATCTTTAAATATACCAAACATGCCCTTAAGTTGTATTCCCTCTGTTAAATTCAAGTTGCTTCTTCCAATTAGTTTCCTTTTTAACTATCACCTATATGCGTAGATACTTATCCCTCTTCATATCTGTAATGAAGCCCAAAAAAAAATTATGTACACGTTTCTTAATGACCTTGTAGCACAGCAAGGGTTATGGTCATCTAAAAAGTTTTCCCTTCTTGGTTTGTTAGGCATTGAATGTTCCACTTGATCTAGTGTACTCTAATTCTCTTAGCTCTCTTCTTTCTTATCTGCAACAAAGACTGAAATTGTTGCTCTTTGGAAGGTTGACAATTTTAGCTCCTTATATCTTACTTTGAACCTTCATAAGTAAGACATATCTTCATTGGTCTGATGCTCTAATTCTGTTAGTTCTTCTTTAGCCTTTTTAAAAAAAAAAAAAAAAAAAAAAAAAAAGTCGTTCACCTTTTTGGATAAATTTGCATTTAACTTTATAGCTGTGAAATAGAAATACATGTGACAAATTAATTAAACTGCATTATCTGTTGGACCTGTGTGGGCTGTGTTGCTGCCATTAGCTTCAACAAATTATGCAACTCAGTGAGTTATTTGCAAGACACAGTTTTGTGTGTGTTCTCTTATGAGCTTGTGTGCAGACTGTGGCTGGCATTTACAATTTTGATTAGCAATTTAAGCAATTTACATTCTGAACCAGGCATAGTTTATTGGAATTATGTGATGAGAGAGAGAGAGAGAGAGAGAGAGAGAATCGGCAGTGATAGTCTGATAACTGTAGTTCTTGATTACATTTTAATTGTTAATCTCAGCTAAATTAACAATTGGAAAACAGTAAGTCTAGAGACAAATTTTTTATACAATTGCTTATGTGGTGGTTGTGATTGGGGCATTATAAAAATGGCGTCAAACGTCAATGGTGGAACTAGGTGAAAGTGATGTTACTCCAATCCCAACAAACCATGTTAATAGTTGTGAAAAATATTGTGTCCGTAGCATTCTCATTGGAAAATTGTCAATGAGCTCTAAGGTGGCATATCCTTCTCTCATGAGTTCAGGATCTACTAGATGTACATTTAACTACCAATCAAATGTATAATTGGAAAATTGTTACTCTCAAGTCTTATCTTGGGCCTTGTCTACATGTCTGCAATTTGGGGCTATTAATACATCTCATTTCAGTTTTAAATTGAGGGTTCAGAACGGTTATATATCTATTAATTTTGTGAACATTTCAGCCCTAAGGTCTGGACTTTAGGACTTAAATATTATGATGAAGACCAACTAGAAGCATTCTAAATATTGACAATGACCTTCTTGTTTCCAGGTTGCATCCGTGTTCTTCAAGGAGGTGGTCTCAAGACTGGTAGGTTCATTTAACGAACGCTGCCGTTTGATATATGGACCGGGGGTCAGAGTCCATGAAAATTCATATGGTCAAAGGGTATGAGAGGTCTTTACATTTAACTGGGGGCAGTGCCGTGTGAACTTTTAGAACACATTGGAGAGATTACATTACTATCTCACTAGCCTCTGGGTGATTTTATTTATTTATTTAAATTTTTCTTGCTGCCTGGCGGCCGCGATTGATCTCTTGGTCATTGTAATTCAATTAAAGCCTTAGAAGCACTCCTATCAAAAAAAAAAAAAAAAAAAAATTAGAAGCACTTTTTTTCCTTGTTATATCAAGTTGAATAACATTTAAATATTTAATTACTTTCAATATGTGCCTTTTGTTTTAGCATTCACATTATGCGTGCTTAATTATAAGGTCCATGTTTCAGTGGAATCTCTTAATTGGTGTGTGCGTGTGTGTGTTTCTCTCTGCTTTGCAAGCATGCTCCAGAAGATTCACAAAAAAATTATATAAGTCGATTCTTGAGTGGGTTCCATTTGCTCCCATCATTGCTATACAACCTACTGTAGATTAACAAAAAAAAAAAAGAGATTATTGAGATCTATTTTCTACAAATTTCGTTCATTTTCTGATCAACCAAATACAACGTGTGCTCATGGAACCTACAGATTTATGTGAGAATGTGTAGTACTTTGGATGTACAAAATAATATTTCCATACTTGCAAGAACTTGATTCAAAGATGTAGATTAAAATGGAAACATGATGTGCAAAAGTAACTATAATGTGGCGTTTGGTACAAGGTAATGTTTTAGGATTCTTAGGAATGTTTAAAGATTTTCATGTTTGGTTGCAAATCATGCTAGGGAATCAGATGCCAAGGGAATCTGGATTCCCCCCTTAAACCCCTCTCAGTAGGAATGTGGATTCCCTTGAAAACAAGTGGGAATCCAGATTCCCAGGCTTAAAGGAAATTGTATTTTTTATAAATTGACAATTTTAACCATTTTTTTTTAAATGACTTGGTAGTTCACATTCAAATCTAAGGATAGAAAGGTAAAAATAAATAATTCATTTAAGATTCCTAAGAATAAACCAAACATAGGAATAACCACATTCTTAGGAATGTGATTCCTAGGAATTACATTCCTAGGAATCTGGATGCTAGGAGTAATGTGGATTCCCCCGTACCAAACGCCACATAAGTGTATGTTTGGATAGTGCTGAAAATCACTTTTCAGCTGCTTTTTACATTTTTCAGTGGGTTTTGTGCACTGTTTATGAGACTTGCAAGTACTTTTTTTAGTAAAAACAAATTCAAAATTGGATCTCACAGTACTATTAACATATTTAAAAATTATTTTACTACAGTGTTTTCAGTTTTTAGTGTTTAGCAAGAAGCGGTATCTAAACACACCCTAATAAGAGGTTCACCAACATCTCTTTTCAATCTACCATGATAAAAAAAAGAAAAGAAAAAAAAAAAGCTCCAAGAAAAAAAGAAGATCATACAACTAAAGAACCTTTTTCCTCTACTATGATGATATAAAGAAGAGTTAAAAAAAATCATAACTCATAAAACTAAAGAATACAGGAGAGTTAAAAAAAAAACAAAAAACAAAAAACAAAACAAAACAAAATACTCCCCATGCTCCCCCAATTACATTCAAATCAACCTCATCATCATCTTTAATAGATAAACCTAAACATTCTTAAAAAAAAAGCATCTCTTGAACTCGTGCAACTTTACTTTTTCTCCCATAGTCATTCATGAGGCAACTTCAACTACTCTAATTTGGGTTTCAATGCTAACCCTATCAGTTAGTAAAATTTTAGAGTAAATTCCATTCACACTCCCCTGAGATTTGGTCTAATACCAATCAGGTCCAAAACTTTTTAAAACTAGCAAATTTAGTTCCTAAAGCTAACTTAGTCCCTAAACAGTTAGACCTTAGTGTATGTTAATGGAATTTATCCAAAAATTTATAATCATCAATTAAAAAGAACTATACATGGTTGCTAAAAGTACTATGTGTGTGACATCATGTCATATAAACTCCAATGGAATTAAACAAGAGATGTGATGCAAGACAATAAAGAGGAAATTAAAAGATACCTAAGAATTATTTTGGTTGTGCTCCCGTCAAGATGTTTATGCATCAATTTATATGCTTCTTGTTGTAATTGATTCTAGAATTATGAACCTTTAATTGCAATTAAGAAAAAGCACCAAAGTAGAAATCCACAGAGGGCAACCAATGAAAGCCAATCGGTACATCTCACACTTGCAATCAACATTTTCCCTTAATAGTTTGCACATAGCTTTGAAAATAAAGCAAAAATGTCAATTCTAATGTTCACAAATAAACTCACGAGTGAAAATGAACTACTTGGACATAACATCAATTAAGAAGTTGAACCAAAAATGATCCTTGGAACTTACAAAATCCCCTAAGAGATGGATGTACATTCAAAGCAGGCAAAAGTAACAATGAGATTACCAAAATTTTGCACATGAATTTAGAATAAGTCCAACAAAGATTCTATCATACATGAATTAAAGTAATCAAAACCGTTAAAGAGTTGCTACAAGTTTAGTAGCTGAAGCAAATGGCATACTTATATGACACTCCGCAATCAAACTTTGAGGTCATGGATTGGCTAAATGAAAAGGGAAAGACGCAAAATGATATAGACTAAAATAGTTGTTGCATACCAAATTTGTTACCCTTTAAAAAAAAAAAAAAAAAAAAAGCCTTTGAAGCACTTTTTTTCCTTGTTATATCAAGTTGAATAACATTTAAATATTTAATTACTTTCAATATGTGCCTTTTGTTTTAGCATTCACATTATGCGTGCTTAATTATAAGGTCCATGTTTCAGTGGAATCTCTTAATTGGTGTGTGCGTGTGTTTCTCTCTGCTTTGCAAGCATGCTCCAGAAGATTCACAAAAAAATTATATAAGTCGATTCTTGAGTGGGTTCCATTTGCTCCCATCATTGCTATACAACCTACTGTAGATTAACAAAAAAAAAAAAAGATTATTGAGATCTATTTTCTACAAATTTCGTTCATTTTCTGATCAACCAAATACAACGTGTGCTCATGGAACCTACAGATTTATGTGAGAATGTGTACTACTTTGGATGTACAAAATAATATTTCCATACTTGCAAGAACTTGATTCAAAGATGTAGATTAAAATGGAAACATGATGTGCAAAAGTAACTATAAGTGTATGTTTGGATAGTGCTGAAAATCACTTTTCAGCTGCGTTTTACATTTTCCAGTGGGTTTTGTGCACTGTTTATAGAACTTGCAAATCCTTTTTTTAATAAAAACAAATTCAAAATTGGATCTGTACTATTAACATATTTAAAAATTATTTTACTACAGTGTTTTCAGTTTTTAGTGTTCAGCAAGAAGCGGTATCTAAACACACCCTAATAAGAGGTTCGCCAACATCTCTTTTCAATCTACCGTGATAAAAAAAGAAAAGAAAAGAAAAAAAAAAGCTCCAACAAAAAAAGAAGATCATACAACTAAAGAACCTTTTTCCTCTACTATGATGATATAAAGAAGAGTTAAAAAAAATCATAACTCATAAAACTAAAGAATACAGGAGAGTTAAAAAAAAAACAAAAAACAAAAAACAAAACAAAACAAAATACTCCCCATGCTCCCCCAATTACATTCAAATCAACCTCATCATCATCTTTAATAGATAAACCTAAACATTCTTAAAAAAAAAGCATCTCTTGAACTCGTGCAACTTTACTTTTTCTCCCATAGTCATTCATGAGGCAACTTCAACTACTCTAATTTGGGTTTCAATGCTAACCCTATCAGTTAGTAAAATTTTAGAGTAAATTCCATTCACACTCCCCTGAGATTTGGTCTAATACCAATCAGGTCCAAAACTTTTTAAAACTAGCAAATTTAGTTCCTAAAGCTAACTTAGTCCCTAAACAATTAGACCTTAGTGTATGTTAATGGAATTTATCCAAAAATTTATAATCATCAATTAAAAAGAACTATACATGGTTGCTAAAAGTACTATGTGTGTGACATCATGTCATATAAACTCCAATGGAATTAAACAAGAGATGTGATGCAAGACAATAAAGAGGAAATTAAAAGATACCTAAGAATTATTTTGGTTGTGCTCCCGTCAAGATGTTTATGCATCAATTTATATGCTTCTTGTTGTAATTGATTCCAGAATTGTGAACCTTTAATTGCAATTAAGAAAAAGCACCAAAGTAGAAATCCACAGAGGGCAACCAATGAAAGCCAATCGGTACATCTCACACTTGCAATCAACATTTTCCCTTAATAGTTTGCACATAGCTTTGAAAATAAAGCAAAAATGTCAATTCTAATGTTCACAAATAAACTCACGAGTGAAAATGAACTACTTGGACATAACATCAATTAAGAAGTTGAACCAAAAATGATACTTGGAACTTACAAAATCCCCTAAGAGATGGATGTACATTCAAAGCAGGCAAAAGTAACAATGAGATTACCAAAATTTTGCACATGAATTTAGAATAAGTCCAACAAAGATTCTATCATACATGAATTAAAGTAATCAAAACCGTTAAAGAGTTGCTACAAGTTTAGTAGCTGAAGCAAATGGCATACTTATATGACACTCCGCAATCAAACTTTGAGGTCATGGATTGGCTAAATGAAAAGGGAAAGACGCAAAATGATATAGACTAAAATAGTTGTTGCATACCAAATTTGTTACCCTTAGAGTGTGTTTGGTAGAATGGATTTTAGGGAGGATGGAAAAAATAAGGAGAGAAAATGAGGGAAATTTTTTTGGGGGGTGTTTGGTTGAGATAGGGAGAGGGGAAAATAATTGTTAGGCCTAAGTTTTTATTCCATGGGCCCACCAAAAGATTTTCCCCACAAAATGGGTAGAAAATTGAGTGGGGGTATCCATGTTTATGTGGTGTTGTGTTATTTAATTTTGTGAAATCCGATGTAGGAGTTGTCCCCAAGGATACGTTTGATTGGAGAGGTGGAAAAACGGGATGATATAAAAGATTTTAATTTCCATCATTTTTGTTTGGTTAAGAGTGGAAAAGTAGAGGGATAAAAAAATGAGTTTATATAAATTTACTTATATACTCTTATAAAAATAATGCCCAATTAAAACAAAACAAAATGACCAAAAAAAAAAGCAACTACCAAATTATTTAAAAAAAAAAATCACGTCTAAACAAAAGATAAACAAAGCAACCCATGGGCCTAGGAATAAGAGAAGAGAGAGAGAGAGAGAGAGAGAGAGGCAGAGAGAGAGAGAGAGAGAGAGAGAGAGAGAGAGAGAGAGAGAGGGAGGGAAATAAAAACACTTACGAACTGGATGCAAAATAAATAAAAAAGATATTGGCGTAAGCCAACACATGGACATTTTTGTCATTTACCTTAAACTTCTNCTTTTTTTCTTTTTTCTTTTTTCTTTTTTTCTTTTTAGTATAAGCACTCTATAGTCTATAGTCCATACAAAAACAAAGTTACAAAACCACTCCACCCATGCATTAGTGGGTGACAAATGCTGTGGTTCTTCCTTTTCGGTTGTATTTTTATTTTTACAAATAGGAAATTATCTAGTTTTTTGTAAAAGATTTATTTATGAACTGTGATCTAGTTAAGTATATTTAAGACCTTATGTGAATTATTATTATGAAAATCAATTTCCATTTACATTAATATAATGAATTTTCTAGTTTAAAGTGTAAAACTAACGATTAGAAAATTTTAATCTAAAAAAACAATAATTTATTAAGGTGGAACCATAATAACTAAGGCATAAACTATTACAACAATAATTTTATTATTATTATTTTATTAAGGTGAAACCATAAGTATCTTCTCAAAAACAAAAAATGTTGGAACCATAAGTATTATGAAAGAATTCCCTTATAAATATATTTTCCTTTTTGGTAATAATGTTAACCAAACACAAACTTTTTCAAAAAACATTTTTTAACATTTTTTACTAAATACTCTACTTTTACAAAAATCTCAATTTCATCTGCATTTTTTTAAACCATCACTTTTTTAAAAAGTTTAGTTTTAAAAAACTGAAACAAACTCTCCCGTAGTCAATTGGTGTTGGGTTGAAGACGCAGATAAAGGAAGAAGAAAAAAAGAACAAAACATAAAATGATAAAAGTGAAGATGAAGTAAAAGATTGAGAGAGAAGTTCAAAATTGACAAGGCTAGAAATTGAGGAGTCAGAATAAAATACATGAGAAAATACAAGAAAAAAAATGTCAAAAAAAGTGAAATGACTAGTAAAAAAGAATAAATGTTGGAAATATTAATTGGCTTAGAGGCGTGCAAGCCGAAATTATGAAGCAACTGCCCACAGCCTAGTCTTACTTAAGTTTTGCCCTTTTTTTTTTTTTTTTTGCATTAAAAGATGGATTAAGTATGCATACGCATGTTCAAGGCTGCGTACACATGCTTTGGGTTTATGCAAGGTTTTTCTCTTCTAAAAACATCCTTCAACTAAAGAATTCATTTGGCTAGGCCATAGACCAATCCTAAACCTATCTAGTGATATTGTCATTGTTGAATTGCTTCATAGAGTTGGTTTGTCTAAACTTGTTAGTATCCATGTTTATGTGGTGTTGGTTATTTAATTTTGTGAAATCCGATGTAGGAGTTGTCCCCAAGGATACGTTTGATTGGAGAGGTGGAAAAACGGGATGATATAAAAGATTTTAATTTCCATCATTTTTGTTTGGTTAAGAGTGGAAAAGTGAGGGATAAAAAAATGAGTTTATATAATTTACTTATATACTCTTATAAAAATAATGCCCAATTAAAAACAAAAAAAAATGACCAAAAAAAAAAAGCAACTATCCAAATTATTAAAAAAAAAATCACGTCTAAACAAAGATAAAACAAAAAAAAAAAAAAAAGAAAAAAAAAAAAGAAGATGAATCAGATGATACCAAGCAGATCAAAGGGCCCAAAAAATCCAGCATTATCTTATCCAGAATCTAGTTGTCCCGTAATAATCTGACAGTTTTCCTTGCTGTAAATTCTCATGGATGACATTATTCCATTGCACTCCCTCCCCCAGCAAACAAGTTTAGTGCAAATATTCACTTCTCTTCCCATTGCACTCTAATTCCTTGTTGGGTTTACTCATATTCACACTTTTTGTTACTTTCTAGCCATTTGAGCGATACCCATCTCCTTTTTTTTCTTTCATCATAGATCACAAGCCTTCCCTTCATATGCTCATTTTCATGTTATTCTCTGTGTAGCAGTTTAGATTAGATTATTGTATTATGGTGTGGATGACAGGATGATTAGGACACCAGTCCTTAACAAAACCCATCTCTTGTTATCCACAAAAGATCCAAAACTCACAGAATTTGATTTGAGGTTGAAGGAGCAGGAATGTTTGTCCCTGCTGAAGAGATGCAAGAGCATGGAAGAGTTGAAGCAAGTCCATGTCCAAATCCTCAAGTTTGGACTCTTTTGGGATTCCTTCTGTGCAAGCAACCTTGTGGCCTCTTGTGCTCTCTCAGACTGGGGCAGCATGGACTACGCCTGCTCGATTTTCCGGCAACTCAAAGAACCGGGTACTTTTGTATTCAACACCATGATAAGAGGGCATGTCAAAGATGCAAGCTTTGAGGAAGCTTTACTTGTTTATTATGAGATGATTGAGAGAGGAATTGAAGCTGACAATTTCACTTACCCGGCTCTCCTCAAAGCTTGTGCCCGGTCACTGGCACTTGAGGAAGGGATGCAAATTCATGGACATATCTTCAAGCTTGGGCTTGAAGATGATGTCTTTGTGCAGAACAGCTTGATTAGCATGTATGGAAAGTTTGGAGAGGTAAAACATTCTTGTGCTGTTTTTGAGCAAATGGATCAAAAGACTGTTGCTTCTTGGAGTGCTATTATTGGAGCTCATGCTAGTTTGGGATTGTGGTGTGAGTGCTTGATGCTTTTTGGGGATATGAGTAGTGAGGAACTCTGGAGGGCCGAAGAAAGCACATTAGTTAGCGTGCTTTCTGCTTGCACTCATTTGGGTGCTCTTGATTTGGGAAGGTGCACACATGGTTCCTTATTGAGGAATATTAGTGGACTCAATGTTATAGTACAAACTTCTTTAATAGACATGTATGTCAAATGTGGATGCCTAGAGAAAGGATGGCGTCTCTTCCAAAACATGGCCAAGAAAAACCAATTGTCCTACACTGTAATGATCTCTGGGCTAGCCATGCATGGACACGGTAGGGAAGCTCTAAGAGTTTTCTCAGAAATGCTTGAGGAAGGTTTGGTGCCAGATGATGTTGTCTATGTTGGTGTGTTGAGTGCTTGCAGTCATGCTGGTCTTGTCAATGAGGGACTCCAATGTTTCAATTCCATGAAATTTGAGCATGGCATTGAACCAACTGTTCGACATTATGGTTGTTTGGTAGACCTCATGGGCCGAGCCGGCCTGCTCAATGAAGCCTATAAGCTTATCAATAGCATGCCCATTAAGCCAAATGATGTCATGTGGCGAAGCCTTCTTAGTGCCTGTAAAGTTCACCATAACTTGGAACTAGGGGAGATTGTTGCTAAGAACATATTCCAATTAAATTCACGTAATCCTAGTGATTATTTGGTACTATCCAATATGTATGCTCGAGCTCAGAGATGGGAGGATGTCGCCAGAATTAGGAAGGAAATGGTTCGTAAGGGCTTCAAGCAAACGCCAGGGTTTAGCCTTGTTGAGGTGAAGAGAAAAGTCTATAAATTTGTTTCACAGGACACTTCTCACCCACAATGTGATGACATTTATGAGATGATCCACCAGATGGAATGGCAGTTGAAGTTTGAAGGCTATTCCCCAGACACATCACACGTGTTGCTTGATGTAGATGAAGAAGAGAAGAGGCAGAGATTGAAAGCTCATAGCCAAAAATTAGCAATTGCTTTTGCACTTATACATACGTCTCAGGGATCTCCCATAAGGATAGCTAGAAACCTCAGGATGTGTAATGACTGTCACACATACACTAAATATATTTCAATTATCTATGAACGAGAGATTACTGTAAGAGATCATTATCAGTTCCATCATTTCAAAAATGGAACATGCTCTTGTAGGGATTACTGGTGAAATTGATCGACATTTCTGTCCTAGCATAATGATTCATGGAGAAACTTCTTTCTCATTCCATGTTAACAAAACACAATTATTACAGAGGGAATTGAATAAACAATATTGGGAATTCCTTAAACATTTTTCTCTTGTTGAGGCATTTCCGTCATGTAAGGAAAATGCACACCTGTTAGAAAGGGGAAAAAAGTATATGCAATGCACAAGATTATTAGGAGGGCATATCAGGATGATAAAAAAGAAGCTGTACACTTGCAGGTAAATATTTCTTTATACTCACTAATTTCAATTTTTGTTTAAGCCCATTTGATTTATATATATATATATATATATATCTTTTCTTCTTGGGTATGCGTTGTGTTTCTCAGAGGAAAAGAGGCGCTTGACTATTTTAAAGACGATACATTATTTTTGATGTGTTAAGTTTTGTTCCCAACAAATTACTTTTTTCATTCACTGAATTGACCTTGTAATTGTATTTGGTTGAGAATAATGAAGTTAGTTTGATGGCTGATAGATATGTTTGCATTGAATTATAAGAATGATTAAGACTATGGAATTGCAAATTATGCCAACAGTAGTCTTTGTGCTTAGATGATTCATATTAAGGATTGAAAGGTGATTACTTCCTTACCCTTTTAAACATCACATGCATTGCCTCAATGCCATATGATACAATTGTTCCTTGAACATTGAGCACTGCTTTATAAATAGATTATGGTTTGTTTGTGAATGTATTTTACAGATTAGAGATTAGAGATGTAGCTCAAGTGTGGATACTCTATGAGTCTAAGATTCGGTCTTGGAATTTAAATTCTATCTGAATGAAGCTATGACTCTTAAGATAATGGGCATCTAAATTGAATCTGGATTTGGTCTTGGAAAATTAAATTCTATCTGGATAAAGCTATGAGTCTATGACTCGAAGATAATGAGCATCCAAACTGACTCTGGATTCAGTCTTGGAAATTTAATTTCTTGCTAGATGAAGAATAGAATATTAGGTGTGTAAGATAATTTGCTTGCCTATAATAGTGAAAAGGTTCCCAAAGTTTTGAGGTCAATTGCTGTTGTACCATTCATTATGCATGTAGGGCTAAGGTAATACAACATCAATCGTGTTCTAATCCTTCATATGTAAATCTCTTACAAACCTTTATATTACCTTATAATTGTCCTATTTGTTCCACAAAATACTTGAGCATAAAAATAAAAAATAAAAAAAATCTGAGTAAAGACTATTCAGATGAATCATTCTTTTATCCAGTGAAGCTGTATCTAAACTTATGTTTTACTTACCTGGCCAGTATCATACAAGGTATCAAGAACAAATGTCTCACTGGCCTGAACAGGCGGTTAATATAATTATGAAATGGCTAACGGGTCGCAACTCTTCTTTGGTTGTAGCTGATTTTGGCAGTGGTGAGAGTTTATTGAACTATTTTTCTATTGCTAACTATAGCAAGGAAAATTTACTGAACATTTTAGAGTGGAATCTAGTGTCTAGTGCCTTGCTAATATGTTCTTTTGTTACGTTGTATCAGGGGATGCACGCCTTGCTAAAAATGTGAAGAATAAAGTGTTCTCCCTTGATCTTGTCACAAATGATCCCTCAGTAATTGTTTGTGACATGTCCAACGTATGTGCTTTCATTTGAAGTAGGATTCAAGAGGATTTATAAACAATTTTCAAGAGGCCTTCACTTTTTAATGAAATCTTTGTGCTTATTGGCAGACACCGCCGTTCACTCATAGGGACTAACTACCCAAACTATCTCAAGGAAGCACACCGAGTCCTTAAGCCTTGGTTTGCACCCCATTTTGTCAAACACTTGCACATTATGTGATTCGTTTTTCAGTTATTTATCTCATTCGTGTTCCTCTCATATGTTTGTCTGATTGATAGAAAGTTAAAAAACCAATTCTTTGTTCTAATGGACACTTTATATTTGCAGGAATACTCATAAGATGTTTGTTGTCATACTTCAAGAAAAAGGTGCATGATCTATTGTGGCTTGAATAATATATATACAGTTATATCTGCTTTTTTTTAATTTTTATTTTTATTTTTTATACCATACAATTATATATGATGAGGAGCAGTGTTTAGTGTCATGCTCATCACTAATTTATTTATCTTTTGGGTTGTGTTAACGGGTACCTTACAGTGCTCATTAATAGCAACTTTTGATTTTCTTTTTTTTTTGCAGCTTTATTTATTTATTTATTGTGGGGGCCAACTTTGTAGAGAGAAAAAATATACTAAAATAACCAAAAGGATTAGTTTTATGTCTTTTTTTATTTATTTAATTTTTTTTATTAAATAGGACTTACTTTAGTACAACCTTAACAGTCACCTATGCGGTGCTTGTTAACATTTGCCATTGTTGAAGACAAGCAAACATCAGAGATGAAGGAAATTGAATGGCCTGAGCTGAAACCTTGATTGTGCAAGTGCCGGTAAAACACCAAGGAAATTTTTTTTTTTCACCATCCTGGACAAATGAGGGTAGCCTATTGAAATATATTAGCTCAGTTGCCAGGTTTAACAAAGTTTAGATGAAATTTTTATTTAGGTCCAATACAGTTTTTTAATTTCATGAACCATTGGTGCAGGAAAGCACTTGTTCCTCTCTCTTAATAATAAATTGTTTTTGGTTCTTGTTCTCATAAACAAAGTTTCAGAAAACTGTGTTTTGAAAACATACCAAAACAGGTGCTAAGATTTTGTTGTGGGGAAACTCTTTTGGCCTTAGGGGGGTCACAGTCGCGCGTAAATGTGTGTGAATTGCCACAAATACATGGCACCCACATGTCTCACAGTATTTTTAATTTTTATTCAACCAGTAGATAGAGAGGAATATCATTGTGTTCTTTTATCAAGCGATGCATGCCAAAGTTCAAGAAGTTTATGGCCAGTAGGAATGGAGAGCATAAACCAAGATTTGAAAATGGTTTTCATTGGGATGATTAACTTATTTTATTGTACAGTGTTCACAGGAATTACAACAGCTCTAAATCAACTTTCATCATTCAATAAAGGTTCTTTTTCTGCTAGCTTACAAATATGGGCTTATTCAATATGAACTGAAGACACAGCGGCTGTAACTCCGCTAATTCGTGGATCTCCACTTTCTAGAGAAACGCCACAAGGATCTTCTTTAACTAACAAGGCCAAAACATTTTGTGAACTCCACATTTTGGTGACATTGCTGCCAGAATCCCCCAAGGTAACAGCAAAGACTGCATCAAAGCCACCTGCTCCAGGAACTCCAGCCAACAAAATCCCTTCCATGTTCATTGTAGCATCCAAAAGCTGAGTTTGTGATTCAGGTTCAATCTGCAATTTCGGAAAACTAGTCAGACGTTGAACTTATGGACCAGCCAGATGAAAAAGAACAAGACCTAGAATTGGAATCCATTGGGGAAACAAGTTTTGAGTATCCCATGCTAAACTCCATAATTACACCTCACGGCAGACTTGCTAAGGGTAAAAAATAGAGGGGAACCTAACATGTTTACCTTGCTAAATTGACCTGCAGGTTGGGTATTTAGTAGTTTTTTCTTACCAGAAAGTTAAAAACTAAACATCTACAGAATTCTTCAAGCAGCACGTTACAGGTTAACATAGAAATTTCTTTAGACAGTTCACTTGGGCCATAAAATTCAAGCTACTTGAGCCTTGGCTTGGTAAAGGTTCTCAGAACAACTCACTATCCAGTCAAAAGATTAATAACCTGGGCTTGAACAACCCATTACTTGGATTGACTTGACTCTCTTTGTCGAGAAAACCAAGCTGCTCGAGCTTGATTCAATATTATTTTGATAATGTATTCAATCAAGGTATGCATATTAACAAACCAAGCTTGAAGAACCTAGGACACAGGACTCAGGACTCATTACTTGGCCTGTCTGCAGTTGTACAATTCACGTTGAATTTTATCACTTATCCTGAAACAGATGCATATCAAGAGGATGTTACCAGATTCGGATTATGTTCAAATGACCATATCTATGCCTGGCGTCACAATATTCAATTCTTCGTAGTCTGATATTTTTCATCAAGTATCCAAATATTGTGGCAATACATGTTGTGTTACCAGAGTACAAACATTTTTTTTTTTTTTTTAAGTTCATTAATCTGTCTACAATACAATGGAGGGTAAATAGAAGATAATCAAGAACCCAACTTCATGCTTCCTAATGGGAGGACATGGAGAAAGAAAAATGCATGTTAAACTTAAGGAGAAGTCTGAAAATTCAATCTTAGACTCACAAATTTTATACCAAGAGTTTTTCTCCTGAGTAAACAAACCATAGATTGAATATCTGAAGAAATGTGACATTAATAAGACAGCTTTTACGAATTAATGAGTTTCTAGGTATATAGCAGGAGATCACCACCTCAAACCATTGTATGAACAGACACTGAAGTGCATGCATCAATTTGAAAGTCCCGAAAAGGAGATGAGTACATTACCATCTTTTTGCTGGGAAGATTAGAACACTGAACAATTAAGTACAGCCATTCTTTTTACAGTATTGCATGTCATCATCATTAATTTAGAATTACTGCCCCTCAGTTTCTATTTTTGATAGAAGATAGAAATTCTACTTTAGCTTAATCTAAATGTATACGTGTGTAAAACTCCCTGTTGGAAACTTGAACCTCAGCCCTTACCCTCCACATCCTGCAAGCACTTATATTTGTAGAGTAACCATTGCACTAAGGGTTTGTGGTGGTTCCCCTCATTTTCTTTTATTTCATTATTTGTATGCTCTATCTCAAAATAATAATAATAGTAATAATAATAATAATAATAATGATAGAATATTAAAAATCAATACGAAAAGAACAAGAAGAAACAAGCATTCCATCAAAGAGAAAAGAACCTACCGGAACACCTGCAGCTTCACCCATCAGGCGCATATGATATCTGATCCCAAGCATAGCATCTCTTGCTCCTAACAATGCTTTAACAACTGCATCTTGCTTTGGTTCAGAAGCTTGCTCCAGCCACTATTCAGGAAATTTGTGACTCAAAACTCAAGAATAGGAAGGGGGGGAAAAGGAGTTAAAAGGAGAATGGTAAAAGCATCAAATTACATTTTAAAAGGACTGGGCAATCTCAACAGCTTTCATGACTCACCAAAAGTAGACCCTGTACCTAGTTTTGAAGTTGACAATTTCATAGTGAAGCTGGAGCTACAGTTTCTTCAGAAACAAGCACAAGCATGGTGTAAAACATAGTTTTATGTTATATGTATGATTTAGCATACCATACATTTGTTTTTTCTGCATTATGACACGTAAAACCCATGATAATAGGTTCTAGATTAGGCAGTTGCTCCCTCCAACTCCCACCCCGGGAGACCAAACGCGCGCGCACACACAAAAATTGAAAAAAGAAGAAGGAAAAAAAAAACATAGCTAAATTCCTGAGGTGTAAAAAAATCTACCAATCACATGGTGAGTACAACCTGAGAAGTTTGATCATGACAGTCAATTGTAATGATCGAAGAAAACAAGCAAACCATTTTTGGAAGGTATATTTGATATTTAGAGATAATGTGGTATCTCTTACAGATTTGGTCACATATGCAGAAGTTTGAAAATTCGTTTAGTGCATTTGGGAGCCCATAATTCTTAGGTTTAAAATTATAGATATTCTATTTTGTAAAATGTCTGTAATGAACAGAAGCACTTCATCTTTCTCTCTTAACTTTTCAATATTTACCACAAATAAGCAAAAATCAAACATGGTAGATGGTTAAACAACTCAATATAGGAACTTAAGGACTTCTTGCCTGCTGGTCTGATCTTATGATCTGATACTACAGTAATCCCAGAAAACTGCTTTTTGACAGGCTAAATAATTTGAAATGACCCCTTTTTTCTCAAATAAAAGCCTTAATAACTAAGACAACACTTTTTTTGAGAAAAGTTTAGAAACTAAGATAACACTTGATGCTTCACGTGACAGGGAATATTTTCTAAGATATACAAGGACAAAATAGAGATGCAATTCTGGCACAAAAGAAAACAACATAATTTCAGGTTTCAGATATTTATCTTTCCTTTACCAATGGATATCAGCAAAATTTCAGGCGATCCACAACAAATTGACCATGTAAGTTAAATAATGGACCCAAAAAAATGAAGAAATTTTACTTGATGTAGAAACCAAAATGACAGTCTCTCCATATGCATCTCAAACTCCCAACCAAACAAAAAAAACTTCCATAAATTTTTTCCATTGTCACAGAATCACCAAGAAATGTGATTATTTATATAATATCCTTTGCAGGTGCAAGAAAATGAGCTCAGGACTTACCTTGTCTGACTTAAGCCTACGGCAGTTCTCTATTGTGCATTTATATGCATCCCAGTGATCCTCTGCAAGTTTGCTTAACATATTGAGTTGTACTTCAAGTGAAGAATTAGCCTCTGATAACTTTCTCCAGGTTTCTAGAGATTTTTGAGGGTCAGACTTCTGCCACTTTTTCACAGCACCTACCATTGAAGGTGTGGATGATCCTCCAGTTCCTGGTTCTCCTAGCAACTGCAAAAGACACATCAGTAGGAGCAGAAAGTGCTTCAATGTCCCTCTAAAAACCAAGATAAGTTTTCTTAAGAGTACACAAATTTTTAAGGAAAGTGAAAGGGGAAAAAAAGAAGAAGAAGAAGACAAAGAAGACTGGGTTATAGTGCTGTCTTGCAGACTAGTTTTCCATTATCTTACTTGATGACATACATTTGCCAATCTATACTCATGATGTATCAATTATCATGTTATACATATTTATTCCTACAGCTGTACTTGATATGGAAGCAGAAACTGTTCTCAGAGAACAACTTCACTGTACATACACATGCCACAAATTACAAAATTTAAACCCACCATACATGATGAAGAATGTCCAAATGATCCATAGGTTTTCTGGTAAAGAATTTCTATATTTTTTCTGACAATGCAGAAATTACGAATGATATTGTTTCATCCTACCAATAGAGATCATAAGGCCCATAGAATAGCTTAATTGGTATCATACTGATCTGTTTTCTTTTTTTCTTTTTAATTATAAATTTTATTGATGAAGAGCACTACCTCATGTAAAAAGGGTGTATACATGATGTAGTCCTAAGGAATTACAAAGAATGACAGTTACAATTTGAAAGATTGAGAATCAATGAAATCTACAAGAGAATGATTGTCATTAGAGCCCAAAACATGGGATCATTCAAAAAATAATAATATAAAAGTTGACTTTAATTGAAGAATCAATGTTCCCACAAACATTGATCTTCATGCCATTAAAAAAGGTTTATCATTCTTATCAAGTATTGTGCTTTACCAAAGCCCTAGCTGTTCTTTACAACCTAATCCTTCTTTCTGAAGTTATTTACCATAGATCCTCAAATTCTCCAAAGCCTAAGCACACCACAAACACACATAAATTTCCTCTGCCACAAGTGTAGCATAAAAGAAAATTACATTTACACACATACAAGTTGCAATAAATTGTAAATATTAAAATTCTTACTAGGGTCATTAATGGTGGCAAGGAAAACTTAGTCCTCTCATGGTCCCATTTCCCTTTTAGGATGTCAATAATGACTTCTTGCAAGGGCAATCCCTTTGCTGCAACCTGCAATGTTTCAATAGAAAAGGATTATAAAGTTATGACAGTTTTCAAAAGCTACTTATTAAAATTAACTTTTAATGTTTTGTACATGAAGAGAGACAACATATATGCACCTTCTATGGATTTTTTCATCTTAAAGTTAGGGAATAAATTAATCTAATAGTAAGATGTTTTCATCCAAAACTCAGTTAGGGCAGCCTAAGCAAGCCGTTCTGGATTTCTTTTCTAGTTTTAAAAGTTTCTTCTATTTTCTAATTATTTTCCCTTTTTTTTTTTTTTTGCGGGGGGTGGTGAGATTGTGTTGGACTTATAGATAAGCCTAGAAGGGCTAGAAACTGACAAGTTTCCTGGGAATAGCACTAAATGACTAACCCTTAACCCTTGAAAAGAAGTGGCACCTCAAACAGAAGTAGGTAAAACTAAAACATTCTAATAAGCTCCATGCCTCCATTCTATAGAAAACCTAACCCTTAGCTGTCTAACTAAAACCACATCACATGAGTGACCGTTAAGATGTTTGTTTGTCTATGATCTATCAATATTAGGTATGTAAGGTGATTCATATCAAAAAATTGAAGATATATTTGCCGAAAAAGTTTTGTAAATGAACTAGATGGAAATAAGGGGTAAATATAGTCTTCCAGAAATCTTTTGAAGTTAACAACCCCAAGAGAAACTCAAATGTAATATCATAGATACAACGTTCCTCAACCTTTCCTTAAGGGATTTACATGCCATTCTTAGCAGTATAAAAATTTTCAGAATATGAATGATATTATATGAACATCACTTTGCTACCAGAAATTTTTAATAGGTTACTTGTCAAAAAAAAAAAAGAAATTTTTAATAGGTCACTTTGTTACCAGATTCACTAAAATAAAGTAAAAGGAACTTAAAAGTTTGGATACTGTACCCTACAATAAAGGGAAGAAGATAGAAAGAGACCAAAGTATGATCAAACTAAAAAGATTCCACAAGTGTGATGCAGGGAGTAGGAAGACAATTTTTTATTTTAATTATTGTTTTTTGATAGCTAAATAAAATTCATTAAATAAGAAAGGCAATTCCAATACACGATGTGTACTGAAGGAGTACAAAAGAAGAAAATATAAGGCATTGAAAATAAAACTAGCTAATGTACAAAGAATTCACGAAATCTAGCAGCCCCTCAGCCGAGAAGGATACAAGCAGAGCAATCCATTCATATAGCATCTTCAAGAATAAAAACTATAACTTTGCAGTGCTAATTTCTCAGTCATCAAAACAGTGAGCATTATGTTCTCACCAAATACATCACATGAGACAATAAGCTTTCCAAATTGTTCCAAAACTTCTCCTGCCAAACCACCCCCTCCAACACTCCAACATCCCAACAAGGAAGCTGGCATTACCCAAGAAACACTCGACACAAAGAAATTTCTTTAATTTAAGAAGTTAATTGTATTTTTACTATCAAGCTATTGAATTTTATTTTAGGTCTGATTATTTTATTTTATTTCCTAATGTCAATATTTTTTTCATAATTCAATAATTAGGCTCTAACCCAAGTCAATTAGATTAGGGTTTAGTTCTAGTAGTCTATTGTACTTCTACTGGGACAAGCTTATGGCAACAAAATTTCAATTTGAATTTATCTAATGCTTGTGTTGATTCCTAGGTTTCCTATCATGCTTGGTACTAATTTCAAGCAACCCTAGGTGTTGATTCGTACATATCTGTTTTGTTTTTCCTACAAATTTCTTTAGACAATTTTGTACATCTGTGTTGGTATTAAGCTTCTTGTTTTGCATCAATAGGCGTAAGTCATCGGTCCAAATCCGATAAGGGGCTTTGGCTATTTTCATAAAATCCCAGCCAAAGTATTCTAATTTGAAGGGGAATAGAGATATTGGTGATATTTCTCCTAATACCATAAAAGTAACAAACCTAATCATTCAATTTCATAATTTAATGATAATAAGTTATTATTATAATGAATAATAGTAAGTATAGCAATTATACTTATAAAGTGGAACATTTGTTTATATTTGTATTATAATTTAAATTTAGATTCTAATAATAATAAATATATATTATTATGAATCATGAATAATTGTCCTATTATTATTTTATATTTATTATTAGCTATTCGAAATTATTATTTATTATTATAATTATAATGAATAATATTATATTTAATGTAAGTTAGACGAGACTTTCATGGCATTCTAAATATTAAAAAAATTATCAGTATCTAATAAAAATTTGTGTAAGTCAGAGGAAATCTTAATGGTTTATATGCACAGGCCTAATAGATGATAGGAAAATTTAGATACAACCCGGGAGGAAAATGCATAGTGTAGCCTAGGGCCATTTTGATGCATAAACATTGCACATTGTCCTCATATGAGGTCCCACACAAATTCAAATGTATTAAGCTCAAAATGAAATCCAAAATTACAATAAACAAATTTGCAGAAAGAAAGGTGGGGAGTGGGGTAAACCATAGGCCAGCATATGCTTATCTGCCAAATGCTCTTTTTTTTTTTTTTTTTTAATATGATATTTGGGAAAGGAAGATTTGAACCCTGAACGTCTTTGTTGGAAACACTGGGAATTGCCACTTGAACTACAAGCTTTTGACTCTCCCAAATGCTCATGTAAAACTAGTGAAAGCCTAAATTACATATAGCTCTGACAACTCTGTTCAACTGTTAATTCTGGAAAAATGTTCATGATATTGTCCATCCATGCATAACATGACCAGTTTTGGAACACAAACAGAGAGAGAGAGAGAGAGAGAGAGAGAGACCTGAGCAGAAGAAATCACTTCTGGTGAAAAACGGACATAACGATGACTGCCATAAACAGCAGAACTGACATCAAACCCACTGCCAACTTTCCCTTGTGCAATACAGTGAGCAGTTTGAGCTATCATGTGCACTACATCAAGATCTGTAGCATCCTTCTTTTCTTGGTGTTGATCTTTAGATGAGGATAGATTTACAACTCCAAGGTAATGAAGTAAAGCACCAACCACGGCAGTTGTCATTGCTGCCGATGAACCCAATCCAGTTTTTGCAACTTCAGGCTTGCAATTTTCTCCATTTGATTCCCCTGTGTTAAAGGTAATGGATGTGAAAGGAGGAAGAGTAGCTAATGCCTCTGGTGTCAAAGGTAGTCCACGTGCTTCAATCTATAAAAGAGGGTGCATCATATAAACATCTCGAACTAAAACCTTGTAATAGACTTGTAGATTAAAATGCTTAAAGATGAAGGATAAACTCTACTAGAAGTGCAAGCTTAGTTAGAACATTTTTTAACTCAAAAAGAAATTATAGTAGGTAGTTCTCATTTACAGTTGTAAGTCATAGCATATATTTCTCACAAGAACCAGAGTAAAATGCAGGTACATTATACAGTCTATAAATGCATGTGTCAAGAAATTAAACTGTTGAGAAAACTTTACAAAAAAGGTATGAAATTTAAATAATAATAATCCTAACAAAAGAAAAATATTCCATGAACATGATGAAAAAAATTATTGAACTATCAGAATAGGGAAAGTACCTGATTTCGATATGAATAAAATTCGTTGGAACCTAAAATTGTGATGTCAAGACCTGCATGACTAATCCAGTTAAAACATTAGATTATTGAAGATGTATAATTTCTTTATCTTTAAATGGATAGAGAAACATAGGAAGTATCAAACATTACCTTGTAAAAGTAGTTTGTGTAAGAACTCTTTCTTATTATTGTCAAGCGTTGCATACGCAGTTGCCACAGCGTATTGCACTGCTTGTTCCACAAAAGGGTTTCTTGACTCACTGAAATTTTAAGCAATACAGTAAGCACCAGTTCAACTATGCATTTGACCATGCACCCCCTCTTGTCATTGGCACATGATTTATAAATCATGAAAAACAATAAGTAGATTAAGCATCAGCTTACACTATAAGCACTTAGTCACGTGAAAGCCATTTTGTTGTTCAAATATTTGAAAATGTTACTGAAAGCATCAACAGGGTGCACAAGTGAAGCAAACAGAAAGTATACAAAAGGATACCCCCCAAGAAGAAAAAACAGGAGAAAATGGAGACAAAGATATAGGTTTCAAGACCTAAAATTAAGGATTATCAATGACATCCAAGAAAATTTAAAGTATATTAAGAAAAAATGATGATCTTCAACTGTAGAATACACACGTAACATAAACAATAAAAACTTGCCTTGAAGAACAACATTGCAGGGCCAAGTTTTTCAATGCCAATTTATACAAGCTTTCTCTGGAAAGCTGGGGAGATGTTAATTTCACATCTGTCCATGCCTGAAAGGTGATATGGAAAGTCACAAATTGAGTACTATGGAGGTATATCTTAATGAATCAACAATATGTTGGCGGACAGACAGCATCAAATAAAGCTATTAAAGAAATAATGCAGGTGATGTCACATGTTAAGAAAATGACACTCTTATAGAAGTATTCACACCATCATCTTATTTGACTAAACACCATATAATATAGCCTGCATTTGGCCTTATTTAGAAGGTCTGCAACTTATCCAGCACCTGTCAGGTTTTAATCATAATATAGAAGAAATTCAAGCTCAAGAACCACCCCATGTTAATGTAAACTTGCACAAGTTTCACCCCTAAATAGTAAATACACAAGGCATTCACAGCCAGACAACAATCAGCTTCATAGTTGGCCACCAAGAAACTGCTTGCAGCCCATCTCTCAACTCAAATTTATGCCCTTTCTCAGAGACCCTCCCCACCTTTGACACAGCCCTCCAAACTCATCTATGAGAGACATCAATTCAAAATTCACACGAAACATGAACTTTGTGTTTGACGTGTATCTTATGGTCAAGCAAATTTCTTTCTGGCTCAAGTAAAACTATTGTTATAGCATGTACTCTATTAAGTTCTCACTTGCATACACTAGGGGATAGGGTGGTAATGTATTACAAGCTATTTGCTGGAAAATCAATTCCGAAGGATCATTATCTTTCCAGTCATTATACCGTTGGAGAAAACCCCTTTTTATAACCATACCGTGGTAGAAAAATTTATTATTGTCAATTAACACACGAGTGTAATTATACAACTAATCCAGAAGAAACACGTTTTACCAACAGAGACAAAGCTGAAGTAAAGTTGATTATGTCAACAACTCCAAATGTATGTTCAGTATGCCTGCCTCCAAAAACTCTAAAAACCCAATTATTTCTTTCATTATGATATAAAAGGACAGACTCACAGAAATACTGTCCATAACTAGGTGCTCAAGGATAATGGAACAGCCTTTTTTGGAGATCTGACCAAGTTTGGCCATAACATGTAACCATCTCACATTTTCTTTCTTATGATCAGCATCTCAAAAATCTAAGCACCATATTAAAGTAAATTAATTCCAAAACAACTTAAATGAAAATTCTTAATTTCCGGCTAAATATTATTTAATTTCCCTTGAAACGTCACCTCCCATTTCCCACTTTACTCTCTTGACATAGCACAACTATTTCCCTATTAATAAAATGCCAAACATTTGAATGATTACACAATAAGTAAACTCCACCATTGCAGTAAAGAAAACCAACAAGAAAATGAATCAGATGACAACAAAATCAGTTTATTAAGGACAAAGTCACAAGAGTTACTCACCCATGCCCAGCTGTCGGGCTTGATCTCATCGTAAAGTGGTTTTACAATGGCGAAAAACCGGGCATTGGTACTGAGTACGAGTCCTGCATTAGGCCTCTCCAGAATAAGGTAACCCCCAGTCATCAAGACCTTCCCAGGAGCTGAAGCAACACTGTGTGCGCATCACAAAATATGCCCAGATCAGAAATACATACATACAACTTTCTTTATTAAAATTAAGATTGAGATTCACCAAACAAACACTTACCCTCCATTTCTTTGCTCTAAAAAACAAACGTAAACAAAGACAAATCCTAAGTTCAGATGCTATTTTATTGGTTATTTGGAACTAAACCCATATCAGAAATACATACATACATACGGACATACAACTTCCTATCACGAACATTAAGATTAGGAATCACAAAACAAACACTCACCCTCCATTTCTTTACTCTAAAAACATATGTAAACAAACACAAATCCTAAGAATCTCAATTCTCATGCTATTCTATTGGTAATTTGGAACTAAACCCATCAGTTAATGAGTCAAAAAAACAAAAAGGTATGAATAATTAAAATAAAATAAAATAACCCAATGATTTTCTTTTCTCAATTCTATTACTCTTCCTCGGAGAGAAAAAAAAAATTGAGACCCAATTGACAGAGAATCATCAAGGAAAGTTTGTATAGAGGAACTTACACGGCCATTGCTCTCTCTCTCTCTCTGTCTCAATAGAGTTCTCGTCACTATTGTGATGTTGAAGGCTGAGATTCAAATTTGATTAACTGAAATTAATGTCACAAAAAGCTTCTTATAGTTTAAAAATATTGGTCAAAAAAAAAAAAAAATGAGGAGAAAATTGGCAGTTGGAGTTGGTAGTGGCATGTACCTTTCTCTTTTAGTTAGTTACTGCAGCTTCTTTTTTTCCACATTTGGGCGAAAATGCCAAAGTCTTTACCCTCACCCTCACTGCAACAAGAAACTTTTTGTGACTGTTTTTCAAATTTCAAAGTTCAATACGCAATATTGCAAGTAGTTGAAAACTTGTAACTTTATTCAAACAAACAAAAGCAAGTATATTGGTTGTTGTTAAAATGTTGTAGCATATGATTTGTGTACTTGATACTTTCTCAAAGTATATATATCTTCACCAACAGGAAAAAATAAAATAAAAATACTCACATATATATAGACAAATTTTATAATTTTTTGTAATTGTTGGGAAGACTGTTTGTGATGGGTGTCTAATAAAAAATATTGTTAATGGTAATTCTGATAAAAATATTGTTCAATTCCCACATACACTAAAAACTGATTGGTGTTTTAATTTGATTATAAATAACTATCATCAGGAGTGGACGTCATAGGTTGAAACTCTCTAAAAAAACATTATGAAAAAAAAGTGTCAAATTTATTGTATCTATCTATAATATTATTGAACTATATACATATATTAGACAAGGACTTTCCGTAATTGAAAATAAGAATATTGTGACATTTAATATTTTGTTGTGCGCCTAAACTTTTTCAGAGTATATATATCCCCAACAACTAAAAAATATACAATTAGTCAAACACTTAACAAATTTTACAATCGTTAGGAAGGCCATGTGTAATTGATGTACAATCAAAATAATGTTATTACTTATTACTCTAAATGAGTAGAGCACCCAGCTAGCTGCTATTTTAAAAAGGTATATTGCTAATTGTTGGGAAGGCCATGTGTAATTGAGGTACAATCAAAATAATGTTATAAGTTGCTATGAACAAAAAATAATAATAATGTTATAAGTTATTATTCTAGGGTGAGGTCGTGTTTAATGACTAGTTCTACTGGACACGTTGAGATACGGACACATATTCGTATCTTAGTGTGTCTAGTAGAACTGATCACTAGACATGAGCCCAACCCATTACTCTGTACGAGTAGAACACCTAGCTAGCCACTATTTTAAAAAGGTATATTACCATCATTGGCAAGGATTTGAACCAACGGATATATAAATAATAATATTAAGTCATTTTTAAATTTCATGATCCACAAAATTAAAAAAACTAATATAATAAACCTAATGGTTGTTGGAAAAGAATAAAAGTACTGTATGCTCTCTTTGTTTTCCCTGTTATGTTAATAAAGTCCAGGATTCAAGGTCAAAGAAAAGGATCTATGGTTGTGTTTCATGTGCTGCCAAAGTGTGTCAACCAACCTCAATCTTCC
Source organism: Quercus suber (assembly GCF_002906115.3). Classification (NCBI taxonomy): domain Eukaryota; kingdom Viridiplantae; phylum Streptophyta; class Magnoliopsida; order Fagales; family Fagaceae; genus Quercus; species Quercus suber. The sequence goes on along the minus strand of NW_027069512.1, from coordinate 1,623,171 downwards.
ATTCAAAAAAAGCGAGTCAACCAAAGCTCACTATGAAATATTTCACTTTATTTATGTGCTTATTGGCAATTTTCCTTTTAGCAAAATAATAATAATAATAAAATAATAACAATTTTCCTTTGATAACAACTTGGCAAGGCGAGACTTCTTTGAAGATTGAACTTTTTCTCTCTTGGTTGGTATTAATCAACCACGTTTTTAGTCCACGTAAATTGTGGACCAAAAAAATCCCTAAAGTCAATTATACTATATACTATATAGAATCATTGCAACATGCTCCATTTATTTTGAAGAGAAACCTTATGTAAAGATATATTTTAAATTTTTTTTTAATCTAGTAGTATCAAGAAAAATAAAAATTAATCAAAGGAAACTATTTATGGTTAATGGAAAACCCTATTAAGAGTATGTATTAATTTTTAGAGGTTATTTTTTACTAGAAGTTTTTAGAAAACAACTTCATCATGCATTAAGCTAGATGAAATAAGTCAATAAATATTTTTTCAACTTATTTTTAAGGTTGCTACTAAACATAAGAAAATAAGATAGTTTCCCAACAAATGCTTTTGAAAATACTAATTTTTAAAAAATGTTAACGGCAAAGCAAACAAAGCAATCGTATGAGATTAACCCTATTACAACCCATTTTATCTATGCTATAATCTTTAATCATATACTATATAATAAAATTCTAGAAATTGTAGTTGCGCCAAGTGAATATCTTATTTAATTGTTAAGCGATTGCAACAATTTTTTAAATATAAATAACTTAATTGTTCTTATCAATTTTTCTTCTATTGGTTTATCAATTTTTGAGATAAACACAAAGTTATGGGCCCTAAGGGATGGTTTAGGCATTGCTAAGGAGCTTGGTTTGAGCAATTTAATTGTTGAGATGGATGCCTTAAGTGTTGTGATGCTCATGAACAATAATACTACAAACTTGTTAATGGAACATTTGTTAACTGACTGCAGGAACCTATTGAGGGCCTTTCTTAACAAACAGATAGTCTGCACCTTCTAGGAAGCCAATCAATGCGCGGATGTGCTTGCCAAACTTGGGGTGAGCTCTACCCCCTCTTTTGCTGTCTTTTTGAACCCACCGCTGCTTGTGGTGGCAAGCCTTTTGGCTTTTGACAAATCAACTTTATGTTGTAATAGACTTGTTTATTCTTAGTTAATGTAATCCTCATGGTTAACTGAAAAAATAATAAAAATAGCAGAAGGTCCTTCTATCTACCCTACCTGATATTTTAATTTATAGGTCCTTCAAGTTCTATCTACCCTACGTGATCAACAATTCAACATTACAGGTAGATATTTTTCTTCTTTTTTATTTTTATTTTTTTCTGTGCAAGGAAAAAATTAGTTCCCCTCTTTTGCTGTCTTTTTGAACCCACCGCTGCTTGTGGTGGCAAGCCTTTTGGCTTTTGACAAATCAACTTTATGTTGTAATAGACTTGTTTATTCTTAGTTAATGTAATCCTCATGGTTAACTGAAAAAATAATAAAAATAGCAGAAGGTCCTTCTATCTACCCTACCTGATATTTTAATTTATAGGTCCTTCAAGTTCTATCTACCCTACGTGATCAACAATTCAACATTACAGGTAGATATTTTTCTTCTTTTTTATTTTTATTTTTTTCTGTGCAAGGAAAAAATTAGTGTGCATACGATTTGGTCTTCTTTTTGTATTTTATTTTTGGCCAATCATGAAAACAAGTCTAAGGTACAGTTCAAACTCAAATGAAGTTTCTTTTTTATTTTTTATCAAAGGTTTGAATCTTAAGCTTCAATGTCTTGCAAATTTAGTGCATGTCAATCACTGTTTCCATTGATATAAATTGGTGGATAACAATGTCCAAATACTTGGTTTGTAATTTTTTGCAAATTTATTATTAAAATAGAAAAATAAAATAGCTTATACCATATACTTACTAGTTACAGTACAATAAAAGTTAGGTCTTATAGTCGCTGTTGTGCCACATAGATATGCTATCATGATTATTTTATTATTTTTATATTTATGAAATATAAATAGTTTTTATAAGGTTTTGTTCTTATCAACTTTTTCACTTCAACTAGAGTACAGTCAAGATTATTTTTTTAATGGTTATAAATTATCATTTATTCATTTGAATTTTTGCTTTATAATACAAGGCTTTAAAAAAAAGGAGAGGAAATCAGAAGAAGTTTGAATACAAAATATCAACGTGACTTGCAGAATGGTAAAAACGATTCACCCAATTCTTTAATGTGTGTCCAATTCAATCATGATCCTATAGATATATGAACAAAGATTAGGTGAAGCCAACTGAATTAGGATCCAATCGAATTATTAGGATAATAATTCTACTTTACTATATAGTTGCTAATTCTTACTCAAAATACCTTAGTCAAAACCAAATCGAATCCAAACACGTTAATTAAAACTACTCCAACCAAAATGAATGATAACATATATAAATAATATTGTTATTTCAAGTTGCAAATTTGCAAGGAGGAATATCTATAAATTTAATTTTATAAATTTCTTTCTCCTTCATCAGCAATGTTTGGAGAAACCGTAAGTCATCTCTTATTTGTTTTCTTCATTTATTTCCTTTTGGCGCCATTGATTATTAGTGCACTATTTCAGAATTACCACTATTTTTTAGATACATAAATATATGAAAGTAAGAATTTATTAATTTTTTATGTTTATCAACATAAAATTTAAAAACCACATTTTATAAGTCTAAATATTAGTCTAAGTATATTAACCAATATATTATCTTAATTTTTTTTTCAAATTTTTAATTTTTTATTGTACCAACTCAAACACCCAAAATATCTCCACTACAAGCCAATATAACTCGATTTTTCATTATATTTTAGAGGAGTACCAGTATCGATTTAATAGCTGGTATAATATATTTTCTCTGTACAGCTAGCACCGGTATGGTATGTATTGACTTCCCTGATTTGCATTGTATAGTACATTTGGAATTGAATGATAGGGTGGTAAATTATGTAAGCAAAGCTTTGTATGTTGTTTTTTATTTATTTTTGAAGGGGGGGGGGGGGGGGGGGTGGGGGGGGGGGGAGGGGGGGTATGATTTACTTATGGTAAGTCATGACCAAAATCATGCAATGCACAACCTTAAACTAATATTAATAAAATTTGGGCCTAGAAGTCATGGTTGTGCAAAGTGTTTTTTTTTTTTTTTTTTAAATGCAATAAATGGTTAAATTCTTATTAATTAGGATAGTTCACTTAAGGTAAAAGTCTATGTATCTAAGTTTCAAGAAATTTAAAATTCTACTCTCAATTTAGGTAAAACTCTATTAGCTAAGTTTTAAGAAATTTAAATTCTACTCAAACTAAAATTCTATTTTAAAAAATATTCAAGATTTTTAAAATAAAATATCAAACTTATTTAAATTATTTTGATCATCTATCATAATAATTTTGTTTAATATAGTAATAATATTTACACATAACACAGTACTTACCATTCTTACGCGTAGCAGTTCAATATATGTTTGCATTTAGAAATTTAATCTGTCTAAATTATGACTCTCTTGTTACCAGCTTTGTAAGATGACTAAAAAGTGAAGAAGACAAACAATGGAGAAAAATAATGGTAACCTTAATTTGGTTTAAATAAGTCTACTCGTGGGCTCAATGTAGGGGTGGCAATATTTGACCTGACCTGCAAACACAACACAATTTTATGTGAAATGATGTGCTCAACCCACAATCAACCTATATGACCTCATTTATATAAACAAATGTCATTTATATGTAACATAAATTTGAATTCTAAAAACTTTTGGGTAATTACAAAAATTTGCTGGTTATATTTACAAATTCTTCGTTGAAAATTTATAATCTTAATCCTTTTAGCTTTTACCCACGGGTCAGCTTACATCCTATTGATTTTTAATTGGAAATCTCTTTTCACTTTAGTAAAATGTTGCAACATCATCCACAATGAAATTTAAAAAAATAACGCCATGTCAAATTTTATTTTTTGGTTGGGAAAATAACAAAGTTTCTCAACTTAAGAGAGAAGACAACACATAATACATTGAGATCTATCATCTAGGAAGCACATGCACGGATATAGGTACGCATACTAAACAACGACATAATAATTTTTGAAAAAGTAGGACACAAGTATGATGAGGATACGTATACTAATTAATTAAAGCTTATAAAATATGTTTTATCGCAAAAATAATTGTTTTTAAATAATTATTGTGGAGGGACGAACCTCTCCCTTAGAAGGTATTGTCCGCTTTGGGGATTTGCTCAATCCCACATTGGGGAGAGATGCCTCCCACCCGCAACATATAAGCACGAGCTCATATGCGGGGTGTACCACTCATGTGTACCACACATGATTGGTACACCATTCCTTAGGCTCAATGCTTATAAGGCAAGGGTGAGAGACATCTCTTCACGAACCTCTTCCTTAGAATGTATTGTCTACTTTAGATGAAAACCCTTACAAATTTGCTCAATTTTATATCGAAGAGAGACGCCTCCCACCTTCGACTTATAAGTGGAGGGACGAACCTTTTCCTTAGAAGGTATTGTCTGCTTTGGATGAAAACCCTTATAAATTTGCTTAATCTCATATCGGGGAGAGACACCTCCCACCTTCGACTTATAAGCGCTGGGCCTAAGTGAAGGTGTACCACTCATGTGAGAGAGGTTCGTCCCTCCACAATTATTAAAAGTTATTTTAGATGAATATTAAAATAAGCAAGGTTTTCAAAGAAAGTAATATCTCAAGCCTTTGAGGCTCGAGTTTAGTGAAGAAAATCGAGCCTTAAAGACTCAAGTTCCAAGCTGATGTGAATAACTAATCTACGTGGAACTTGAGTTTTAGAGGCTTGAGTTCCATACAGCGTACAAGTGTAGGAGAAGCAAAAGAAGAAGAAAGAAAGAAAGAAATAAAGAAGAACCTAGAAAAAGAAGACCTATGACATGCACAAATCCAGTCTCCGTCAAGCACATCTTGATTGTCACTCTATGGTACAGTTCACGATTTCCAACACTGCACACGATCTAAACCAATTATACACACACACACTCATAAAGATGTGAATGATTTGCTAGAAAAAGCTATGGAAGAAAGATGAAATTGACTGAGATCTGAGAGGTTATAGATGGTTTTGTTTAGTTCTTCTTTTTCTTACATTGTCTTCTAACTCAAAAGTCCTTAGCAAAGTCAATGACCCTTGAATTTGCAACTACCCACTTGATGGAGTTGGGAAAAAATTGCAAACTAACACTAATCCTCAAACAATTTTGTTAGTTAGCAAAGTTTCTAAACTATTTAGAAAACTAACATCTAGAATCTGTTAGACTTGGGTTCATTGTAGCAACTCGAGCCTAAGAGACTCAAGATCAATGTGCTGGTAGTGAAAATCGAGTTTTAAACACTTGATTTCCTTTCTTATTGACCCACTATTCTTCCTTTTCTTCCTTTGTTGTTCTTCCTTTTCTTCCTTTGTTCTTCATTCTCTAAATCAATAGACCTGAATCAAACCCCAAGAACGAACCCCTTCGTTCTCCATTCTCCACACCAACCAAACCCAAATCAAACCCATAACAAACCCCTTTGTTCTTCATTCAGTCCGAGCCTTTGCCACTGTCTAGGTTCAGTCTGAGCCACTGCTTGCCTTCTTCATGGTTTCCATTTTCCATCTTTTCTAGGTTTGTGTTTTCGTTTATCTCTTTTGCTGGGTTTGTGTTTGTCTCTTTGCTTCGCTGTGGACTTGGGTTTTTGATCTATTTGTTGAATTTGTGTTTTTTTTCTGTTTCACTTTACAAAACTCAAGCCTCAAAGGCTCGATTTAGCATATCAAAATCGAGTTTCTTAGACTCGAGATGTTAGTTTTCAAAGTAGTTTAAAAATGTTACTAACTAACAAAATTGTTTGGAGATTGGTGTTAGTTTTGCAATTTTTTCCATGGACTTGACCCTTCAAGTCCGGTAATCACTAAGCTACTATTATTATTTCTTTACACGCTCTAAGGAACTTGAGTTCCATGTGATATTGTTCCACGTTAGTTGTGTGCCAACACTGGAGCTCAAGTCTTAAATGCTCGAGTTTTGTCACCAAAGTCGAGTCTTAAAAACTTGAGATGCTATTTCCCTAAATAGTTTTAGAAATGTGACAAAAATAAGGCTAAATAAAAAAAAAAAAATTCTATTTATTTACTTTTACATGTGAACGGGGCATTTGGTTCATTGTAATGTACTCTTAATGTGATGCACATTACGATAATGTGATATTAAAGTTTTTTTTGTTTATTTTATTTTTTCTAATATTACCCTAAGATTATATTAAGGTAAAAATGCAAAACTGGCCCTCTAACTTTCAGACTTTTTCATTTCAGTCCTCTAACTTTTAGTTTTGTCATTCCAGTCCTTTAACTTTCAATTGTTGTCAATTTGGTACTCCGTAAAACCTCAGTTATGTCCTGCTGTTAATAGAGCTAAAATGACGTCGTTTTGGTTTTTTTTTTTTATAAATAAATTTCGGAATTAAAAGAAAATTAAAAAACTAATTAAAAAAAAAGGAAAAAAAAGAAAAAGAAAACCGAGGAATCATTCCACACCCAAATCCCTAACTTAGAGAATTTGGGGAAACGATTAAGCTAGTTGGCGGATGAGAGAGATCCTTCTGGATTGTTTTGGAAGGGTTTTGGATCTGAAAATCGAATTGGTGGATAAGAAAGAGAGGTGCATATGTTTCAGAGATCGAAAGGGAAGAAAACAATGAAATGGGTTACATTGCTTAAGGATATCAAAGAGAAGGTCAGTTTAACTCAATCTCCATCGTCTGCGACTTCTTCTTCTTCGTCTCCATTGGCTGCATCGTCTTCGTAGTAGTTGGCGGCGGCGGCGGCGAGAGCTGATGGTGATGATCACAATGCTCGGTGGCAAGACTCGTCACTGTCGTCTACTTCGAGGTTCAATTCTTTATCCTCTCTCTTTCTTTCTTTGGTATTGGTTAGTTTGAATTTGATTTTTGATGAAATGGTGTTTAGTTTAGAGCTGCATTGTAGTTCCCTTAAATGTTTTTTTTTTTAATATTAGTTTTTTTAAATTTTCTTTTAATTCTAAAATTTATTAAAAAAAAGAAATCAAAACAATGTTGTTTTGGCTCAATCAATGGTAGGACATAACAGGAGTTTAACTGAGTACTAAATTGACAATAATTGAAAGTTAAAGGACTAAAATAGTAAAATTAAAAATGAAAAAACTGAAATAAAAAAGTCTAAAAATTAGGGAGTCAATTTTACATTTTTACCTCTATATTTTTACATTTTTACCTCTCATATTAACGTAAAATTACGATATCATAATATTACAGTTTCACAGACCTCTCGAAAGGGCACGGACAAACAAGGGCTAAGAGGGGAAAAACTCTAAAATATGTGAGGTTAGATTCGGAAGAGGAAGAAGAAGGGAAAAAAAGCAAAGAAGGAAGAAGATCGGCGTGAGAGAGAGACTTGGAGAAGGAGAGAGATCGAGAGGAGATAAGCGTTTCAGGTTTGAATTTTTACATTTTTTTTTTCTCCTGTCGCCGTTTCCCGTCCTTGTCCTCCCGTGTCCCTTCCTTGTCCTCGCCGTGTCCGATTATTTTTTAAAAAAAATTGATGGACACGCGTGCAGCCGTGTCCCACGTGTACGCATACGACACGGGCACGACAGGCAAATTGCCGTGGCCGTGCTTTCCAGTTATCATCTATCTTCGTCAATGTCAAAAAAGTCTTTTACTTTTCATTTTACGGATTAACCCTTTTACCCAAAACAAACTCTAAACTCCAAGTCTCTTGTTTCACCTCTCCAGCTCCGTTTAAGGTAAAAATAGTTATCAGATTCATCATTTTTTTATTTTTTATTTTTTATTTTTATCATTCCATTACTTCTCCCTCTGATTGGTCTTGTTCCTGGGGTCTCACAAACAATTTTTTTTTTTTTTTTTTAAATTTTATAAGTAGGCTTTTCATTAATTATATTTAAAAAAAAAAAAAAAAATCTGATTCCTTTAATGCTTTGTCCCCAGCAATATCTATTTGGCTGGTCAAGAACTGATTATGGAGATAGCCAGTTAGCCACCTTGATTCCTTCTAAGTTTTACCTTCAAGCAAGCCCATACAAATTAAAAGTATATTTAAGATCTCCTAATTTTCCTTTTCATAATATTTTAAGATAACTAAGAGGATTTTATTCTAGCCTCCCAATTCTTGAATAATTAAATGCATATAAGTGAGTAAATCAGAAAATTTTCACTAAACAATCAAAAGCCCCAGAAGAAGATATCCCCAATTTGATGTCATCTTCAATTTGGAACACCCCTTACTAACTTATTAATTATTGCAGGGTGGGAAAAAGAGTTAAGAAGAAAACCTCCCAAATGGAGAAGAACCAATCTGCTCCAACCCAAATATATCAGAACACCAAAAATTTTGAACTTTTATGAATGAAGTGCAATTTCTTGAGTAATAATGAACAATAATACAGTTGAAGCACAGCTAGCAAGTCCACTAGAATTAAGGGCATTCTGCCAATTTCAATGGCAAAATGTACAATGTCAAGCTTACAAGGTACTGATATTCCAAACAGTTTCTAGGACTCAACTCAAATTTCAATGACCAAATTAGAAACTAACAAAAACAAAGGACTTACTTTCAATCACAGGATTTGAAAATAGCGCAAAATCTTCTTCCAGTCCAATCACAAATATCTTTTGTGTTCTACAGTAGTCAAGAATAAGATCCTTCCAAAGTTGTACCTGCTTCTCACGGGTGTCCCTTACAGGCTGCAAGCTGACAAACATACAACAAGGTATGTAATAGAATGAATCACAATTTCCAAATGACAAATAAGATTCAAGAACACAATGTTGAAAAGATATGTTAAAATCAAAATGAAAAAAACAGAAAAATAACAAGAAAAAAAATTATAATGAAAGATAACAAACATCCAAAAAGAATATTATCTATATATCTTTTCATGAAAAATGACATTCTTGTAATTATTTGGTTTTTATATCCATATTTGATGTAATCTCAATATGGGTTTATTTTCTTTCCATGTTGGATGTAATTTGGGAACCTTATTAATAGGCACCTGGACTCATATATATATATATATATATATATTGATAGGTAATAAAACTTTTATTCAAAAAATTGAACATCATGTTCACGATGGTGAACATTCTGATCAAGAAAAAATACAGCAAGTTCAAAAACTTAATCTAATAGAGTGTAAGAACGCAGAAATGGAAACACAATCCATAAAACCCCAAACACACGCCCACTGAAATAAAGTGCCAAAGAGAAGAGCTTTTAAAAGATCTAAGGGTCTCTCATTGTCTTCAAAGATGCATGTATTACGTTCAGTCCAAACTAGCCACATTAAACATGCCAAGACCATATTCCATATGATTGACAGATGCTTTCCAAACTAGTTTCTCCAAGCAAAGAGGAGAGAGTAAAATATCTTTGGCATTACCCAATGGATCACAAATACCTTGAAAATTGCACTCCATAATGCATGAGAAAAATTACAGTGAAGTAGAAGATGATCCACAGTTTCCCATCACAACAATATCTATTAACCAAGGATTGACCTCTCTTAACTAGATTATCAATAGTGAGTATCCATCCCTAGCTGTTGTCCATAATAGGAAAGACACCCGTTTAGGCACCTTTGCACACCAAATACACTCCCAAGGAAAAACCTCAGCGAGAGGGCCAGACAGCAACTTATAGTAAGAGCGCACATCAAATACTTCCGTCTTAGTCAACTTCCAAGTTAAAGTATCATCCCCCTCACCCCTCGGCATAGAGGAATACAAAAACTCATTGTATAGGGTTGATCGTGGATGAATAAAATTGGGAGGGGGGATTTCTTCCAATGCTTGGTGGTTACTCCAAGCAAACCTAGCCTAGGTACTGACTCCTAGGTTCCTATCATTCTTCTAATACTTGGTGCTAACTCCAAGTAACTCTCAGTGCTAAAATACAACATACAAATGGCCACCCAAAAAAACAAAAAATCAAAAACCACCACATAGCAATGTTATTGTTAAAGAAAGTGTACATATGAAAAAGAAATGATAAATTGGAGATTAAGATTCCATTAGGAAGAAAACAAGTTATATTGAGACAATAATTTAAATAAATAAATAAATAAAATTGTGAGAATCTGAAACAAAATAATTGGTAAAAATAGAAAGAGAGCAAAGAAGATTTACGTGAAGTATGGAGGGTAATTGAAGAAGTGGGGTAGCTTAAAATCACCCAATTTCTGCATATCTCAATTATAATAATAATTATAGCATCTCTGCAAAATTAAAAGAGGACAGAATTTCAGCACATTAATAACAACATCAACATGTCTTTCAGAAAAATAAGAGCAGACCACTTACAGTTTCCACATTCCCTGCTTTAATTTTTAAACGCATGATAGGTACAATCAGATTTTTTTTTTTTNAAGGGGGGGGGGGGGGGGGGTTATCATTTCAGCACACCCTAATTGTAATCCTAACTCTGTCCCTCAATCCTGAGTCCAACACTGGCAGCAATTTGAGCTGACGCATTTTTATTGTTTACTGATCCAGAGGGCTTTTAAGGCATTTGGTGTCTGAACAAGTGAACATGTGTCATCGCTTGTGTTTTGGTGGATATGGCATTCAGAGTGTTGTAAAATTGTATTGCTTTCAGGCTTGATTCTTAATTAGTTTCGATATTCCTGGTTTTTTAAAATTAATTAGGCATATTTTTAGGGAAGAAGATTAAGCCACCTCTTCGTATCATACTCTTCCCCCTCAATATTGAGAAAAGCCAACCAATAAGGCCTCTTATCAGTTTTACATTGAAACCTATACTTCTTAATAAGCTCCAATACAAATGATCTTCTTTCCCAAGAATATAAGGATGAATCATAATTTTAAAACCCAATGCACACGTAAATCACCAATTAAGAACAAAAAAACAAAGTCTAGAATTAACTAGTTACTGAATGAGCCACGAAATAATATATGCATAAGGAGTCGAGGACACAACAGGTGCATCTTTGTTTTAACACCAAACACAAACTACATGCAGAAATGCTTTCAAGTGTTTTAACTCTAAAGCTCCCATTCTCATCCTTGCTTTTTTGTTTGCGATGGGCTCTTGCTCCTAGGCATGAGCATAGACTACTTAGCCTGTCAGAAGTGAATGCCCTTGAATTACCTAGTAATTGGTTATGGTAGTAGGCTCAATTGCCCATAGGTTTTACTGGCTAGAGGAGAGTCCAAATGACTGTTCGTTAGAAAGGTTCCCTGTCATTGAAAAAAGGGTTTGTGATGGGGCTCTCTTCTAATAAAAAGGAAGACGCAAATTTATTCTTTGACAATGTTAAATTTAATGCAACCAATACATCAGGTGCTAGTCTCCACCAACTGACAAAGGCCCAAAACAGGTTCGAAGAAACTCAATGAGACCAACAATAACATTTATAACAGACCAGCAGCAACAGCCAGCATTGCCTGATTATATATGATTCTGTGGAAAGAAAGCAAACTGAAGGGATTACATGGAGAATTTCACGCCTTCATCATCAGCCGAGGTTCCCTTGAATATAGCAAGCTTCCCCTTTTGTTCAAGTACTCTCAAAGCTCGCATTAGTATTGTCCGGTCAATCCCGTGAAGCTCTGAAGTATTCACAGATGAAGAGAGAGATTCTAGTCACCAAGTGTATAAACTTTCATCCAAAATCATCCAAAATTAATACAAAATCACGAGTCAACAAAAGTAATTTTTTAAGAACCACACCAAACCAGAAGCAATTAGACTCGAGCACTCAATGTTGTTCACAAGAAGCAAAACAGCACTTAACAGAAATGACAACAATGAGCATCCAAAATGACCGTTTTAAATTGTTTGTTCATCTTAAATTACAAATACTATAACAGGCAAAAGATATTATCAAGAATGCAGTGAAGAGCCACAGTTGGCCCTTGGTGAAATATACATAGGCATAACCTTAATGCAATATGTAAAATATGATGCACAAACATATGGAAATCCTAGCAATTGAATATAAAAGAGAATTTGTACGAGTTTTTTTTTTTTTTTTTTTTTTTTTGAGGAAAAGAATTTGTATGAGTTAACTGAGAAAGTACCAGAGGAAAAACTGTGCACAATGGTACAAATTTAATGAAGAAATCATCTGAGTAGCAACTATCCACGTTGCATCAAGTAACATAACTGAGTATTAAAAGAAGTCAAACAAGACAAGAACCAACAGATAGAGAAAGAGGAGATATTATTTTTTTTGAAAAAAAAAATTGAATGAGCACTAATACTTTGAATATGTTTTTGGGACAAGCATCAGTGAAAAAACCCCATCTATTTACCCACCTTTCTTTTATAAGGCCCATGCTATTTGCATTGAGGCAAAAGCAAGTTGGTCATGGGTAAACAGTTGGACCTTGCCCCCAGGGCAGACCTCAAAAAAACACTAATCTAACAACTCATCCCAGGAAAATCAGATTTCATTTTTAATCTTCTGAAATGAAGGAAAATATCTTCCTTTGTCACTTTAAATTTTCTTCCATGTAAAAAATTAATTAGGAAAATGGAAGAAACAAAATTATCTCCCTCACCCTCCCCCAAAAATATCCTAATTTATGTAATACTTAGTAGCAACAGCAATACAATCATGAAACAGTTAATTTCTGCTATCATTTACAAAATTACTTGGTCTACACTATACGTAATCAAAGTTTACCTGTCCCTCGAGATTCAATCCCTGAACGTATTTCCTCGACTGTCATAACACTGTCCTCCAACCCATTATCTTTTACCTAATCAAATAGCCCCCTTTTCTTTTCTTTTCTTTTCTTTTTTTGAATTGAACCCTCTTTTTTTAATCCCATGAGCCATGACAATCCAAATTTGCATTCATTTAGTATTGACAATGTATCAACAAATAGAAAAATACAAAATAATTATTTCTTAATACCTTGTAATTCAATTATCTTTCATAATGGAATTCGGCATTCTTGATAATTTCCAAATCATATATAATTGAGTTTGTACTAAATGTTGTAGCAATTTTCTTTTCAATGTATGAATTAAAGAGTGTTAAAAAAAATCATATTTCAATTGAATCATTTGAATTTTTTCCTTTGAAAAAAGTAAAATATTATAGGTAACTTACCCATATTGTATGAAGGACAAAGTTTAGTTACAAAATTGATTGTAGCCTAAGGCTACAACTTTACTTAATAAAATAAAAATTACTACATATTTTAAAAATCTAACAATTAATTGAATGTTTTTTACATTTTTAAGACACATGTCAAATTTTTTAGCTAAACTTTGTCATTGTATGAATAAAGTAAAAGTGTCATTATTGAGTATGTGGGTGTGTGCATTTTTTTGCTAGGCCTAATTCCATTTTTGCCTATTTTCGTGAGTGATAAATGCATAAATCTCACTAGACAATCACATAAACTTCAAATTAGAATGAATGTAAAATATTGACATTTAAGAAAAAGGTCTTTGAACACGTGTTGCTCGTGCAATGAGGTTAATATAAATTATTATTATTATTATTATTTAAACCGTCAAAATATATCTAAAAGAATTACATCATGCCTTAAAGTGGGAAAAATCTTATATGCGCCGGTCTCATGAGAGTATGAGACCCATAACTATGTCCCACTGACATGTGGGTTAAAGTGGAAAATGTCCTGTACCCATCGGTCTCATGAGACCGATTTATGAGATACTTTCTCCTTAATGGGATGAGCAAACAACAAGAAGCCTTAAAATAATGCACCTATTATATGATAGGGATATGCAAAATATGTTAATAACAACATCTTCTTCTTAATAGCACAAATATTCACTCCAAACGTTTCTTTAAATTTTTTAAAAAAAATAGTTTTATAGGTAAACTTATGATAAGCGTAACTAGAAAAAGGAATTGCCCTACAAAATCTAACACTGTTCCAGCAAAAGCACAAGGTTATAACCTCGTGCTTTTTTCTGCAAAGCACGTGTAACAATGGCACTTTTTTCTACTTTTGTAGCTTCTATATTATTTATTTGGCAAAAATATAAAATCGACTCTCTAACTTTCAGTCTTTTTTATTTTAGTCATTTTTTAGTTTTTCTAATTAAGTTCCCTAACTCTTAATTTTTGTCAATGCAGGATTTGCCTTTTTTTTTTTTTTTTTTTTTTTTTTTGGGGGGGGGGGGGAAATGTCATAAACCTCCTCTTATTTTTATAAACAACACTGCTCCCTTAATTAAGGTTTTGATTTATTTATCAAATAACCCCATGATCATTTACATATGTCCATAACAAAGGGTAAAAGTAAAAAATAATAATCTCATTTAAAAAAAATATATATATATATATATATATATATATATGAGTTAGCATTTTCATTAAGATTTGAATGCATATCCTAGAGAATGTGGATTTCAACAAATGCTGGCATCTCTTTAAATGCTCCAACTAAAACTATTAAACTTGCATTGCGTATCTAGCCATTTTGTGTGCCACCTGGTAAATTCAAAATAAATACGTTGAATAAGGTATATTCAACATTTATCACTAAATGATATAGGAACCCGTTGAAACATGAAACATATTGAATGACACCAGATTGTTGAAATTTTGACTCGAGCCAATCTATCATTCTATCTTTATTTGCTCTTTAAATGAAGGCTGCTGTTAATGGAGAAAATACACGGTGTTTCTAATGCATTTATCTTCCCTTTCACACAAGGGTGAACCGCACAAGTGTAGAGTCCATCTTCATATGAGAGGGAGGATGCATGCACCGGAAACAGCATATACCATCTCCTGTTAACGGGTGTTGTACAGCTCCCGTTAATGTGATAAAATTTAAAATGAACTTTTTTTTTTAGAAACAAATTTAAAATAAACTATTCACGGTTTTTTAGGGATATGGAAAAAGCTGGATATGTATTAAATGCGGGTCCGTTTAGATGGAGAAAGTCAAATCATTTTGCAACCTGACCAAATGCCCTTGAACCCAAAATTGAAAAAACGTGTTCTTTATCTCTAAATTACCCTCAGCCTTATTATGAACTCCCAAATTTATCTCCACTCAATAACCACAAAATACACAGAAATGGCATACAGAGAAAATCATAGCAACATCTGGGTATGGACAAGGACCTCCATCTGACCATCACTGATCTCATTCTAACATCAGATTTGAATATTCTGACACCATTGTGTTAAAGGTGTGTTAAAGGGGAATTTTTGACCAATAATTATTGGAGAAACCAAAGTACACGTCTAACGTCTAACATCAACAACAGCTGAAAAGTAAAACTTTGCCAATTTCCTATGCAGGTGGGACCTGGAGGCTAGATCAATAACAGGTGTTGATCGGCACCTGTTAACAAAGTATTTTAAAAAGAAATCATAGAAAACGGAGGGCAAGTCTAAATTTTCAACCAAATGATATACGTACTAGTGTGTCAAACTTTTGGGTAGACACAGATAGAGTACAATGAACATNTGGGGGGGAATTAAAAGAAAAAAAAATGTAAAAAGAAAAAGAAAACATTTAAGGGGAACGACATTGTTGTTCTCCTTCCCTTGAAATCAAAACAAAGATCATACGCACTGATATATTGATGAGAAAAGTTGAGAGATCATCAGCGTCGATCTTTGCGGCTGCATCAGAGATTGAAACCTTTGGCTTCTTCAACTTCACTTTCTTGGCCTCCTCAGCCTTCCCATTCTCCACCATGTGCTTGTTCTCCTCATCGCTGCTATCGTACTCATTCTTCGATTTGACTGGAGTGTCGAACTCAGCATCCACAGCAACGGTGGATCTCTGCGCCTCGAGAATTTGGAGTCGACGGATCACCAATTGCTGCTCTAGTGACCGGAAAACGTTGTCGGTGTCAGAAAACGTGGTGAGTATGATCTTTGTTTTGATTTTAGGGAAAGGGGAATGACATCATCATCCCCTTAATTTTTTTTTTTTAAAATTTTAATTTTAATTTTTTTACAGATTTTTTTTTCTTTAATTCCCAAAAAAAAAACAGCGTCATTTCAATGATACTAATGGCAGCCCATAACTGGAGTTTAACGAAATCCTGCATTGACAAAAATTGAAAGTTAGAGGAATGAATTAACAAAACTGAAAGTTAGAGGACTGAAATGAAAAGGACTAAAAGTTAGAAAGTTAGTTTTGCATTTTTGCCTATTTATTTTAATGTTTTCTTTGCTCTAAGTAATCATGATGTAGTTTAATGAGTCTTTTTTTTTTTTTTTTGATAAATGAGGATATCTAGATTGTTCTAGTATCTGATATTCGATCTGATTGTTCCCAGGGGGTATATGCAATCCTTCAACCTACACATGCCAGGTTATTATGGAGGAATCCTTTGGGAGTAGAGTTTTTTTTTTTTTTTTTCTATAAGATGACATTTTTTTTAATGAATAATGAAGTGTTAGACCCACTGCAAGTCTGCAAGTGAGATCTAGTATATATAAAAGTCTATTGGTATTAGATGGCCAAGTTTGTGGCTTTGGCTCAATGCCTTAAGATTTAAGAATACCATGTGGTTGTGTTTATATATAAATATTTGCTATTTACCTTTGGAACAAAAGAAAACATTCGCTATTTACCGTTCATATGGATTCCTTAACGCCATCCAAATGGATGTGGGAGACATCAGACATATGTTTATATGAATATAAAATTAAGTTGTATATAAGGGTATCAATTCAAGTTAGCGTGTCAGATTTGTGTCGTGTCGAAGTAGAGGTATTCGACTAAATGGGTCAACCCAAACCCGACTTATTTAATAATCGTGTCATGATCTTTCAACTCTAACCCGACCTGTTAATAAGACGGGTTGACCTAATCCAACCCACTTGATACGCTTAATAAATGGGTCGTATTGGGTTGACACGAATATAACACAACCCATTTTAACTTGCATAATATTAAATATAACATCCATTTAGAAATATTTTTTTTTACATCCCAAAAGTAGTGCATACACTTCAAGTCTTCAACTTACATTCAAATAATATAGTTCAATAAAAATATAATAACATATGTCCATAACAAAGGGTAAAAGTAAAAAATAATAATCTCATTTAAAAAAAAATATATATATATATATATATATGAGTTAGCATTTTCATTAAGATTTGAATGCATATCCTAGAGAATGTGGATTTCAACAAATGCTGGCATCTCTTTAAATGCTCCAACTAAAACTATTAAACTTGCATTGCGTATCTAGCCATTTTGTGTGCCACCTGGTAAATTCAAAATAAATACGTTGAATAAGGTATATTCAACATTTATCACTAAATGATATAGGAACCCGTTGAAACATGAAACATATTGAATGACACCAGATTGTTGAAATTTTGACTCGAGCCAATCTATCATTCTATCTTTATTTGCTCTTTAAATGAAGGCTGCTGTTAATGGAGAAAATACACGGTGTTTCTAATGCATTTATCTTCCCTTTCACACAAGGGTGAACCGCACAAGTGTAGAGTCCATCTTCATATGAGAGGGAGGATGCATGCACCGGAAACAGCATATACCATCTCCTGTTAACGGGTGTTGTACAGCTCCCGTTAATGTGATAAAATTTAAAATGAACTTTTTTTTTTAGAAACAAATTTAAAATAAACTATTCACGGTTTTTTAGGGATATGGAAAAAGCTGGATATGTATTAAATGCGGGTCCGTTTAGATGGAGAAAGTCAAATCATTTTGCAACCTGACCAAATGCCCTTGAACCCAAAATTGAAAAAACGTGTTCTTTATCTCTAAATTACCCTCAGCCTTATTATGAACTCCCAAATTTATCTCCACTCAATAACCACAAAATACACAGAAATGGCATACAGAGAAAATCATAGCAACATCTGGGTATGGACAAGGACCTCCATCTGACCATCACTGATCTCATTCTAACATCAGATTTGAATATTCTGACACCATTGTGTTAAAGGTGTGTTAAAGGGGAATTTTTGACCAATAATTATTGGAGAAACCAAAGTACACGTCTAACGTCTAACATCAACAACAGCTGAAAAGTAAAACTTTGCCAATTTCCTATGCAGGTGGGACCTGGAGGCTAGATCAATAACAGGTGTTGATCGGCACCTGTTAACAAAGTATTTTAAAAAGAAATCATAGAAAACGGAGGGCAAGTCTAAATTTTCAACCAAATGATATACGTACTAGTGTGTCAAACTTTTGGGTAGACACAGATAGAGTACAATGAACATAATACCACTATTACTAGTTAGAAAAAGATGGCTCTAGTACCATAAGGGTAGTGGAAGTGCACAATATTAAAAGTATAGATTAAAATAAAAGCAGTATAGCTTAAAATAAAAGCAATATAGTAAAAGCAGTTGGTATTTTAACAAAATAAGGTTTCAAAAATAGATTAAAACACTTAAAGGAAATTATCTATATATATATATAGGTGAAAATAGCTAAATACCACGTTTTGGCAAAATTTGTGACAAACTAACATTGATTCGGAAATATTTAGCAATTTACCACTTTTTCAGTACGTGAGTTTCACAAAATCGAGTTCTAAATAGTACTCGAGTTCAGTGAACTCGAGTTTCTAGGAGCGTCACCAGTGTGTCACTGTTGATCTGGAATTTGAGAAATTAAAAAAACAATGTCGTACTCGATATTGCGGAAATCAAGTACTTTTTTATAGTACTCGAACTTAACAAAGTCGAGTATCTTATTTTTCTTTTCTTTTTTCTTTTTTTCATACAAAACTTTTGCTTATTTCATCTTCAACTGCTTGTGATTGTTATGTCCACTATGTTGGGTGCATCACAGCACCGTGGTTTCGGCCCACACTTGATAAAACACCTCATTAAAGAGGCAGTTGGACAAGCCACAAAAGTCAGCCTACTTTCTTCTTGGGCAGTGACTGAGGTGTGTTGGACATGTTGAGGAGAAAAAGAAGAAAAGAAAGGGGTTGATGGATTAAGGCTATTCGGCCTAAGGGAGAGTTGAAGGAAAAAGAAAGTGGCCAAAGCAGAGTCAAGACAAGTGAGTTGCATTTACTGTGATTTGATGTCAAGAGTGTGAAAGGAAGAAAAGAACGAAAAGATGAAGAAATAAAAGGGGAGGCCATTCAGCTAGTGAGCAAGAAGTGAAGTCCCAGAGAAAGTGAGGACAAATTGCAGTTATGCCATGGCTTCTAACAGTGATGAATTGAAAAGTCATATCCATATGTGTCTTTGGTGATCTCTGATTATGAACATCAGATAAAATTACCAACTCTTATCATTTTTTTGTGCAGCACTTTTACAACAGTATACTCAATGAGACCTCTGCCATCCGGTCCTTTGTTTAGGTGTTATCCAGGGTAAGGGCCATTTTGCATCTTACTGACTTCCTAACATCTCATGGGCACCTTTAGTGACTATTTATTGTCAGACTACTTTGTGCTTAGCTAATTGCAACTCCAGTTACTTGCATATGAACCTTTTCAAGTCCAGACATTGTACTTAGTTTAGTGGACACAAAGATCACAAGCAGTTGAAGATGAAATAAGTAAAAGTTTTGTACGAAACAAAAAGTTGGAAAAAAAAAAAAAAAAACAACAACAAAGTACTCAACTTTGTTAAGCTCGAGCACTATAAAGAAGTACTCGATTTCCGTAGGTGGGACTTGGAGGCTGGTTCATTAACAAGTGCTGGCTAACACCTGTTAATAAAGTCACGGGTGCTGTACAACACCCGTTAATGTGATAAAATTTAAAATAAACTATTCAAGTTTTTTTAGGGATATGGAAAAAGTTGGATATGCATTAAATGTGTGTCAGTTTAGATGGAGAAAGCCAAATTATTTTGCAACCTGACCAAATGCCCTTGAACCCAAAATTGAAAAAACGTGTTCTTTATCTCTAAATTACCCTCAGCCTTATTATGAACTCCCAAATTTATCCCAACTCAATAACCACAAAATACACAGAAATGGCATATAGAGAAAATCATAGCAACATCTGGGTATGGACAAGGACCTCCATCTGACCATCACTGATCTCATTCTAACATCAGATTTGAATCTTCTAACACCATTGTGTTAAAGGTGTGTTAAAGGGGCATTTTTGTCCAATAATTATTGGAGAAACCAAAGTACA
Organism: Quercus suber; assembly: GCF_002906115.3. Lineage (NCBI taxonomy): Eukaryota > Viridiplantae > Streptophyta > Magnoliopsida > Fagales > Fagaceae > Quercus > Quercus suber. The sequence continues at coordinate 1,602,956 of NW_027069512.1, read as the reverse complement.
CGTCTAACGTCTAACATCAACCATAGCTGAAAAGTAAAACTTTGCCAATTTCCTATACAGGTGGGACTTGGAGGCTAGATCATTAACAGGTGTTGGCCGACACCTGTTAACAAAGTATTTTAAAATGAAATCATAGAAAATGGAGGGCAAGTCTAAATTTTCAACCAAATGATATACATACCAAAGTGTCAAACTTTTGGGTAGACACAGATAGAGTACAATGAACATAATACCACTATTACCAGTTAGAAAAAGATGGCTCTAGTACCACAAGGGTAGTGAAAGTGCACAATATTAAAAGTATAGATTAAAATAAAAGCAGTATAGCTTATAATAAAAGCAATATAGTAAAAGCAGTTGGTATTTTAACAAAATAAGGTTTCAAAAATAGATTAAAACACTTAAAGGAAATTATCTATATATATATATAGGTGAAAATAGCTAAATACCACGTTTTGGCAAAATTTGTGGCAAACTAACATTGATTCGGAAATGTTTAGCAATTTACCACTTTTTTAGTACTCGAGTTTCACAAAATCGAGTTCTAAATAGTAATCGAGTTTGGTGAATTCAAGTTTCTAGGAGCATCGCCAGCGTGTTACTGTTGATCTGGAATTTGAGAAATTAAAAAAAACAATGTCGTACTCGATATTGTGGAAATCGAGTACTTCTTTATAGTACTCGAACTTAACAAAGTCGAGTATCTTGTTTTTCTTTTCTTTTCTTTTTTTCGTACAAAACTTTTGCTTATTTCATCTTCAACTGTTTGTGATTGTTGTGTCCATCATGTTGGGTGCATCACAGCACTGTGGTTCCGACCCACACTTGATAAAACACCTCATTAAAGAGGTAGTTGGAAAAGACACAAAAGTCAGCCTATTTTCTTCTTGGGCAGTGACTGAGGTGTGTTGGACATGCTGAGGAGAGAAAGAAGAAAAGAAAGGGGTTGATGCATTAAGGCTATTCGGCCTAGGGGAGAGCTGAAGGAAAAAGAAAGTGGCAAAAGCAAAGTCAAGGCAAGTGAGTTGCAGTTACTGTGATTTGATGTCAAGAGTGTGAAAGGAAGAAAAGAAGGAAAAGATGAAGAAATAAAAGGGGAGACCATTCAACCAGTGAGCATGAAGTGAAGTCCCAGAGAAAGTGAGGAAAAATTGCAGTTATGTCATTGCTTCTAACAATGATGAATTGAAAAGTCATATCCATATGTGTCTTTGGTGATCTCTGATTATGAACATCAAATAAAATTACCAACTCTTATTATTTTTTTAGTTTAGAATCATATCAAATTACCAACTCTTATCATTTTTTTGTGCAGCACTTTTACAACAGTGTACTCAATGAGACCTCTGCCATCCGGTCCTTTGTTTAGGTGTTATCCAGGGTAAGGGCCATTTTGCATCTTACTGACTTCCTAATATCTCATGGGCACCTTTAGTGACTAGTTACTGCCAGACTACTTTGTGCTTAGCTAACTGCAACTCCAGTTACTTGCATATGAACCATTTCAAGTCTAGACATTGTACTTAGTTTGGTGGACACAAAGATCACAAGCAGTTGAAGATGAAATAAGTAAAAGTTTTGTACAAAACAAAAAGTTGGAAAAAAAAAAAAACAACAAAGTACTCGACTTTGTTAAGCTCAAGTACTATAAAGAAGTACTCGATTTCCGTAGGTGGGACTCGGAGGCTGGTTCATTAACAAGTGCTGGCTAGCACCTGTTAATAAAGTCACGGGTGCTGTACAACACCCATTAATGTGATAAAATTTAAAATAAACTATTCAAGTTTTTTTAGGGATATGGAAAAATTTGGATATGCATTAAATGTGTGTCAGTTTAGATGGAGAAAGTCAAATTATTTTGCAATCGGACCAAATGCCCTTGAACCCAAAATTGAAAAAACGTGTTCTTTATCTCTAAGTTACCCTCAGCCTTATTATGAACTCCCAAATTTATCCCAACTCAATAACCATAAAATACACAGAAATGGCATATAGAGAAAATCATAGCAACATCTGGGTATGGACAAGGACCTCCATCTGACCATCACTGATCTCATTCTAACATCAGATTTGAATCTTCTAACACCATTGTGTTAAAGGTATGTTAAAGGGGCATTTTTGTCCTATAATTATTGGAGAAACTAAAGTACACGTCTAACATCAACCACAGTTGAAAAAGTAAAACTTTTCCAATTTCCTATGCTGGTGGGACCCGGAGGCTGGTTCCGTAACAGGTGCTAGCCGGCACCTATTAACAAAGTCCTTAAAAATGAAATCATAGAAAACGGAGGGCGAGTCTAAATTTTCAACCAAATGTTATACGTACCAGTGTGTCAAACTTTTGGGTAGACACAGACAGAGTACAATGAACACAATACCACTATTACTAGTTAGAAAAAGATGGCTCTAATACCATAAGGGTAGTGGAAGTGCACAATATTAAAAGTATAGATTAAAATAAAAGCAGTATAGCTTAAAATAAAAGCAATATAGTAAAAGCAGCTGGTATTTTAACAAAATAAGGTTTCAAAAATGGATTAAAACACTTAAAGGAGATTTTATATATATATATATATATATAGGAGAAAATAGCTAAATACCATGTTTTGGCAAAATTTGTGGCAAACTAGCACTGATTCGGAAATATTTAGCAATCTACCACTTTTTTAGTACTTGAGTTTCACAAAATCAACTTTTAAATAGTACTCGAGTTGAGTGAACTCGAGTTTCTAGGTGCATTGCTAGCGTGTCACTGTTGATATGGAATTAGAGAAATTAAAAAAACAATGTTGTACTCGATATTGCGAAAATCGAGTACTTCTTTATACTACTCGAGCTTAAAAAAGTCGAGTACCTTGTTTTTTTTTGTTTTTTTTTTTTTTGGTACAAAACTTTTACATATTTCATCTTCAACTGTTTGTGATCATTGTGTCCACCATGTTGGGTGCATCAGAGTACCGTGGGTCTAGCCCACACTTGATAAAACACCTCATTAAAGAGACAGTCGGACAAGCCACAAAAGTCAGCCTAGTTTCTTCTTGGACAGTGACTTAGGTGTGTTGGAGACGCTGAGGAGAAAAGGAGGAAAAGAAAGGGGCTGATTCATTAAGGCTATTCGGCCTAAGGGAAAGCTGAAGGAAAAAGAAAGTGGCTAAAGCAAAGTCAAGGCAAGTGAGTTGCATTTACTGTGATTTGATGTCAAGAGTGTGAAAGGAAGAAAAGAAGGAAATGATAAAGAAATAGAAGGGGAGGCCATTCGGCTAGTGAGCAAGAAGTGAAGTCCCAGGGAAAGTAAGGACAAATTGCAGTTATGTCATGGCTTCTAACGATGATGAATTGAAAAGTCATATCCATATGTGTCTTTGGTGATCTTTGATTATGAACATCAGATAAAATTACCAACTTTTATCAATTTTTTAGTTTAGAATCATATCAAATTACCAACTCTTATCATTTTTTTGTGCAGCACTTTTACAACAGTATACTCAATGAGACCTTTGCCATCCAGTCCTTTGTTTAGGTGTTATCTAGGGTAAGGCCATTTTGCATCTTACTGACTTCCTATCATCTTATGGGCACCTTTAGTGAATAGTTACCGCTAGACTACTTTGTGCTTAGCTAATTGCAACTCCAGTTACTTGCATATGAACCTTTTCAAGTCCAAACATTGTACTTAGTTTGGTGGACACAAGAATCACAAGTAGTTGAAGATGAAATAAGTAAAGGTTTTGTATGAAACAAGAAGTTGGAAAAAAAAAAAAGTACTCGACTTTTTTAAACTCGAGTACTATAAAGAAGTACTTGATTTCCGCAGTTGGGACCCGGAGGTTGGTTCATTAATAAGTGCTGGCCGGCACTTGTTAACAAAGTCACGGGTGCTGTACAACACCTGTTAATGTGATAAAATTTAAAATAAATTATTCAAGTTTTTTTAGGGATATGGAAAAAGCTGGATATGTATTAAATGTGTGTCAGTTTAGATGGAGAAAATCAAATCATTTTGCTACCTGTCCAAATGCCCTTAAACTCGAAATTGAAAAAAACGTGATCTTTATCTCTAAATTACCCTCAGCCTTATTATGAACTCCCAAATTTATCCCAACTCAATAACCACAAAATGCATAGAAATGGCATATAGAGAAAATCAAAGCAACATCTGGGTATGGACAAGGACCTCCATTTGACCATCACTGATCTCATTCTAACATCAGATTTGAATCTTCTAACACCATTGTATTAAAGGTGTGTTAAAGGGGCATTTTTATCCTATAATTATTGGAGAAACCAAAGTACACGTCTAACATTAACCACAGCTGAAAAGTAAAACTTTGCCAATTTCCTATGCAGGTGGGACTTGAAGGCTGGTTCATTAATAGGTGCTGGCCGGCACTTGTTAACAAAGTCCTTAAAAATGAAATAAAAGAAAACGGAGGGCGAGTCTAAATTTTCAACCAAATGATATACGTACACGTGTGTCAAACTTTTTGGTAGACACAGACAGAGTGCAATGAACACAATACCACTATTACTAGTTAGAAAAAGATGGCTCTAATACCATAAGGGTAATGGAAGTGCACAATATTAAAAGTATAGATTAAAATAAAAGCAGTATAGCTTAAAATAAAAGCAATATAGTAAAAGCAGTTGGTATTTTAACAAAATAAGGTTTCAAAAATAGATTAAAACACTTAAATGAGATTATATATATATATATATATAGGTGAAAATAGCTAAATAACATGTTTTGGCAAAAGTTGTGGCAAGCTAGGATTGATTCGGAAATATTTAGTAATCTACCTCTTTTTTAGTACTCGAGTTTCACAAAATTAAGTTCTAAATAGTAGTCAATTTCAGTGAACTCGAGTTTCCAGGTGCATCGCCAATGTGTCACTGTTGACATGGAAATTGAGAAATTAAAAAAATAATGTCGTACTCGATATTTCGAAAATCAAGTACTTCTTTATAGTACTCGAGCTTAACAAAGTCAAGTACCTTGTTTTTCTTTTTTTCTTACAAAACTTTTACTTATTTCATCTTCAATTGCTTGTGATCGTTGTGTCCACCATATTGGGTGCATCACAACACCATGGCTCCGGCCCACACTTGATAAAACACCTCATTAAAGAGGTGGTTGGACAAGCCACAAAAGTCAGCCGATTTTCTTCTTGGGTAGTGATTGAGGTGTGTTGGACACGCTGAGGAGAAAAAGAAGAAAAGAAAGGGGTTGATGCATTAAGGCTATTCTGCCTAAGGGAGAGCTGAAGGACAAAGAAAGTGGCTAAAGTAAAGTCAAGCCAAGTGAGTTGCATTTATTGTGATTTGATGTCAAGAGTGTGAAAGGAAGAAAAGAAGGAAAAGATGAAGAAATAAAAGGGGAGGCCATTCGGCCAGTGAGCAAGAAGTGAAGTCCGAGAGAAAGTGAGGACAAATTGCAGTCATGTCATGGCTTCTAACGGTGATGAATTGAAAAGTCATATCCATATGTGTCTTTGGTGATCTCTGATTATGAACATCAAATAAAATTATCAACTCTCATCATTTTTTTTTCGTTTAGAATCATATCAAATTACCAACTCTTGTCATTTTTTTTTGTGTCACACCTTTACAACAGTATACTTAATGAGACCTCTGCCATCCAGTCCTTTGTTTAGGTGTTATCCAAGGTAAGTCCCATTTTGCATCTCACTGACTTCCTAACATCTCATGGGCACTTTTAGTGAATAGTTACTGCTAGACTATTTTGTGCTTAGCTAATTGCAACTCCAGTTACTTGCATATGAATTTTTTCAAGTCCAGAGACTGTACTTAGTTTGGTGGACATAACGATCACAAGCAGTTGAAGATGAAATAAGTAAAAGTTTTGTACGAAACAAAAAGTCGGAAAAAAAAAAAACAACAAATTACTCAACTTTGTTAAGCTTGGGTACTATAAAGAAGTACTCGATATCCGCAATATCGAGTACTGCATTGTTTTTTTAATTTCTCAAATTCAAAATCAGCGGTGACACGCTGGCAACTCACCTAAGAGCTCGAGTACTATTTAGAACTCGATTTTATGAAACTCGAGTGCTAAAAAGGTGGTAGAATGCTAAATATTTACCTTACAGTGCTAGTTTGCTATAAATTTTATCAAAATGTAGTATTTGACTATTTTTGCCTATATATATATATAGTGTTAAGATCTTGCCTAAGTGGGATGAACGCTTTTTGTATGGATTTTGTTATGATATTGAAATTTATAATATGATTTGTTGTTCAAAAAGTGCTTAAGAATTCAAACAAAGAGTGGGAAAATTTTATAATTAAAAAAAAAAAAAAACACACACACACACACAATTAGCTATAAACAACATTTGAAGACACTTCTTACCTAAAAAAAAAAATTATTGTGGGTGGATTTTTTGGCAACAATCAAGAAACCGCCACAAGAAGTACCTTGTTAGAGCATTCAAATTGGATGTGTTGAAATAGCGTCAAAGACCCAAAACTTCCTTTATTAGTGCTGCCAAAGCTAAAAAAATTTAGCAACTTACTACAGTAATCTACTATTAGAAGGAGTTACTATAGCAAATTGCTACTATTTTTTTTTTTTTTTTAAATTCCTTTCTTTCTCTCTCTTTCTTATTACTAATAGTCTAAGAGATATAAAGTCTTATAAGATAAGTATCACTTATGTAGAACTAATCATGCATCATTCAACTATATTGTTGATGTGCATGTCATACAAATATACATTAGAAAGTTTAGAACTACTCAAAAGAGAGCAATGCTTTATTGTTATTATTACTAATAACCTACCTACTAAATAGTACTTCTCCTCAAACACCACTTCTCTTGGAAACCCTAACCTTCAAACCATGTTTCATGTGCAGCATAACAGAAAGACATGGAGAAATAGGATAACCTTCAACCACTTGAACATGATAATTCCAAAGTATGGCTGCCACAATTGTCTTCATTTGAAAGAAAGTCAAGTCTTGGCCCAAGCAACTCCTAGGTCCTGTATTAAACGCAATAAACTTGTGAGATGGTACATGAATGATTCCTCCTTGTTCACTGATCCATCTCTCAGGCTTGAACTCTAAGCAATCATGGCCCCATACCTCTTCCATACTTCCCATTGAATACAGAGACACCATTACCTTCGTATTTGCATCAATATGGTGGCCGCTTGGAAGAGTGTCTGGTTGAATAGAAACTCTATGATTGAAAGGTACTGACGGGTACAACCGAAGGGCCTCACAAATCGCTGCATGGAGATAAACTAGTTTACCTAGCTCTTCTACCTCGAAAAATCTCCAATTTCCATCTTCTCTGGCTTGAAAATTCACTTTGATCTCTTCTAGAATTCTTTTTTCAACCAAAGGGTGTGTGATGATAAGCCAGAAAAGCCATGTGAGAGCTGCGTTCACAGTGTCTTTCCCAGCTGCTATGAAATTGAATGCAATGTCTCTCAGATATCTGTCAGATTTTAAATAAGCATCCATCTTTTCATTTCCTTCCATTTCCATTTCTGCTTCTTCTTTTTGTGCCATGCAAGCTGTTAATAAGTCAAAGTCTTCATCCTTCTTCTGGTCAGCTTGCTCTATTTGGGTTCTCTGCGTGCGAAATTCTTCTTGCTTCAATGATATGCACTGGTACAAGAAACGATCTATTATCTCCATGGCTCTGCTTAGCTTTTTCTCTTCTCCTATATCAAGCCATTTCTGTATCTTCCAAATGATTTCCGGCACTATATGCCGGTAAAACACAGCCTCCTCAACTTCATCGAATGCCATTCTATAAGCGAGTTCTGGTAAATCAACAGAAAGGCAGTTTGGATCAAAGCCTAGAACCAGCAAGCATGTATTATCAAAGGTAAACCTCTGAAAAACATCTTGCAAGTCCACCTCAGTTCCTAGTCTTGACACATGCTCAAGAACAGGGAAGAGGCCTTGTGATACTTTGTGCCGCATAGATCTCTCTTGAAATAGTTGGAACTTCCTGTGTTTAATCAGCGACTGAATCAATTTCCTGAATGATTTCCATGAATCTGAATCAGAAGTGAGAACCCCATCTCCAAAAGGCTCAAAAAGCTTTTTATATTCGGGCCCCTTTGGGTAGTTGGCGAAGTTTTTACTTGATATGTAGCGCACGTTCATGGGATCACAAGTCACCAAAAAATCCATGTTTGCAAACCATGGTCCTTTGAACTCAAATGTGCCACCACTTTGTTTTAGAACTTGGGTTGCATACTCATGGATATTTGGTGCCTTGCAAAGAAGCCCCGGCAACATTCCAACAATAGGCCAGTTTGTGATGGCTGATACTCTCTTCCAACTCCAATGGAAAAGAAAGAGAAAGCAAAGAGATGGCAGAAATATCTCAATGTAATAAAAAATAGCCATTGGATCGAGTTGTATGACTGTATCTATGTTTGGATCGAAGGTTGGCTTTTATAGAGCTTTTTAGGACTTGAAAAATAACATACCTGTTATACAAAACTCTCACTTTTACAAGCAAAGATAAACTTCCATTAACACGTTCCTCAGAAATAGTTATTTTAATTATATAGAGGCCTGGTCGGTTTTTTTTAATTAGTAAGCTTGAGAGCTCTCTAATACCTTACCCTAATTGAATAATAGGATTGACATCATATACATGCCATATTCCAACCCACTTTTCATTATGTTCATTTTAAAAACCAAATAAACAAAGAATGCCGTAACCTTGTGGCAGCGTCTAGACATAAGCAATATTTTTTCAAACACGTTTTCTTGCAATGAAATACAAAATACATTTTCAGATATTAAAAAATAAATAGAAGAAGAAGAAGATCGGCCAGCTTAGTCAAAGTCTTGCGTCGTTTAATAACAATGTGCTAGCGAAGAGACAAAGCAGCAATAAAGTGCAACAATTCACACCAGAATTCAATGTCCTTAAGAAGGAAATCCTTACTTATATTGCCAAAAAATGCACTTCCTCTGTTTTGTTGGCCTCGTATTTCATTTTGATAGGCCACAATCTGAATGACCCCTTGTGATTAAACCAATTAATTAATTAGCCAAGTTATTAATTAATCAATTTATCATGTAATTGCGTGGAAGCATAAACAAATCACTAAATAACTAAATATGCAGCGGAAAATAAATAACACGGTGATTTGTTTACGAATGGAGAAAAACCTCGCGGCAAAAACTCCACCGAGTGATTTTCAGGTCACCACTCCTGAAACTTCACTATTAACAAACCAAGCGGTTACAAGTAAAGGAATCTCAAGTACCTTACCAACCTACAGTTGAATCCTTACCCCAATACTCAATTGGACTTGATCTGTAGCGACGGTTCCCACCTTTGATGCATGGCTCCCAAGTACGTGACTAATCAATGCGCGGATCCCAGTATGCGACTTCCGAACACCAACTTAAGGAAGAAAGGTTGGCTGCAAAGTTCTTCAGTTCATCCTACCCGATGAAGATCAGGAAAATGCTTGGTCACAAAACCCCATGATGCAAATACACAGCAACTTCTTCAGAGAAGATGAATTATGTCAAGAACTTCGTCTTTTGATCACAATTTGCTTGAACAGAGATTGCTCAATGAGTTTGCAACTTGTGTCCCACTTGACGGCTCTTAAAACAATCATTTTATATGTTTAGGGTTTGGAGAAAAGAAGGCCCAAAAACATATTCACTGATCTCAAGAAAATCAGATTAGAAAATCTGAAATTTTAAATCTCGACAGATAGCAGGTGTCGAGGTAGCTATCGAGAAGGTGTCAAGTTTTAATGAAATTGCACTTTAGCTTGCTTTTTCTTGGACAGACTTGATGACTTCAATACTTGACCTTGAAACTTTGTTTCTTGAGGTATTAAAAACACCTAGAACTACCCAATTACAAGTAGAGTGCGTTTTGTCAGAGGATTAGTCAATTTACATAAATAAGTGACATATGTTCTTAACAAATGAAAACACATATGTTCTAACACATTTGGGAGGCCATAAAATATTTTTCATGTGAAGAAGAGTCAATCAACACAATTTTAAAAGAAAATTCCAAACCTAACCTTTAATTTATTTGAAAAGTCATTTACGTACCCCTTTTCATTTGCTTTATTTGAGTTTAAATTATGGGTGGTATTGAAAATTCCTACCTTTTTATTGGAAAGACAATGCAAAGAATAAGAACTCATAAAAACTCGAATCATGTAAGCTAAACCAACATGGTCACAAAGCGAGTACATTACAGGTTATAAAAGAGACATAACAGCTTACAAAGAGTAATTCATCCTCCTGCCACTATATTAACATAAACCTGGACAAATGCTTTTGCACCCATATAATCAATATCACTGGAATCATCCTGAGGCATTTGACACTACATTGGACAATGATTCACCATAACCCTTCAATAATCATAAATTTGCATATTAATAAGTCTAACAAAAACACACAAATTATTTCCTAACTTATATTACTGAAATAACAATTTAATGTTTTTCAAAAAACATCTCAAATCATTTTCTTCCATTTTCAAATCAACCATATAAAAACTTTGATATTTTTCAGCCCAAGAACAAAGGTATCAACAACCCAAAAATAACACCCATGTATTATAGATGCACTCTAACTAAAAAAAAAAAAGAAGAAGAAGAAAGTATTATAGATGCACTTTCAAGTACTATTTACTCATCTTAATCATAGTTCATGAATTATAAACTGAAATTTATTTTCTCATACAACTAGGTGTAGATTTGAAATAGTATGCGACTTGTTAGTGATGTCACGGAAACCTAAAGAAAACACACACGATACTTTCTTTGATGAACACATAAACTAAGCTGTTAGCTTCGCATGTTTGGTAAATTGGAATCTACCAGAGAAAAGTTTGAAAAAACTCTGCAATTTTATTAATAATAATCTGCTCTACCTTTGACAGTTACAAAACATATAAATACTAAGTAAGTAAAATCCTAGGACGATTAGAAAACATTTGAAACCCTAATTCGCACTAATTACATGATTAGGTGACAAAATGCCAAAATTAACCAAAAATGGCAAAATTGAGTTAAATGAAAAACCATAAACTACTGACCTTAAGAGTCGTTCTAAAAAAGTAGGACTTTATTATGACTTTTGAGGAAAAAGTTATTTAGAAAACGAAAATTACTATAAACGGCAATATTGCAATTTTCAGGGCCTAAATAGAGGAATTCGCCAATTTCAGGGGTACTTTCTAGCAAAGCAATAACTATTGCTCAGAAGGCCATTTCGTTTTAGCCTGTCAAATTTCATGCGATTCCAACTCCGAGGCCCATGATTTCTACTAGTGCTTATTTGCCTTGCACGATGATTTTTACTAGTGCTTATTTGCCTTGCACGATGATTTCAAGTGCGCGTGAGATTCTCAAAAGGCCATGATGGTTTGTTTTGTATCAAAACTAGACCTCTTATTTTGTACAAAAACTTGACACAAAGGTGTAATATTTACATGTGAAATAAGCCTGACTTGTTTTTGCACGAAAGTTATCCCAATAATGTGTTGGGACAAAAATTGCACCAAGCTCGTTTTCCACCAAAACTCTGACATCTTATTTTGTATAAAAAGCTTGACATGAAAGATATCCCAAAGGTGTAGTATTTTCGTGCTAAATAAACCCTAATTGTTTTCGCACAAAAGCTATCCCTAGGGTGTTTTTGAGACCAAAAGCCTTGTACCAAGTTCATTTTCGCACCAAAACTCCAACCTCTTATTTCATGCGAAAAGTTTGACCCGGAGGTGTGGTGTTTTCATTTGAAATAAGCCCGACTTGCTTTCAAATGAAAGCTATCTCAAGGCTGTTTTGGGCCCAAAAGCTTTGCACCAAGTCCATTTTCATGCCAAAACTCCAACCTCTTATTTCCTGCAAAAATCTTTACTCGAAAGTGTGGCATTATCGCACGAAAGGGCCCAAAAGCTTTGAACCAAACGCATTTTTGCACCAAAACTTCGACCGCTTATTTTGAACGAAAAGCTTGGTCATAATAATGTATGGTATTTTTGTGCAAAATAAGCTCTACTTATTTTCGCACGAAAGCTATCTCTTAGGCCATAAAATATTTTAATTATTGAAGTTGAAATTAAACGCCTAAAAAACCCATTTCCAAAAATCAAATTGCTAACTCCTATTTCACTAGACATGAGTGTTAGAGTTCCTTTTTTTGCCTTAATATAATGCGCTATGTGGACATCCCTATACTCTTATTACATGCGCTACCAAATTGGCTATCCACAAATTGGGTCCAGTGGATATTTGAATTCGCAGATTAATCTCTAAACGATTGAATCATCCATCACACCCAATAAATCAACTTTAATCATGGATTCAGAATACATATTTGATAAGTAAAGTAACACCAAATTATGTTTACTTAATTGCCTCATGTACAGTACGAGGGAAGCTATCCAGCATATGCATATCCTTAAGGTGTATGGCTGGCTACTAGCACTGTATGCACGAGCATCTATTCTAGCCGAGTAATTCTTGTACTCTCAGAGTATGGAAAATAATGCTTTATCCTTTCACATTCATGATGGAGTCCACTAATTAAATTCATGATGGGGTCCAACATGAATGCGAGAGGAAGAAGTACTATTTTACTATATTCCAAAAATACCAAAGAATTTTCCATTTTGACCAATGTATCAGCCTTGGTAAAGGCTACTACAGTCTACTTCAGTAGAAATACAAATACTATCCCAACAAACAATCTACTTCACGTCTCAGCTTCATGTCAAATAAGTCCCACAGTTTGAGAATATATTTGATAAGTAAATTATTTTCGATAATGAAATTTCATATATATATTTTGCCCCATCTAAGTGCCGAATCTATAGGAATTCAATCAAGAATTGAACTATGAATTCCACCATCTATATTGATTCGCAAGTCTAAGATGACTTAGAAAAAAATCTTAAAAGAGACTCTTTATGGATCTTAAGTAGTGGCAAGTAGTGACCACGTCCACCACTTTTTCTAAGATCTAGATTCTTGGCCACCACTGTTTTAATTTATTCAATTGGTAAAGTCTATAATGGTTGTATAAGAGATTTAGGGTTCAATTTTTGCCTACATCAAAAACTGATTGGTGTCTTAATCTAATGATAAAGAGATATCATTAGAAGCGGACGCCATATGTTAAAACTCTCTCTCAAAAAAAAAAAAAAAAGTCTTCATCACATAGTGTTATACCATATCAAGTTATTAATTCAAAATCAATTAATATACATTTTTATAATTACATGATATGTAATATACAAGATTATATGAGTAAATTGGAAAACAAAACATATTCTTATTACTTCACAAAAACATGTCATATGTGAGTGAAGTAAACAAAAAAAATTTAGTAAAAAATAATAAAAAACCGCATGTAAGTAAAGTAATAAAAAAAGGTTTTACAAAACAACATAATGATTTGTTACCATACCAATGAAAATCACAATACTTGCAGAAATTTAATGGAGTGGACTAAAACGTGCGGAATGGATTGAAATTTAAGACACGAAATAGAGGAGTGATTCAATCTGGTTCGCTAATTCAAATGGAGTTTTTCAACCATTCCAGACAGAACAAAAAGATATTGATAACATTAATTTAAACTAAATTTGAAAAGAAGGGGTTATTACTAATACTTCAACATAGTTGGTTGCTCTTGCTTTCTACGCTGTCTCATTTATTCTCTTTTAACGTTCAGAAAACCAATCACTGCACACCTTCAGCGTAATGGTTACTTCACAAGTACAAATGTTTGTATTACAAATAATAAATTTATAGAGAGTGGGTGAAAGAACTGATTCCATTCTTTAGAGAAGATCATCACAATTACTGAGTAAGGAACTTTTAATACAAACAAATTGAGAAAAAATGTCTTCAGCCTGTTTTTTTTCGGGGTTTCTAGAGTGTTCTTTTTATTATTATTATGGTTACCAATCTCCTCCTTTCTGGGTCCTTTTTCTTCTTATATATCACGATCCTCATATCATTTTCACCATACATATGTAGGTTAGATTCTAGGAACTCCTTCCTGTCCCATCCAACACTTCCCAGAATCTTCAACTAGTAGCCATAAGGTTGCTTAACTACTGTTCATGTATCACCTCCACATTAATGTGGCCAGAGAGTTAGCTGGGAAGCATTTAATGTGGAGGTAGCAGCTTTAGAAGATATTTGTTATCTCCCTTTGCTCCTCCTTTATCCCCCATTCGTTTCTCAATTATAATACAATCTTGTGGGGTATCCAGAATGACAAGATAATTGAATCTACGTCGGACCCTTATGTCCAAGATGGATTTATCCTCGGACGTATTTTGGACTATCACATACAATTCCTATTTCTTTTTCTTGTACTATTCCCATCGTGTTCCTGTTTGGCCATCTTCGGATGGACTAACATCCTCGGGCTGGGCCATTGGACCATAGGCCCATTCTTACAATCTTAATAATATCTTTTTGGATAACTGGCCCCACAAGACTAATTATTAGTTTTATGATCTGATCGAAGTCAAACCGATGGTCGAACCAATGATGTCATAATTAATATAATTTAAATATTTAAATAATTTTTATATGAATTTTGAATTTTAATAACTTATTTTAAGAAAATATAAAATATAGAAGATCTCAGTCTTTGATAAGCTGGGGACACAAGAAGATAACTGAAGGCTTTATTTTTACAAGACTCAGTCAGTCAACTTCTTCTCAAGTTAGCACTCGAGGTTCAGTTCTCACAAGGCTCATTCAATCCCTTCTCAACTTTCAAAAGATTTAAAGGCAAAGCGAGAGCATGAGAGGACTAATTTCCTCCCTAGAGGTGCTAATGACACACTTATTTTTGATCAAAATTCAAATGAGATTCGAAACTCCATTCCATCTCGTATGAAACGTAGAACCATTTGGGAAGTAAATATTGGAAAAGCCTTGACTATAAAAAGGCGTACAATAGTGACCACAAACCAGGAAGTCGAAGATGATGTTAAGGATGCTTCACCCATATTCGAAGAAGGCATACAAGCTACAATTGATGAATTGTAGGTAATGAACACTGATACAACTAAAGATGTTTTGAGAATTAGCCTTATCAACACTGATACAACTAAAGACGTTTTGAGAATTGGCCTTATCAATGGCAAGTTCTTGAAGCATTACTCTGATTGAAGTTTGAAATGCTCCTTGGTTAGAGCGTAAAACCGCCTACTTCAACACTTAAAGAGTACATAATATTCTCCCATTACTTTTGAAAGTGTTCATAAATTAAAAAAAAAAAAAAAAATGCCCGCTAGGTCGAAAACCTTTAAAAAGGCGACCTAAGCACAAGTTAGTGCAAAAAGGCAGCTAGTCCGCATCTGAATAAGCATGAAGCTCAAAAGAAGACCGAGAGGAGTAGTGTAGACCAGGATAAAGTGTGCCCTTGACATATCGGAGAATTCGAAGAACGGTAGCATAGTGGACAGAACAAGAGGCATCCATGAACTTACTAACCATACTCACGACATGTGAAATATCCGGACAAGTAACAGTGAGATAGATCAAACTACTAATCAACTGACGATAGTGAGTAGCATCGGATATAGGTTCACCATCCAAGGGTGTGAGTTTTGCATTGTATTCCAAGGGAGTGGAAAGAGTCTTGTTCTTGGAGATACCAACCTTGGATAAAAGATCAGAAGCATATTTAGTTTGGAAAAGATAGTATCCATCAGAGGATTAGGTAACCTCAAGCCCAAGAAAATAGCTGAGAGTGCCCAAATCTTTCATTTTAAAATGCTGACTAAGGAAGTGCTAAAGAGAACGGAGTTTGCTAAGCCATGCAACACTGCCATCACTCACACGCTATCATGTACACTAGACTGCAACACCACCAAACGTATCCCACAACGACATGTCATAAGGCCTGTCGTGCATGACGAAGCATCGAGTGGGGCCAAGTCTGCATCGCTAGGCGTGAAGGATAACACTACTAAACCATGTGCCTGCAAGGATGGGTCATCGTCACGTAAAGGCCCAATGGTCGCCATGGGACTTGCTTCGCGTAGCAATGGGTGAAACGAACACCGTCCACTTTGCAAAAGCGTGCCCAAGCTATACCGAGCTTGCATGGCTCACCAACCACACACAAGAACTATAAGGGACATCAAGGGACACTACTGTCGTTGTCATCGTCATCGTCGCTGCTACCTCTGCTGCTACCATGTAACCGCTTAGTAAGAAAGACACACATAAGCCTGATAGTCACATAGAACTTGTTTCACACAGCAATGGCTAAAACTAACATCATTCATATTGCGATAGTGTGCCCAAGCTAAACCAAGAATACATGCATCCCCCCACCACACGACTATTGAGACCATCAACCCCCCGCCACTAGGCACAAGTGGGTGTGGCCTCGAGAAAAAGTGGCACCAGAGAGAGCTTTCACAATGTGTTTGATCATCTCCTTAGGCTTTGCTCTGCGTGGCAATGGGTGAAAATAACACCGTCCGCCTTCCAAGAGCATGCCACAGCTATACCACGTACACGTGAAATGCCAACTTAGGTCCACTCGGCGATGCATTTAGGGCCCACCTCGCGCCATGGAGCACGCAATGGTGGGTGCCTAAGGGCTCGTCATGAGCATGCCTACCCATGGACAAGCTCAAGAGGGGTCGCCCCTGTGCATCGCTGAATACCTCCTCCCCCCTAAAGAGCCCTTAGGAAAAAATCAACTCTGGCACAAGGAAATATTAATTTGTTGAGGAGGAATAATGGGTCTTTTTTTAAGCAATTCTTGGATTCTTGCCCTGATTTTTTACAGACATGCTAAGAAAAATCCAACCATCAACTTGTCAAAATATGGAGGCCAAATTCAACATATTTTATTTTTTATGATTTTCAGAAGCCAAAAAAAAAGGAAAAATCATAAAAAATTCTAGAATGCTCGGAACTCTAAACCGCTTATTGGAATCCTCCTCTAAAATGGAATGAATTTAGGGATACAAAAATGGAAAAAGACATGAGCCAATTTTGCTAGAGTGCAGGACAATGCGGCGCGGTGTGCACGCAAGCATGCCCTTGGGATGCCCACTGCCTGCTTTCTTGGGGGAAATAACCTCATTTTTCAAAAAACCCACATTTTTGGGAAATCACTCTAAATATGTGGTCTGCCTTTATCTTAACATGTTTCTGTTCAGTAGCTGCGTCATTGCCCAAAAGTCTTTTGAGTTTTCAACCATTTGACACTGCCTTCGGACAACCTATTAAAACATGTTTATGCTTCACTCTTAAAAGTCTTTCATTGTACATAAGTAGTAGTGTCCTACACATCTGACACTTATGTACACAAAAAGAAGAAATGTGACATGACTGAACTAGAAGGCCAAGGCTAACACCTTCGATCGTTGTAGTTGGGGAAGCGAAGAGAAAAGAAAGGAGAGAGGAAATTAGCTTCATTTGAGTATTTATATTACTCATGCAAAAAAAAAAAAAATAATCATCTATTTTTTTGTGGTAGGAAAGTAGAAGTTCATTAATTGTGTATTGACAAAATTGACTAATGCATGTACAAGCTCATTAACAATTAGCTTTTGCAGAAGGATGTAGAGGCTAATCCGAAAGAGGATAGTTTCTTCAAAAAAAAAAAAAAATTCTGAAGGATGATGGCATTAACCGGAGCTTCTTGGAAAGTGTATAGACCCACAGTCGAGACAAAATTGACTTCTGAAAGACTTCTATTGTAGGAAAGTAGAAGCTCATTAGTTGAGTTTTTGGCAAAATTGCCCTATAATGGTACAAGCTCACCAATCAGGTTTTGTAGAGGGTGTGACTCTAGTTCAGTAGCTGCGTCATTGCCCAAAAGTCTTTTGAGTTTTCAACCATTTGACACTGCCTTCGGACAACCTATTAAAACATGTTTATGCTTCACTCTTAAAAGTCTTTCATTGTACATAAGTAGTAGTGTCCTACACATCTGACACTTATGTACACAAAAAGAAGAAATGTGACATGACTGAACTAGAAGGCCAAGGCTAACACCTTCGATCGTTGTAGTTGGGGAAGCGAAGAGAAAAGAAAGGAGAGAGGAAATTAGCTTCATTTGAGTATTTACATTACTCATGCAAAAAAAAAAAAAAAAAAAATAATCATCTATTTTTTTGTGGTAGGAAAGTAGAAGTTCATTAATTGTGTATTGACAAAATTGACTAATGCATGTACAAGCTCATTAACAATTAGCTTTTGCAGAAGGATGTAGAGGCTAATCCGAAAGAGGATAGTTTCTTCAAAAAAAAAAAAATTCTGAAGGATGATGGCATTAACCGGAGCTTCTTGGAAAGTGTATAGACCCATAGTCGAGACAAAATTGACTTCTGAAAGACTTCTATTGTAGGAAAGTAGAAGCTCATTAGTTGAGTTTTTGGCAAAATTGCCCTATAAAGGTACAAGCTCACCAATCAGGTTTTGTAGAGGGTGTGGACTCTAGTTCAGTAGCTGCATCATTGCCCAAAAGTCTTTTGAGTTTTCAACCATTTGACACTGCCTTCGGACAACCTATTAAAACGAGTTTATACTTCACTCTTAAAAGTCTTTCATTGTACATAAGTAGTAGTTTCCTACACATCTAACACTTATGTACACAAAAAGAAGAAATGTGACATGAATGAACTAGAAGGCCAAGGCTAACACCTTCGATTGTTATAGTTGGGGAAGCGAAGAGAAAAGAAAGGAGAGAGGAAATTAGCTTCATTTGAGTATTTACATTACTCATGCCAAAAAAAAAAAAAAAAAAATCATCTATTTTTTTGTGGTAGGAAAGTAGAAGTTCATTAATTGTGTATTGACAAAATTGACTAATGCATGTACAAGCTCATTAACTATTAGCTTTTGTAGAAGGATGTAGAGGCTAATCCGAAAGAGGATAGTTTCTTCAAAAAAAAAAAAAAATTCTGAAGGATGATGGCATTAACCGAAGCTTCTTGGAAAGTGTATAGACCCACAATCGAGACAAAATTGACTTTTGAAAGACTTCTATTGTAGGAAAGTAGGAGCTCATTAGTTGAGTTTTTGGCAAAATTGCCCTATAAAAGTACAAGCTCACCAATCAGGTTTTGTAGAGGGTGTGGACTCTAATTCAGTAGCTGCGTCATTGCCCAAAAGTCTTTTGAGTTTTCAACCATTTGACACTGCCTTCGGACAACCTATTAAAACATGTTTATACTTCACTCTTAAAAGTCTTTCATTGTACATAAGTAGTAGTGTCCTACACATCTGACACTTATGTACACAAAAAGAATAAATGTGACATGACTGAACTGGAAGGCCAAGGCTAACACCTTCGATGGTTGTAGTTGGGGAAGCGAAGAGAAAAGAAAGGAGAGAGAAAATTAGCTTCATTTAAGTATTTACATTACTCATGCAAAAAAAAGAAAAAATCATCTATTTTTTTGTGGTAGGAAAGTAGAAGTTCATTAATTGTGTATTGACAAAATTGACTAATGCATGTACAAGCTCATTAACAATTAGCTTTTGTAGAAGGATGTAGAGGCTAATCCGAAAGAGGATAGTTTCTTCAAAAAAAAAAAAATTCTGAAGGATGATGGCATTAACCGGAGCTTCTTGGAAAGTGTATAGACCCACAGTCGAGACAAAATTGACTTCTGAAAGACTTCTATTGTAGGAAAGTAGAAGCTCATTAGTTGAGTTTTTGGCAAAATTGCCCTATAAAAGTACAAGCTCACCAATCAGGTTTTGTAAAGGGTGTTGACTCTAGTTATGTTAACCGGACTTAATAAAAATCTAAAAACCACATTTAATAAAATATAATATAATTTTTTTTCCAAATACGTTGAGTGAGAAGTGAGCATTGGATTCGATGGGTTCCTATACACCTTTTTTTTTTTTTTAATTTTAATTTTAATTTTAATTTTTACCCAGTCTAAATTCTTAGGCAAAAGGACCTAGGTGCATTTTCATACAAAATTAAACCAAGGTTTTTTTTTTTTTTCTTGCAAAAGATTATATGTTATCTACAAGTTTCATTGCAAAAATACCATCATTGTATTCCGATCAAAATTCTTGGCCAGTAGGACCTATAGGGATTTTTGAACAAAATTTAACCAAGTTATTATTTTATTTTACAATGATTGAAATTTTGATAATTTCATCATAATAACATGTTTCATCTTATATTAGAGCCAATTTAACTTTCAATAATTGAATTAGAGAAATGTTTAAACCTAAACATGTTAACATTTGATTTAAAACAATCTCGCGCATCGCACGGGTTAGCGACTAATTATATATTACTTCATAATATTTGTATTTATCTCATTTTTAATGATTTTATGTTTATTTTTATGATAGTTTCATCATATATACATGTTTCATCTTATATTAGAGCCAATTTGGCTTTCAATAATTGAAATTAGAGAAATGTTTAAACCTAAACATGTTAACATTTGATTTAAAACAATCCTGTGCATCGCAAGAATTAGTGACAAGTTATATATGTGTGTGTGTGTGTGTGTGTGTGTGTGTAATAATTTTAGCAGTTTTTTTAAGATAGCAAATTGTTTTTGGTTCGCATTTGGCACGTCACTTACATTATCAGGGATTCATCCTTGACTTCATGTGGGTTCAAATTATACAAATTATATTACACTTGATCTAACTTTTAAGAGTTACACAATTTTTAGGTATTGAATTTGAGTAGATCTAAAAAATAACTTTTTAGAGGTACAGGCTGGTAATATTTTTGTCCAATATTGACTTGAGTTTTTTTTTTTCCCCCCAAAAAATCTTTCAAATTTGTATTCGGAACTTATAAATATGTTAATGTATAAGTTTTTGACCAACAACGGAGAAATTTTATTTTGCCAGAAAAAAAGGGTCAAATTCTGGAGTCCGGACAAAGAAGACACTTGCCATCGCTAGACAAGATTTTTATTGTAATTTTGCTAGACATTACTTATTGGGTCCTATTTTATTTCTCAACCTTTGCATCTTCCAATGGCACATTTTACTCTTCAAGAAGGGCTACAAGGAGGTTTCAACTCACCTCCTTGACCACATAGGTAGTTTCACAAGGAGGTTGAGGCTGCCTAGTTTAACTTCGTCTTAAAGTTAAGAGGTATCTTTTCATTATTATCGAGCTCCAGTTGGGTGGGTCTCATGGTAGGTGGGATTTCTTGTATGAGAGAAAGAGTATACTTTAGAGTAGCCAAATAATAATCATCACAAATAATACTTTAGAGTAGCCAAATAATACTTTAGAGTAAACTCGATTTCATAAGGATCAAGTTTCTCTAATAACTCGGTTTCTGGTTGCCGAGTTAGGAACAATAAAGCTGAAATATTTTATTGCCCAAAAGCCACGGTGGCTATCCAGTGTAGCAAGAACTTGCTCAAAACTCGACTTTCTAATAGTTTAGTTTCTTAAGTAACTCAATTTTATGGTGATTGAATATCAAAACAAGAACACACATATTGCCTAATTTTTTACTCAATAGGGGCAAAAACTCGTTTTCTGCTTGTAATTACGTTGTGACGATTTGAGGGTGACTACCACGATGTAATTTAACTCATTAACTGTTCTCACGTATGTGAATGTAACCGGCTTCTGCGTGGCTGAGAAACCAAGAAAAAAAAAAAGTAAGAAAGCGTAGCAGAGATTCTAGGATTGAGATTTTAACGGCTGAAATTGATAGTTGCAAACAGCTTGCACCTTATCTCAATCTTGGTGGTTGAAAATTCATTGTACACACTTACTGCAGCTAACGCCATAATTGATTAAGGGAAATGTTAAGAAGCACCAACCGGTGCTTGTGCAAAAAAGAAAAAAAAAAATTTGTTAAAAAGAAACCAAATAGTACCTACAAAACTGAAAAAAAATGGCATAAACTGTCAAAAAAAAAAAAAAAGACAAAAATTTTGTCAGAAAAAAGTAAAAAAATTATGGTTAATGCAGCTACTGATACATTATACTGTTAAGGTCTATAAATTTGAGGTATTCACGTTACGTGCAATAGTTAGGATATTGTATTTTGTGCAGTATTAAATTAATGACTAAAATTGAAAGTGAGAAAAGTAACTTCCAATCTTAATTATTAAATAAAATATATTAAAAAAATAAAAATATTAAAATAAAAAAATAAAAATAAAATTGTGAAAAAATGGTTGAATTGCACCAGTTGCAACACCTTAGGTATTACAAGTGATGTGAATCCAAATTTGAGATAAAGCTGCTCTTCTTTTCTATAAGCAAATCTGATAGGCATTTAGGTTATAGATGCCTTCACATTTGACACGATTCGCACAAGTAGATCAGAACATGAACGTTTCAGCTTTTTTTATTTTTTGGCACGGCTCGGGAGGCAATTACTTTAATCTCAGCCGTTGAATTGATCTCATGCTCAAACCGACACTTCAATATTTAGAAACAAAGCCGAGCTCAGCACTGTACTGTGGTCCAAGTGGGGGCATAAATGTGATGGGATTTCTGTGAGGCTTTCAATCTGGTCTGCCCGTTCCAAGCAAAGAGACGAGCCAATGGCAATTTTAGAAACAACATCACGGATCTGTCCCAAAAAAATTCAATTTTAATTTCTCTTTTATTTTATTGAAATTTTTTTATAATAATTTATTAATTAATGTGCGACTTTTTTAATTTTTCAAAATAAGTTCTTCTACTCTCATACATTTTTTAATGATTTTGATCGGTGAATTATCACCTTTTTCATAAACTTTTCTTTTGCCGAATACTTTTTTCATAAACTTATCATTATTTTTTTTTTCCAATTTCATAGTGGCATACATGTACATGCCTTGTTTTTCTTACATATACATGTCTTGCTCACATATTGTTTGTTGTATTTTATTTGCTTTCCTTACTGTGTGAAAACGATAAATTAGAAATTTAATTATGCTATGTGCTTGTGCCAAAAAGCTTTCCTCTTCAATTTTTCTAAATGCATAACGTGTCCCTTATTGTCATGATCATTATTTGGCTACTCTGAGGTATACTCTCAGTCTCTCAGACCTAATACTCTGTATTGAAGTGCCTCCGTTGAGATGACATTGCTGCGGGGAGAAAACGATTTGGGCAAGAGATGGAAAAAGAAACTGATGGTAAAAGAGAAATGTTAGAGATACACATTTTCATATAATTTTGTGCCACAACTCATCATATGACGAGTTGTAGTTGGTTAAAATGTATTTGTGAGTCATGTGAGAAAATACTCTAATTAACCACAACTGAACATATGACAAGTTATGACATAAAATTATATAAAAATATGTATTACCAGTATTTCTCATGGTAAGCTCTGTCACGAGAAATGAAAAAAGAACTTAGTTATGTTTGTACAAGGGAAGAACTCAATCGTATGTAACAAAGAGATACGGGGTAGACTTCGTGGAATTTCTTAACCTCACGCTGATTAGTTTTTACTTCTATCATTACTTTTGAGAAAATTTATTAGGGAAAGAAAGAAATTGACGGTGAACGAAAGAGAAACTGACGTTAAGAGAGAGAGAGATTGAGCCTGAGTTTAGATAGCAATTTTTTTTACTCAAAATAAAGTTGCGTTTTGTGTTTTTTTTTTTTTTTTTTCGCCGCACGGGAGACAAAATTTAATGTGCATGTACTGTACGTGCACTGTTCATGCACTGTTTATGCATTGTTCACGTAATTTTGTGCCACAACTCATCATATGACGAGTTGTAATTGGTTAAAATGTATTTGTGAGTCATGTGAGAAAATACTCTAATTAACCACAACTGAACATATAACAAGTTATGACATAAAATTATATAAAAATATGTATTACCAGTATTTCTCATGGTAAGCTCTGTCACGAGAAATGAAAAAAGAACTTAGTTATGTTTGTACAAGGGAAGAACTCAATCGTATGTAACAAAGAGATACGGGGTAGACTTCGTGGAATTTCTTAACCTCACGCTGATTAGTTTTTACTTCTATCATTACTTTTGAGAAAATTTATTAGGGAAAGAAAGAAATTGACGGTGAACGAAAGAGAAACTGACGTTAAGAGAGAGAGAGATTGAGCCTGAGTTTAGATAGCAATTTTTTTTACTCAAAGTAAAGTTGCGTTTTGTGTTTTTTTTTTTTTTTTTCGCCGCATGGGAGACAAAATTTAATGTGCATGTACTGTACGTGCACTGTTTATGCACTGTTCATGCATTATTCACGTAATATTTAATATTAAAAGTGGGTCTCACAACACTATTTACATATTTAAAAATTATTTTGCTACAGTGTTTTCAGCAACAATCAATTTTTATCAACTTTCAGCAACAATAAGTGCTATCCAAACGGACCCTATAGTGGATTTGGATTTGTGGGGGGGTTTGGATTCCGCGTTTGCGTTTCAGCAAACGCGTTTTCCTCCTCTTTTTTTTTTTTTTTTTTTTTTGCCGCATTTTTTTACTTTTGGGAGACAAAAAAGCTGTGCATGAACAGTGCGTGCACTGTTCACGCACTGTTCATGCACTGTTCATGTAATAAAAAATATTAAAAATGGGTCCCACGGTACTATTTACACATTTAAAAATTATTTTGCTACAGTGTTTTCAGTTTTCAGTTTTCAGTTTTCAGTTTCAGCAACAATAAGTTCAATCCAAACACACCCACAATGTAAAGTTGCGGCACGTTTTAGGCTCAGCGTTTTCTCCCCTTTTTTTTTTTTTCCAGCTTTTTTGACTTTTGGGGACAAAATTTACTGTGCATATACTGTTCACATACTGTTCATGCATTAAAAATATTAAAAGTGGGTCCCATAATACTATTTATATATTTAAAAATTATTTTGCTACAGTGTTTTCAGCAACAATTAATTTTTAATAACTTTCAACAACAATAAGTACTATCCAAACAGACCATGAGACTTTTCAAAGAAGGTTCGGTTTTCCAAGAGAGCCTAAAAGTTTAGGCTGCAGAAGATAGACAATGAGTGACAAGCACAGGTGTGAATCTCAGTCTGACTGAATTGTTTTTTCTTTTTTTAATAATAGAAGTGAATTGTAAAGTTTAACATAAAACGAAAAATAGATAAAGTACATTTAATAGTAATCGGTGAGAATATCCGAGAAGTATATTTATTATTTATGTGAAAAGTTTTTTTATTGATGACTGAGCAGCTTTTTTATTAGTAATAGATGGGAAAACCATTTTCTCCGAGCAAAAGATCTGGCGGTCGACATTCAAGACTAGCCCAGAGCCTAAGAGCATCTGTATCAGGTGTGATAAATGTGCCAAATACCAAATATTTGGCACATTTACCACACCAAACAAAAAAAAGAAGCTTTATGAGATGAGGCAAATCTTAAAACTTATACCACATTGCTACAGTACCGTTGCAAATTTGCAACGGTACGGACAGATGTGGCAAAACTTTTAATCTTTTTATATTCTCTTTTCTCTCTCCTCTCTCTTCATTTTTTTCTTTTCTCTTCTCTCTCACACACCGGCTCCCTCTCTCACATCAGACCCAGCTCTTCCCTTCTCTCTCACTCACCGGCTCGCCATCGTCACTCCGATTCGATCGCCACTTCGATCGGATCATCGGTCTCGTCGTCACTCCGATTCGATCGCCACTTCGATCGGATCATCGGTCTCG
>NW_027069512.1:1388696-1572179 GCF_002906115.3 Quercus suber | reverse complement strand
GCCCAAAGTAAGCTGTCACCCTCGCATTTAATGCATTCACCTAACCCCCCTGGCCGCATTAATGGGGATATAACCCCTTAGCAGGGCAACGTTGATCAGAGTGAACCACTCGAGTACTGATAAGGCCTCTGATGGGACGGACGGCCAGAAGAGAGGCAAATGAATGATCAACAGATGGAATAAGGACATAGGAAGATGAAGACTATATAAGGAAAGCAAGTAAAGTAAAAAAAGGGGGAGGAAAAAGGAAAGAAAAAGGCTTCCTCGGCCATGGGCCGAGGAGCATCCTCCCAGTTGTATAGAAACTCTGAGTATCTTTTTATAAATAAAAGTTCATGCTTGATGAATGACGGCCAACGCCTAAACCTTTAACCCACTCTCTATAAATTTATTGTTTGGGCTTGTTGGGCTGAAAACCCATTCATACTCAGGGTCAATCCAAACTGAGTCCCTACAGTTTGGATAGAATTTATTTTACTAAAATTAAAAAGTAAAAATATTATAATAAAATAATTTTTTAAATATATAAATAATATCGTAAAATTTATTTTTAATAAAAAAATTATTGAAAAGTAAAATTTTTGAATTTTATAAATAATACATGAAACTACTAATAGGCTAAAAAATCAAATATTATTGCTATTGTAAATGAAACAGTCACCTTTTGCTCTGAAACACGTGCTTAAAAAAAAGTGCTACAGTAAAAAACTCAGCCGTGGACGTGAATCCAAACCCGCACAAAGTTTGAAACTGAGTAGTCATTCAAAACAAAGTGGTGAAGCAAAGTGACAAGTCACAGGACATAAAGAAAGCAAAACGTGTGAAGGTGAAAAAAAAAGAAAAAAACAATTTTAAGGACAGATATGTGGGCCACATAATTAACTGGGTAAGATAAACATTCAAACTTCCAATTCTAAAGTTTTTTTATTTTTTGGTAAATAAGATTGTTTTTGTCAGAACTGGGATTTGAGAACCCACGCCCTCGTTAGATGACCAGAACTTGAGTCTGGCGCCTTAGACCGCTCGGCCATCTTGACTTCTGTTTCAATTCTAAAGTTAATTGCATTTAACATGACTTTTTAAGTACGGGATTTACTGAAATATAACCTTAAGGACTATAATAATAAATTATTTTAAAATATTCTTTTTATAGAAAAACGAAAAATTAATTTACTATTTTAACATAAAAAGAGCTTTACTAACTTGTTTAGTTATTTTAAAAATATTTTATAAAATAATATTAAAAATACAAATTATTTTATAGAAACTTTACATAATAAACAAGTTGTAGGGACTCAGTTTGGATTGACCCTGAGTGTGAATGAGTTTTCAGCCCAATCAAGCCCAAACAATAAATTTATAGAGAGTGGGTTAAAGGTTTAGGCGCTGGCCGTCGTTCATCAAGCATGAACCTTTATTTATAAAAAGATACTTAGGGTTTCTATACAACTGGGAGGATGCTCCTCGGCCATGGGCCGAGGAAGCCTTTTTCTTCTCTTTTTTCCTCCCTCCTTTTTACTTTACTTGCTTTCCTTATATAGTCTTCATCTTCCTATCTCCTTATTCCATCTGTTGATCATTCATTTGCCTCTCTTCTGGCCGTCCGTCCCATCAGAGGCCTTATCAGTACTCGAGTGGTTCACTCTGATCAACGTTGCCCTGCTAAGGGGTTATATCCCCATTAATGCGGCCAGGGAGATTAGGTGAATGCATTAAATGCGAGGGTGACAGCTTACTTTGGGCCTGGTCTTTCCCGAAAATCACCCTTGTCAGGCCGAGGATGAGGAGGTCCTCGGCGTGGATTGGGAAAAGAGGCTTTCCCCAATTTAGCCTTGAATAGTCAGTGTTCCTCGGCATGGGTCTTGGGCCTGCTACCCGATGGGCCGAGGTTATCAGGCCCACGGGCCCCACACAAGTAATTATTAATAAATAAAAATACAATATTAATAATAGGTCAAAAAAAAATTAATAAAAATTGATCAGGTTAACATTTAAAAAAAAATTATAAAATAATTTGACATAACCAAAAATTAGAGTCTTTTCGCTAAATATTGCAAAAAACAAAGTTTATTGTTGTTATAAGTATTGTTCAAAGTTATTTAGCAAAATGAAGAGAGAGATTGAATTTCAGAAACAATGGTAAGAAAAAGTATGAGAGAGTAGAAAAGTAAGGGATGTGATGCGAAGAGAGAGAGAAAAAATGAATTTCAGTAATGTGCTTATCAAAATTCTTGTCCTGCCCAACTCCTGCCCGTGAAGTGTCCAAAATGCATGCAAGGGGAGTGCCCAAAAACAAAAACCAGTTGTAGCAATGGCATTGCCAAAATTAGAGAGGAAAAAAAAAATTCCTCCTATTTCGACAATACCATTGCCACGAATCAATTGTCACAATTTTAATTTTAATTTTTTTCCTTCTATTTCATCAGTGCCATTACCACAATATTTTTACAACATTTTTACAACGAATTTTAAGTAGCAGGTTGTTAATAGTTGTTATTACTGGAGCAAAAAAGTAATCTTAGTGGCAACCTATGATTTATTGTGAAAATATTGTGGCAACCATGTTGCCGAAATCTTGGGGAGGAATAAAAAAAAAGATATGCTACATCCACAATATTTTTACAACATTTCCACAATAAATTATAGGTGGTTAGTTGTTATTAGTTCAAATTTGAACCTAACACTAAGATTAATTTTTTGCCCTAATAATAACAACTAGTAACAACCTAATACTTAGAATTTGTTGTAAAAATATTGTAAAAATATTGTTGTAAAAATATTATGGCAATGGCACTGACAAAATAGAAGAAAAAAAATAAAAAATTGTGGCAATTGATTTGTGGAATGACATTGATGAAATAAAAGGAAAAAAAAATGGTGGCTCTCCTGAAATTTGAGATAATATTAATCAAGTTCAAGGCATTTTAAAAAATTAAAAATACAACAATTCATTTCTAAGAACATATGATTTAGAAACTAAGGGGGTGTTTGGTAGATAAGTTCAAACACACTTTTGAGCATTTTAAACAACATTACATACATTTCTATACACTTTTTCACCCACATATATATCAAAACACCTAAACAACATTACTCAAATTTCTCTATCAAACACCCCTAAATTAATTATTTTTGATATATTTTAAACCTAGTTTTAGCTTATACTTTAAGGGTGCCAACTATAATTTAGCCAAAGTAAAACATACACAGTTCTTTTTTTCTTTAT
This sequence comes from Quercus suber, assembly GCF_002906115.3. NCBI lineage: Eukaryota > Viridiplantae > Streptophyta > Magnoliopsida > Fagales > Fagaceae > Quercus > Quercus suber. The sequence continues at coordinate 1,568,953 of NW_027069512.1, read as the reverse complement.
TTTTTTTGGTTAAGCAAAACATACCCAGTTCACCTCTGTCTTCACGCCTTTATTTCTTATGGATTTAGGTTTGTGAATATGTACCGGCAATACCTGAGAAGAAGACGTAGAAAACGACACCATTCTGGTTGTGGCTTTTCTTGCAGCATTCAAGCACTTCTGCCCATCGGCGGCTCCAGCAATTTAGTTTAGAGGGTTCATTAAGAAATTTAAATTGTAAAAAAAAAAAATTAATAAAAGGAGAACTTAAATATATCAAGTTATAGACAAAAAAATATATATGAATTTTTACAATTTCTTTTTACAAGTTTTCAAATTTTGAATTGTTACACGGTAGTTTATTATGAGTATTTATTGTCAATATAGGTAGTTATAACCATTTTATTTTGTTAAGTTTGTCTAAATTTTTATTTTTTTTAGTTAATATTATATATTTGTCATTGTTTTTATAAAAATGTTTAAATTAGATGACTAAACTCAACTCATTGGCTCTACATTAATTATTGATACACACAATCACACTCATTCATATATAAAATAATTCACTACGTGTTTACTTAACCAATCAAATACTTGAATAATCGCTAGCTTTGCAATTTTTTTCTTGAATTTTTCTAACTTTATGACAAAAAAATTATTACGACATGATAACTATACACACTCATGTAACAAATCCTCTTTATTTCCTAATTATTAAATTATATAAAGTTATATTATATTTATATTTTACACACAAACATCCACGTACATATCATTATTCACACAAATGACATTATAAAAAAAAAGTAATGCACACAATCAATATTAGACACATTCATACACATAATAAAAAAATTTATAATAAAGAGTGACACTTACAATTCACAAACACTTACTCTCCCTTTAGAGTCAAAAATACTTATAAATAAGTGTGCATCAGATTTAAGTCAGGTGTGCAAAAATATTTTTAAGAAAATATTAATGTATTAAACTAAAAAATATATATATATATATATATATATATATATATATTTTTTTTTTTTAGTTTTTAATTCTATTTTTAATTTTTTTTATTTAGTTAAAATTAATAAATTAATTTTTTTAATTTAAATGCTGACGTGGCATTTTTTATTATTAATTTAAGCCACGTGGACATTAATTAGGTATTATTTATTCTGCCGTTTGCCACGTCAGTTTTTTCCGTTTCTGATGTAACGGCAAGGATTAAAAGGAAGCGTTTTTCAGAATAGGGACTAAAAGCAGTAAAAATAAAATTTAGGGACTAAAATGAGAATAGCCTAAAAATGTAGAGACTAAAATGTGCTTTTCGCCTAAAAACTAATACCACCCACAACGGTCTACACCTCACACCACATAACACCCTCTCCTGTTTCTCTTGCCTCTGTGAAAACATTTTTACCTCACTTTTCACTTAATACCAAACCAACATCAACAATACCCATTTGCAGATTCAACATCTTTACCTTGGAACAACGCGTCAATCATGAATTAATTTGTAATGGATAGTGCTGAATAAAAAGTAAAATCTCTTTTAAACTTCTAAGCACTTTGTGCATTGTAAGGTTCTTGACAAAAAAGCAAATAAGCAAACTGGTACTCTTTTTGTTAGAATGAAAACCAAAGTTACGCTAACGCCAAAGTTTCCATACTGAGGGTGTGTTTGGGATTCACTTATTTTGTAGAAGCTGAAATTTTTTTATTGAAAGTACTATAAATAAAAGTAAAAGTTAACTGAAATAGTGCAGTAAAAACTATGAATAATATTAAAAGTGCAGTGAGGCCTATAAATAGTAGCAAAAATAAACTGAATATTAAAATAAGCTGGCAAAAAATAAGTTATCCAAACAAACAGTAAGTACTAAGATTGATATTGTTATCTGTAAACAGTAGATTAACTCAACTAACAAAAGTGCGTTCTTTAGGCTAAATCTCGTTAAAAACCTTGACATTTATGTGAATGCTCTTATAACTTTTTGTTTTGTTTACTTTATTACCTTTTAAAGTTTTAACACAAACATTCACATTATTTTTAAATTTCAATCTTGTTAAACCAGTTTTGTAGAAGTTGGGCCACCAAAAAATATTTCCATTTTAGTAAGAAATTTTACTTCATAATGGAAAGATTAACTTGGTCTTTCATAACAAGTAATTACATCCTTAATTAGTACAAACAAAAGCACAATATAGCTCATAAACACAATTAACAGTATCACAAGCTACCTACAAGCACCCAATCCTCAAAAACAAAAGAACAATTGACTACTTAAATACAAGCACAAGCATAGGGAATATGCTTCTAAGAAACTAAAGCTATATAGAACATGTGTTATTGGCATAAAAATCATAAATCAATAAAATAGTTGAAATTAAAAAGAAAGAAGAAAAGAAACAGTAATTGCAGGATTGAGAGGTGTACTATGCAATACCTTTCAAAGGTTGAAATTAAAAAGTTAATTTTTAATATCAACCATTTGATAAGAAAGTTAAAAAAATAAAAAGAAATTGAAAATTAAATTAAAATATAATTAATAATTTTAAAAAAGAAAAAATAATGAGATAGAAATTACATGATGTAATAACTCTTCATCCATATATAATTGTACCCTAATTCATTCCATACACACCAAACAAGAAAATCCCACAAGATTCTCTCCACATATATGTATGTGTGTATGTATATATATATATATATATATCAATCAGGTTAATCAGAGGGTCATAGGTCTGAGGTGTACTTTACGGAAAAATAAATCAACTTTTTTTTTTAGGCTAAAATATAAAATTGACCCTCTAAGTTTCATTTTTTTTTTTTTTAATTTCAGTCCTTTAAATTTCAGTTTTATTATTTTGGTTCTTTAATTTTCAAAATTTATCAATTCAATCCTCTGTTAGGCTTTTGTTAAGTGTTGTCATTTACTAACTAAAACAACGTCATTTTAGATGATTTAAAAAAATTCCTAATTTAAAAAAACTAAAAAATGTTAATTACCAAAATAAATAAATAACAACAACAACTAAGGGCTCCGACGCCATTGGAGGCATAGAATAAGATGTTGATAATGGTAGAGCAACCATTAATCCAAAACCGAAGGAAAATGTGAGACCATAAGGCCTTCAAAGCACGCTTGAGTCCCGCATTTATGCCTATGAGCTCTCAAAGATCAGTGGCGGAACCAAAAATTTATCTTTGTTGGGAAAGATTTAAAGATTTGCTTAATGCTTGTCCACATCATGGCTATGAAACTTGGCGTATAATTAGTTTTTTCTATAGAAGTTTAGCTCCAAAGATACGCCAATTTGTAGAGATGATGTGCAATGCAGAGTTATTGAATAAAGATCCTGATAAGGCTTTTGATTATTTTGATTTCTTAATTGAGAATGCTCAATCTTGGGATACCACTGATACCTCAGATAGGTCTAGAGCATCCACCAACCCCTTTGGGGGTGGTAACAGGTAAGTACCAATTTAGGAAAGATGATGACCTTAGTGCTGGGATGGCTAGTCTAATTAGGAACCTTGAAGCCATGGAATTAAGTAAGGTCAATGAAATCAATATTGTGCCTAAAATTAATGAGGTTTGTAGAATTTGTGAGACCATGGAACGCTCTACCAATGAATGCCCTACAATTTCAGCTTTTAAAGAGGTGTTGCATGATCAAGCAAATGCTATAAACATGGTGAAAAAAGCATACTCTTCCCCCTATTCTGAGACATACAATTAAGGGTAGAGGAATCACCCAAATTTTAGTTTGAGGAATGATAATGTGGTTGCACCTCCTACACATGGTTCTTCAAATTTTGTTCTCCATAATCTCCCTCCAAAGAAAGTCTTGAGGACACTTTGCAACAATTCATGCAAACTCAATCCACCATTAATAGTCAGAACTAACAAGTCATAAATGACATTAGGAGCACTCTCACTAAATTGACCACATCCATGTGCACAATAGAAAAGGGTAAGTTTCCATCTCAAATACAACCAAACCCCCAAGGTCAATTTTGTGTTGATGATTGTAGTTCCTCTAAAAATGAAGTGAGTTAAGCTAAATCTGTTACTACTCTTCGTAGTGGAAAAATCAATGAAAACTATATTTCTAAAAGCAATACACAAGATGAATCTTCCAAAATAAAGAGTAGTAACGAGGTCCTTGAGCCTAAATTCCAAAAGGTTGATTCCACCTCAAAAAAAATGAATCAAAATTTTGAAATCTTTGAAGTGCTTAGGCAAGTTAAAGTGAACATTCCTCTTTTGGATGCCATAAAGCAAATCCCATCGAATGCTAAATTTATGAAAAATTTGTCTACTGTTAAGCGTAAGCTCAATGTACATAAGAATAAAATTTTACAAAATTTATGAAAGCAATTAAAAAAAAAACAATAAAAATTTTACAATTTATGAACAGTATCATTTCAAATTTGAAACTATATAGTTCATTCATGCTAAAAATTTTAAAATTTAAAACGTCTAATGAAGGAGCTTTTTTGGTATTTGTTGTGCCAAATGCCAAATATTTGACATTTAGCTCTGCTAATGCTATAGGACAAGTTAAATACACTCTAGTTTGTACGGATATATTTGAAAGGCAAAGAAAAGTACTTTGGATTTGGAATGAGAGATAGGTATGTGAATAAATGAAAAGAAGAGTTAGGCCATAGGAGTGGAATAGAATAAATAATGAAACTAAATGGGGACAAAATAGTAATAAAATTAAAATGTTGTAAATAGTTAGGTTCATAGGTTTGCCAAATAAAAATATATTTATATAATTTTTGTTTTGGCGCCGAATCTCTCAACTATGATAGTATGATTTTTCTTATATAAAATTAGGAAAGGGGTTAATGGATGTTTTAAAGTATTTATGTAGGGAATATTTTTTTAAAAATTATGAAAAAATTTTTTATTAAAAAAATTGTTTTAATAAAATTTATTTACTATTTTTTATATTTTTATAAAAGAAAAATTCAAAATTTTCTTAAAATAGCTTATTGGTCGTTGTTCTATGAATACCATTTAACACATTTAACTATTTAAGACAGTCCATGAATTATCAAGCAAAAATCAAAATTATATTATATAAAACCATATTCCAAGTAGACGTGTCAGTTTCATATTATGAAATAATGCCTTTTAAAAAAATGCTATGTAAATAATATTTTTACAAAATTTTTATTACAAATCGCAAATAATAAATTATTACTAATAGATAAAAATAATTTTAATTTTAATTAAAATCAACCACAACTTACCAATTATAAAGACTTATTTGTTATTGTGATTTAAATAACAATTTTTAATATTTAAATAATATTATACATATTTTTACACATTTTTTCACTTACACTTTTTCTCGATTCTCGAAAAAAATATAAACATTATTACGGCCTTTTGGGAAATTATTTTAAAAAGCATAGCAAAGTCACAATGTGAAGATATTCACTGTAAAATACTTCTGTTTCACGTGACACATGCCTGCGTACTATTACTATTGGTCTACTACTACTACCCATGCACTGGTAATCTCTACAGACGCCAAGATTTTGAACTTTTGAACGAAGACTTTAGTACTGACTACAGAGTGAAAATGACAACTCAATAATCCTGTCAACAAAACTTCTTCTGACCAATCAAACCTCCTCATTTACGAAGGTGAGTAGGTGACTACTCAATCCTGTACTTATAGGATTGCATTTCAACTAAAATCATTGCAAATTTGCTTCTTCTTTAGGCTCCTTCCTCAATACAACGGTTTGACTACCGGTTGAACCCCCCGGCTACAACGTAGCACTGCCCCTGCCATTCTTATTTCAGAGCTTCAATCTCTCTCTAAATCATTCGGACAACCATTTAGTTTCATAATTTCTTATGTGAGTTTTGTATTTTTTTTTTTTTTTGAGCAAGTGAGTTTTGTATTTGTTTTCAACTAGGAAAAAAAAAAGAATGCAAAATATAGGAAGACAGAGAAGGAACAAACATATCAAAAAACCAGACAACAATGAAAAGGCGACATTAACAAGAAGGAAAGTAAAGTGATGACTAACTACAAGTATCATCTCCCATTCGCATGGGTCATTTACTGTTATTTCACTAATTTCCAATCGATACGACGTGAAGGCACAATTTTAACGACCTCCGACCATGTCTTATAATATTCTTTTATTTCAACCCTTATGTCTTTAAGGTTGAATGGAAAAAGAATGGTGGCCTCGTAGCGGTTATTCACCAACTCTGCCACAGCAGAAAGTTGTTCAATCCTGATATTCTTTATACTGTCAAGGCTATTCGACGCTAATTCTATAATATATGCGAAGCAGCCATCTATATTTTGTAAACATTTCATGTGTATAGAATAGGAAGAACAAAGAATAGGAAGAATACATAACAGAGAGAATCAGAGATACTCTGGTGTAAAATGGTTTAAATTACAAATAGTTGTTAACTTAAAGTTATACTAATCTTAACAACCTTTTTCAGAAAAAAGAATAGCAGCTACCTATTTCTTATAAACGTTCCCTTGTTATTAAAATGAAACAATGAAACAAAACCAAAAAGAGATATAGAAACAAAGAAACAGAGAGAATTTTCCTCAGTTGACATTATATACAATTTTTCCCACGTGCAAGAGCTCTTTCCCACCTGGAAGAGCTTAGATGATTGGTAAATGTAAATTAAAAACATAATAAATAAACCGTGTGGGGTGCTAGATTTATGAGGGGAAATTTATAAAATAAAATAATAATAAAAAATAAGGGCTTTAGGACATTTTAAAAAATAAAATAAAATGGGTCTATATACAAAAATCCCTTGTAATTTTGTTCATATATACAAAATTAAGCTTCTTTCCCACCTGCAAGAGCTTAGATGACTGGTAAATGTAAATTAAAACATAATAAATAAACCGTGTGGGATGCTAGATTTATGAGGGGAAATTTATTTATAAAAAAAAAGGGCTTTAGGACATTTAAAAAATAAAAATAAAATGGGTCTATATACAAAAATCCCTTACTTGTAATTTTGTTCATATATACAAAATTGGGCTTCTTTCCCCCTGCAAGAGCTTAGATGATTGGTAAATGTAAATTAAAAACATAATAATAAATCGTGTGGGGTGCTAGATTTATGAGGGGAAATTTATTAAAAAAAAAGGGGGGGCTTAAGGACATTTTAAAAAAATAAAATAAAATTGGTCTATATACAAAAATCCCTTACTTGTAATTTTGTTCATATATACAAAATTGAGCTTTTATTACATTATTTGATATCATTATTCAATTAATAGATTACAATTTACTCAATTAACAAAATATTCTAATTTTATCAAGAATAACTCTCAAATTACTTATTCTTAAATAAAATCAAACTAAAAAATAGATAAATGAAACTAAAACATTTTAACATGTATTTGTTAAAAGTAATAATAATGTGGGTTGAATCGGATTTCACAGGTTAAAAATTGGATAGACCATGCATCTAAACTCTCCAATCTCCTCCCCCTACAATTGTGGGATTAATTTTGTTCTAATTTCATGTAAAAAAGTTAATTTCTATTTAAAGTTCAAATAACATATATTTTTATTTAAATCAACACTATTTTGGTCTTAATGTATTTTAAATTAATGAAATTTTTACTTTTTTGTGGTTATCAGTGCTTTTACTCATCTTTTCAGCTTTTTACTCTCAATATTTAAGAAAACAGAAAAATAATAATAATAAAAAGTCAAAGAAAAAAATGCATAGTACAAATAGTATGCATAGTTTCTGATTGATACCAGTAACATGAAACAAAGAATGACAATATATTGCACCAAAAAAAAAAAAGAACTGCAGCACATAAGGGTCAAAAAAAAAAAAAAAACCAAAATCATAATCAAGAGCGTGCATGTAATGTGCACTTTTTTTTTTTTTTTTTTTTTAATTTATGAACGAATACAATATACGCTGTGTCATCTGCATCAAACAAGGAGCTGCCAAAAAAGCAATACAACTAGCAAGATAGAGCAAGAGAGAGAGAAAAAAAAATGCAAAGCTATTTTAATTCTTTCACAAATACATTTATTTTTTTTACTAAAAAAAGAAAAGAAAAGCAACTTACCTAGTAAATCTTTCGAAATCCTTCTGTTCCAAGTTCCTGCAAAAGATCTCACTTATTAGAGTACACCAAAAATAGAGGAAGTAGAAGATATGGTTTTAAATAAAAAACTTAAGAGGCAGAAATGGATACCAATAGCATGAAAAAAAATACATTTTGGTGATATAAGCAGTCCAGCCACAACTAGAATGGATATCAATGGCAGAAGCAGGGGCGGCGTTACTCTTTGGTCAGGACTTTCCCCAGAAAAAANAGAAATACATCCTAAAAACAAGAAACGAAATCCAGATCTAGAGGCAAGATCTACAACAACCACCACAACTAAGTACACAAATCTAATCATTAGTGTAACTTTAACAACACCGTCGAAACCCCAGCACCACTGATTCAAACCCAACCCTGGCACCGGTACTACAATCAACCATGAACCACACTCTGACCCGCACCTTGACTACAACCATGAGCCACATTCTGACCCATCGTGACCCACACCACATACCCAGCAACCACTGTGAACACAAAACCCGACCACAACCCATTGCCGACACCACCACCACTGAAGAGCATGACTGTGAGCAAAACCCACCACCAAAAAAAAAAAAAAAAAAACAGACCCACAACGAGAGAAAACCCAAACCCATGCAGCATACCCACGGCGAGCAAATCCCAGACGCACAGCGGCAAACCCAGACCTACGGTGAGCACACCCCTACTTCGTTCAACCACCCAAACACAACCTCAATTCCAACCCCATCTCCACCCAAACGCTGACCCAAACGCCACCCAATCACCACTCCAAAGGCCGACCCAAACGCTATCTCCTCTTTGTCTTCTTCTCTTTCCGCCCCAGCTATCTCCTCCTCCTTCGACCCAGGATTTTTTTTGCTTCAACTCCACCATTGCTAGGTGGGTTTATATGGAGGGAGATCTTGTGTTTTACTTTGTGGCTTTTGGATTGGATTTGGGTTCTTGGCTTCTGTTGCTGTTGTTGGGATGACATTTTTGAGAGAGAGAGAGAGAGAGAGAGAGAGAGAGAGAGAGAGAGAGAGAGAGAGAGCGTTGTTATATTTGAGATCTGGTAGTTGTTTTTTGAGTGAGTTTGAGCGAAGGAAAGAAAGTGTTTGCATATGGGTGTTTTTTCTTTCTTTCTTGTATCTGGAATTGTGTTCTTGGTTTTTTTTTTTTTTTTTTTTTTTTTTTTTTTTTTTTAATTTATGGGTTTGTGTTCTTCTTGGATCTGAGTTTGTGTTCTTGTTAAGACACACTTAGATCTTAATTCCTATTATTTTTAGTTTTTAATTCTATTTTTAATTTTTTTTATTTAGTTAAAATTAATAAATATTTTTTTAATTTAAATGCTGACGTGGCATTTTTTATTATTAATTTAAGCCACGTGGACATTAATTAGGTATTATTTATTCTGCCGTTTGCCACGTCAGTTTTTTCCGTTTCTGATGTAACGGCAAGGATTAAAAGGAAGCGTTTTTCAGAATAGGGACTAAAAGCAGTAAAAATAAAATTTAGGGACTAAAATGAGAATAGCCTAAAAATGTAGAGACTAAAATGTGCTTTTCGCCTAAAAACTAATACCACCCACAACGGTCTACACCTCACACCACATAACACCCTCTCCTGTTTCTCTTGCCTCTGTGAAAACATTTTTACCTCACTTTTCACTTAATACCAAACCAACATCAACAATACCCATTTGCAGATTCAACATCTTTACCTTGGAACAACGCGTCAATCATGAATTAATTTGTAATGGATAGTGCTGAATAAAAAGTAAAATCTCTTTTAAACTTCTAAGCACTTTGTGCATTGTAAGGTTCTTGACAAAAAAGCAAATAAGCAAACTGGTACTCTTTTTGTTAGAATGAAAACCAAAGTTACGCTAACGCCAAAGTTTCCATACTGAGGGTGTGTTTGGGATTCACTTATTTTGTAGAAGCTGAAATTTTTTTATTGAAAGTACTATAAATAAAAGTAAAAGTTAACTGAAATAGTGCAGTAAAAACTATGAATAATATTAAAAGTGCAGTGAGGCCTATAAATAGTAGCAAAAATAAACTGAATATTAAAATAAGCTGGCAAAAAATAAGTTATCCAAACAAACAGTAAGTACTAAGATTGATATTGTTATCTGTAAACAGTAGATTAACTCAACTAACAAAAGTGCGTTCTTTAGGCTAAATCTCGTTAAAAACCTTGACATTTATGTGAATGCTCTTATAACTTTTTGTTTTGTTTACTTTATTACCTTTTAAAGTTTTAACACAAACATTCACATTATTTTTAAATTTCAATCTTGTTAAACCAGTTTTGTAGAAGTTGGGCCACCAAAAAATATTTCCATTTTAGTAAGAAATTTTACTTCATAATGGAAAGATTAACTTGGTCTTTCATAACAAGTAATTACATCCTTAATTAGTACAAACAAAAGCACAATATAGCTCATAAACACAATTAACAGTATCACAAGCTACCTACAAGCACCCAATCCTCAAAAACAAAAGAACAATTGACTACTTAAATACAAGCACAAGCATAGGGAATATGCTTCTAAGAAACTAAAGCTATATAGAACATGTGTTATTGGCATAAAAATCATAAATCAATAAAATAGTTGAAATTAAAAAGAAAGAAGAAAAGAAACAGTAATTGCAGGATTGAGAGGTGTACTATGCAATACCTTTCAAAGGTTGAAATTAAAAAGTTAATTTTTAATATCAACCATTTGATAAGAAAGTTAAAAAAATAAAAAGAAATTGAAAATTAAATTAAAATATAATTAATAATTTTAAAAAAGAAAAAATAATGAGATAGAAATTACATGATGTAATAACTCTTCATCCATATATAATTGTACCCTAATTCATTCCATACACACCAAACAAGAAAATCCCACAAGATTCTCTCCACATATATGTATGTGTGTATGTATATATATATATATATATCAATCAGGTTAATCAGAGGGTCATAGGTCTGAGGTGTACTTTACGGAAAAATAAATCAACTTTTTTTTTTAGGCTAAAATATAAAATTGACCCTCTAAGTTTCATTTTTTTTTTTTTTAATTTCAGTCCTTTAAATTTCAGTTTTATTATTTTGGTTCTTTAATTTTCAAAATTTATCAATTCAATCCTCTGTTAGGCTTTTGTTAAGTGTTGTCATTTACTAACTAAAACAACGTCATTTTAGATGATTTAAAAAAATTCCTAATTTAAAAAAACTAAAAAATGTTAATTACCAAAATAAATAAATAACAACAACAACTAAGGGCTCCGACGCCATTGGAGGCATAGAATAAGATGTTGATAATGGTAGAGCAACCATTAATCCAAAACCGAAGGAAAATGTGAGACCATAAGGCCTTCAAAGCACGCTTGAGTCCCGCATTTATGCCTATGAGCTCTCAAAGATCAGTGGCGGAACCAAAAATTTATCTTTGTTGGGAAAGATTTAAAGATTTGCTTAATGCTTGTCCACATCATGGCTATGAAACTTGGCGTATAATTAGTTTTTTCTATAGAAGTTTAGCTCCAAAGATACGCCAATTTGTAGAGATGATGTGCAATGCAGAGTTATTGAATAAAGATCCTGATAAGGCTTTTGATTATTTTGATTTCTTAATTGAGAATGCTCAATCTTGGGATACCACTGATACCTCAGATAGGTCTAGAGCATCCACCAACCCTTTGGGGGTGGTAACAGGTAAGTACCAATTTAGGAAAGATGATGACCTTAGTGCTGGGATGGCTAGTCTAATTAGGAACCTTGAAGCCATGGAATTAAGTAAGGTCAATGAAATCAATATTGTGCCTAAAATTAATGAGGTTTGTAGAATTTGTGAGACCATGGAACGCTCTACCAATGAATGCCCTACAATTTCAGCTTTTAAAGAGGTGTTGCATGATCAAGCAAATGCTATAAACATGGTGAAAAAAGCATACTCTTCCCCCTATTCTGAGACATACAATTAAGGGTAGAGGAATCACCCAAATTTTAGTTTGAGGAATGATAATGTGGTTGCACCTCCTACACATGGTTCTTCAAATTTTGTTCTCCATAATCTCCCTCCAAAGAAAGTCTTGAGGACACTTTGCAACAATTCATGCAAACTCAATCCACCATTAATAGTCAGAACTAACAAGTCATAAATGACATTAGGAGCACTCTCACTAAATTGACCACATCCATGTGCACAATAGAAAAGGGTAAGTTTCCATCTCAAATACAACCAAACCCCCAAGGTCAATTTTGTGTTGATGATTGTAGTTCCTCTAAAAATGAAGTGAGTTAAGCTAAATCTGTTACTACTCTTCGTAGTGGAAAATCAATGAAAACTATATTTCTAAAAGCAATACACAAGATGAATCTTCCAAAATAAAGAGTAGTAACGAGGTCCTTGAGCCTAAATTCCAAAAGGTTGATTCCACCTCAAAAAAAATGAATCAAAATTTTGAAATCTTTGAAGTGCTTAGGCAAGTTAAAGTGAACATTCCTCTTTTGGATGCCATAAAGCAAATCCCATCGAATGCTAAATTTATGAAAAATTTGTCTACTGTTAAGCGTAAGCTCAATGTACATAAGAATAAAATTTTACAAAATTTATGAAAGCAATTAAAAAAAAAACAATAAAAATTTTACAATTTATGAACAGTATCATTTCAAATTTGAAACTATATAGTTCATTCATGCTAAAAATTTTAAAATTTAAAACGTCTAATGAAGGAGCTTTTTTGGTATTTGTTGTGCCAAATGCCAAATATTTGACATTTAGCTCTGCTAATGCTATAGGACAAGTTAAATACACTCTAGTTTGTACGGATATATTTGAAAGGCAAAGAAAAGTACTTTGGATTTGGAATGAGAGATAGGTATGTGAATAAATGAAAAGAAGAGTTAGGCCATAGGAGTGGAATAGAATAAATAATGAAACTAAATGGGGACAAAATAGTAATAAAATTAAAATGTTGTAAATAGTTAGGTTCATAGGTTTGCCAAATAAAAATATATTTATATAATTTTTGTTTTGGCGCCGAATCTCTCAACTATGATAGTATGATTTTTCTTATATAAAATTAGGAAAAGGGGTTAATGGATGTTTTAAAGTATTTATGTAGGGAATATTTTTTTAAAAATTATGAAAAAATTTTTTATTAAAAAAATTGTTTTAATAAAATTTATTTACTATTTTTTATATTTTTATAAAAGAAAAATTCAAAATTTTCTTAAAATAGCTTATTGGTCGTTGTTCTATGAATACCATTTAACACATTTAACTATTTAAGACAGTCCATGAATTATCAAGCAAAAATCAAAATTATATTATATAAAACCATATTCCAAGTAGACGTGTCAGTTTCATATTATGAAATAATGCCTTTTAAAAAAATGCTATGTAAATAATATTTTTACAAAATTTTTATTACAAATCGCAAATAATAAATTATTACTAATAGATAAAAATAATTTTAATTTTAATTAAAATCAACCACAACTTACCAATTATAAAGACTTATTTGTTATTGTGATTTAAATAACAATTTTTAATATTTAAATAATATTATACATATTTTTACACATTTTTTCACTTACACTTTTTCTCGATTCTCGAAAAAAATATAAACATTATTACGGCCTTTTGGGAAATTATTTTAAAAAGCATAGCAAAGTCACAATGTGAAGATATTCACTGTAAAATACTTCTGTTTCACGTGACACATGCCTGCGTACTATTACTATTGGTCTACTACTACTACCCATGCACTGGTAATCTCTACAGACGCCAAGATTTTGAACTTTTGAACGAAGACTTTAGTACTGACTACAGAGTGAAAATGACAACTCAATAATCCTGTCAACAAAACTTCTTCTGACCAATCAAACCTCCTCATTTACGAAGGTGAGTAGGTGACTACTCAATCCTGTACTTATAGGATTGCATTTCAACTAAAATCATTGCAAATTTGCTTCTTCTTTAGGCTCCTTCCTCAATACAACGGTTTGACTACCGGTTGAACCCCCCGGCTACAACGTAGCACTGCCCCTGCCATTCTTATTTCAGAGCTTCAATCTCTCTCTAAATCATTCGGACAACCATTTAGTTTCATAATTTCTTATGTGAGTTTTGTATTTTTTTTTTTTTTTGAGCAAGTGAGTTTTGTATTTGTTTTCAACTAGGAAAAAAAAAAGAATGCAAAATATAGGAAGACAGAGAAGGAACAAACATATCAAAAAACCAGACAACAATGAAAAGGCGACATTAACAAGAAGGAAAGTAAAGTGATGACTAACTACAAGTATCATCTCCCATTCGCATGGGTCATTTACTGTTATTTCACTAATTTCCAATCGATACGACGTGAAGGCACAATTTTAACGACCTCCGACCATGTCTTATAATATTCTTTTATTTCAACCCTTATGTCTTTAAGGTTGAATGGAAAAAGAATGGTGGCCTCGTAGCGGTTATTCACCAACTCTGCCACAGCAGAAAGTTGTTCAATCCTGATATTCTTTATACTGTCAAGGCTATTCGACGCTAATTCTATAATATATGCGAAGCAGCCATCTATATTTTGTAAACATTTCATGTGTATAGAATAGGAAGAACAAAGAATAGGAAGAATACATAACAGAGAGAATCAGAGATACTCTGGTGTAAAATGGTTTAAATTACAAATAGTTGTTAACTTAAAGTTATACTAATCTTAACAACCTTTTTCAGAAAAAAGAATAGCAGCTACCTATTTCTTATAAACGTTCCCTTGTTATTAAAATGAAACAATGAAACAAAACCAAAAAGAGATATAGAAACAAAGAAACAGAGAGAATTTTCCTCAGTTGACATTATATACAATTTTTCCCACGTGCAAGAGCTCTTTCCCACCTGGAAGAGCTTAGATGATTGGTAAATGTAAATTAAAAACATAATAAATAAACCGTGTGGGGTGCTAGATTTATGAGGGGAAATTTATAAAATAAAATAATAAAAAAAATAAGGGCTTTAGGACATTTTAAAAAATAAAATAAAATGGGTCTATATACAAAAATCCCTTGTAATTTTGTTCATATATACAAAATTAAGCTTCTTTCCCACCTGCAAGAGCTTAGATGACTGGTAAATGTAAATTAAAAACATAATAAATAAACCGTGTGGGATGCTAGATTTATGAGGGGAAATTTATTTATAAAAAAAAAAGGGCTTTAGGACATTTAAAAAATAAAAATAAAATGGGTCTATATACAAAAATCCCTTACTTGTAATTTTGTTCATATATACAAAATTGGGCTTCTTTTCGTTTCTTGTTTTTAGGATGTATTTCTGTAATTTGGCACTCTCAGATTCAAGTAATGGAATTTGCTTTTTTTTTTTTTTTTTAATTTATGGGTTTGTGTTCTTCTTGGATTTGAGTTTGTGTTCTTGTTAAGACACACTTAGATCTTAATTCCTATTATTTTTAGTTTTTAATTTTTTTTATTTAGTTAAAATTAATAAATTAATTTTTTTAATTTAAATGTTGACGTGGCATTTTTTATTATTAATTTAAGCCACGTGGACATTAATTAGGTATTATTTATTCTACCGTTTGCCACGTCAACTTTTTTCGTTTCTGATGTAACGACAAGGATTAAAACGAAGACGTTTTTCAGAATAGGGACTAAAAGCGGTAAAAATAAAATTTAGGAACTAAAATGAGAATAGCCTAAAAATATAGGGACTAAAATGTGCTTTTCGCCTAGTTTTTATATGTGGATTGTATGGTTATTCAAATTGAAAGATAATTTTGAAAGATATGGTCAAGTTTAGTGCATGGTTTAAAGGTTTCTAAATAAAAAAGTATATTTTTAAATAAATAAGTTTGTAATGGTGTTTATTGACCTTGAAAGAAGCTTCTTATTTCCACCGAGTCCTAAGGGTGTTTGGTTAGTATTTTCAAACAACTATTTTTAGTTTTTAAACAGAATTTCACGAATTTTAACGCACTATTTCAACCACATATATTTTTATAAATATTTTCAAATAATAATTTTTATTTTTTAAACACATGTACCAAACGAGTCTCTATGTCTTCTTCTTCAGTTCTTGGTATTATTTTTCTCCCTCATTGGGCCACTGTGCTCTTAAGCTTGAAGTCGAAGTTCACTTCTCATTTATCTTGGTTAAATGATAAAAATAAAAAATTCTATCCATGAAAAATAAGGCTGTGTTTGTTTCGTGTAAAATGTTTTCCGGAAAATATGTATTTTCCGGAAATGCTATTTTCCGAAAAAGGAAAATATTTTGAAGTGTTTGGGTGAATTATGAAAATTATTGTGGAAAATATTTTCATGTGTTTGGATGTGTTAGGAAAATGCTATTTTCCGGAAAAATTTTCACATTTTCCGGCAACAACAACAACACCAAGAACAACAACAACAAAAAAATTCCGGCAATAACAACAACAAATTCCGGCTCTGGCGACAACAACAACACCAACGACAACAATAACAAAAAATTTCGGCAATCACAACAACAAATTCCGGCTCCGGCGACAACAAACACACCAACAACAACAAAAAAATTTCGGCGATCGAAGGCGACAACAACAACAATCAAACTTTAAACAAACAAAAGTCTGGGTCTGGGTCGAACACTTTGGGCTTTGGGTTCGTGGGTCGCCGGCAGAGGCGAGCTCGAGCGGAGGCGAGATCGCGGGCAGAGGCGAGCTCGAGCGGAGGCGAGATCGAGCGAAGGCGACGCGGTGCTTGGTGTGGATCGGAGCTCGGATCGAAGGCGATCGCCGGCGATCGAAGGCGAGATCGAGCGAAGGCGACGAGCTCGAGCGAAGGCGACGCGGTGCTTGGTGTGGATCGGAGCTCGGATCGAAGGCGATCGAAGGCGAGATCGAGCGAAGGCGACGCGGTGCTTGGACCGGATCGGACGTCTGAACTTGCTGCTGTGCTTGGAGCTTGGAGCTTGGACCGGATTGGAGTACTGCTGTGTGAGAGAGAGCTTGGAGATGTGTTGCTGTGTAAGAGAGAGCTTGGAGAGTTGAGAGAGTTTTTTTCCGGAAATTGATTGAAGGTAAAATGGAAGGTGAAATGCATTTCCACCGGTTGAGGGCTTATTTTCGGTTAAAGGGTAAATTGATTTCCGTTGACCCAATTTTCCTAAACAGCTAAACACATCAATTTTACAAAAATTAATTTCCGAAAGTAGTTTGAAATTGAAACAAACACAGCCTAAATGAAAAGCCACTTAATGTTCAGTTTTATTCGTCAATGTACTGACTGGCCTGTGGATGGAAAATCCAAGAAAGTCAGAAAATGAAAAGAGACGCAGAAAAAGCAGCTGAATCGGCATCAATATCAATACCAATATCAATACACGCCAAAACGATTAACCTTTTGTACTTTCAAAGAATTTTCTGATTCACCTTTTTCACTCCATCCCACGCGACTACCCTGGCCCTACTGTTTCTTTTATTTCTATTAATTATCTCACGTAACCCCAGCCACTCCCACCGCTACCTGTTTTCGCACAGCATACCCAATGTACCTTTCCTGCTCATTTATATCTGTTTTCCTTGGCTGTGTTTTCTCTGACCCTCGTTTTTCTCCTTTCTAACTTCCAAGCTAGACTTATTCTCTGTGCTCCATGGCTGAGATTCTCTCTCCTCCAATCTCGCCCATTCTCCTGCTTGCTCATCTCTGCCAGTCTTGTGAACTTATATTTGTGAAGATGTACAGAAAATACATGAGAAGAAAACGTAGAAAACGACACCATAGCCAAAATGGTATTTTTCCATGACATTGATATTCATCTCTTCCTTCAAGTCTTTTATTTAAACACATATTCTGTTTTCTTTTTTCCTCTATGTGATTGTTCTAATTAGTGAGATCTTTTGCAGGAATTTGGAATGGAAGGCTTAGGAAAGATTTGCAAGGAAGTTGACATATTATTGCTTATAAAAAATAATAAAATAAATTTTTTTATATCAAATTAAAGGTTATTTAAATTATTTTTATTTTTTAATTATTGTATTGTGTCTTCTAATAATTAAATCAACAATTTTATTTTGTAATATGAAACATAAACAATTTTATTGATTTATTACTTTATGCCAATAACACGTTCTGCGTAGCTTTGGTTTCTTAGAAGCATATTCCCTTGGTTTCTTAGAAGCATATTCCCTTGGACTACTTCATTAATAATTCGTTGAACTTAGCGTTTGTTAATTTTGTGTAACTGGGGCATGAGTAAGAGTATTGTATTTAGAGGCAGGACATCCATATAATTTCAGTGGATAGCATTATAAAAATATAACTCAATTAGTCCATTGTTTAATCACTGTTTTGCTTTCTAGGATAAAACTGATAAAGCAAAGAGAAGAGGAACGAACAGAGCACAAGTTTGTAACTTTGTGCAGAAAACGGAAATTTCGCAGAAAACAGATATTGTGCCAAAAAGAGAATTTGGGCAGATTTAAGGCATTAAAAGATAAGTCACAAGTTTTTTTATACAATAATAAGCCAGCAACACAGACTCTTTGAGGCCGTTTGGACTCAGCGTTTTGCTGAGTCCACGTTTTGCGTTTTGCTGCTTTTTCTTTTTCTTTTTCTTTTTTTTTTTTTCCGGGAAGTAAACAGTAAAATCACATGATTTTACTGTTCAGAGACAAAAATACTGTTCATGCACTGTTTGGCACCGTTTACGCACTAAAAAATATTAAAAATGGGTCTCATGGTACTATTTACACATTTAAAAATTATTTTACTACGGTATTTTCAGTTTTCAATTTCAGCAACAATAAGTTCAATCCAAACGGACCAGAGAAGATAATAAACATAACAAATCACTAAATAGTACGGTCATTAACATACATATTCAAATATAATAACAAAATTGTTCTTTAGCATAATACAATGTCCTCCTCTTCCTTCACCAACTGGTTAAACTAGTCTCTAGTCAACAGATACTCGATCCAGCCCCGTCATGTATCTTGATCCAAGGTGAAGAAAACTTCCCTCCATTTCGGCGTGACTAATTTTTCAAGGGCCTTGAACATGGTTTCTTTATCAAAACCAGACATAGGTCAAAATTTCCGTGGCCCTTGCCATTGAGTAGAGATCAGGGATTTGTGCAGATTCAACAGTTTTTTAATTTTTAGTTTTTTGACTTTGCAGGTCCTCTTTTGATATATTTTTTAATTCGTCCATATCATCTGCAATGACGTATTGGACAGAGGATGTTTGTATAACTATGAGTAAGAGCTGTCTTAGGAATTTATAATGGTCCAGTCTATTTTTACGAAAGTCGTTATACTAACTGTTCGACTAGAGACAAACAAGATATGGTATATATGGAATTAGAGACACTGGTATATATGAGATTTTTCACATGAAGAATTTAAATAATGAACAGCGTGAAAATTTATTAAATGTATAACACTCACCTTCATTGCATCTAACCATGCCAGTTGTCACCAAGGTGTTGGTATCAGGATCTCATATTATTCTGGTTATACCAATTAGTTGGGAAAACAAATTGTATCTCTTTTTATGTCGTTAAATTTTTTTTTCTATTTGTTCGACGTTATAGTGTTTTTCGATTCGGTTGTTAAACTCTTTGGTGACAACTGGCCCATGGTCTTTCTTCATTATCCCATTACGAATGTTATCTTTAGCTGCTTCTTCTAACAAAACTTCAATGAAATGCTTTTATACAATGAACTGCTTTTATATTGTTGAAGGTCAATACGCAAGAAAAATGTGTCTAACATCAAGAGTAATAAATAACGATGAACAGCAACTAAGAATAAATTGCAGTAAAGGTAAACACTTATCTTAAGTGCAGAAACTTTGTTGGAAGAGTATGATGAAAATTGTGCAAAGATTGAAGAGGACAAAGCAGTGGAGGAGAGTGATGAAGATGGTAGAAAGACTGACGATGACGAAGTGAGTTTCATATGTAATGCCAGATGCGGGGTGAAGAGCAATTAAAGTTGATTTGAGCTAATGCTTGTGAGTTTGATAAAATTCAACAAATCTTAGTGATCATGGATATAGTTAGGCTGTGTGAGTAGATTAGGGCTTTGATTTTGGGGTAGAAGGACAACGTTTATGAAGTGCATCAGCAGGCTGTTGGGGATAGAGAGAATCCTGGGGAGTGAAAGTGAAAAGAAGACAAAATGGCTTTATCTGAAACTTACAGCGGGCAGGTTGGCTCTGATGTTGTATTGAAGAGCGGGTGATATGACATATGAATGGGTTGCTTTGAAAATAGTAATTTTTTTTAATTAAATAAGATGAAGTACATAAGTGGTTGTAGTTTTTTTTTTTTTTTTTTTTTTGTTTTTTTTGTTGTTTCTTATTTTTGTTTGAAATTTAAGTTTGAATTTGAATGGGTTATAAAAAGTGACAGTACGGCACCGTTTGGTGACATCAGTGATGACGAAATACCGATTGGTGGTGAGGAGAGGCGTCGGTGATTCATGCACTGAAATGCACTGGAAATCGAGAAGAAAAAAATAGACTGGACTGATGTGCTTAATCAGTTAGACCTGGTGTGAATCGTGTGATACTGTGTGAGAGAGAGAGAGAGGTCTGTAACTAATGGGGAAGAAATGAAATAAAAAGTGAAGAGTTATGACAAAATTAATTTGAAAGAGGAGGTAATGTGTGGTTGTAATGAGATAGCGAGTGAAGCTGATGTGTTGGAACTTGAAAATAGGAATGATAGGTCTTGAAATAGGAATGATGTTGGCAGGCAACTAGCTTCAGGCATGCCTGCCAACCTATGGATGCAGTTCTTTTTGAAAGATGTGGAGCATTATACAGTGGATAATGGATGTAGTTCTTTTTGATAATAGCAAAGTTGATATTTAATGTTAAAAAAAAAAAAACAGCTTCAAGCGTGCAACAATAGAAAAGAATAAATGAAAGAATAAAATAAATGTGAGACAAGGGAAGAGAAAAACTAGAATAAAGAAGTGTTGGGCTTTTTTTTCTCTTTTTTACACGTACTCAATATCTGGAATGGCAGCAGCTCTAAATGTTAGTTTGGTAGACATGATTTTTGTTGTATTGACAATACCATTAACGTTTTTTCTTTTTTATTATTATTTTTATTATTATTTTGTATGTGTATATATAAATAATATAAAATAGAGATAAATTCGAAACGATATATCGGTATTAGAAATATATCGTACCGATAATCAAGCTGGTACAGCCTTTGATACTGTATTGACTTCCTTAATTTAAAATTTGAATTTGAAGAGGTTATAAAAAGCGACAGTATGGTGCCGTTTAGTCACCAACACTCAATAAACGCATCTTCACACTCAAGTTCGGACTGCATCACTAACCCAGTCAATCACATTAATCTCAAAAGTCAGAATCATAATTCCACAATCCAACAGCTCCTAATCTCTCTTTCAGATCCCACCCTCACTAACGAACTAAAACTAACCAAAAGCCTTCCGCTCTCATCTTCATATTTCCTTGATTTGGGATAAAGTGTTTTTTTTTTTTTTAAAAAAAATAAATAAATAATGAGACATGACGTTTGGGTCATGGCATTATGGCAGTAGGTTTTCATTTTTTTATTTGGTTTGTTACATTTTTTTGGCCTAAAAGTATTAAAATATAAAAGTTGTGAAAATATATTTGAAAGAGATTACTATTCTATATTTTCAGATCAATATTATTTTTTTATAAATTTGTTAATTTTTTAATTTAATTATTAAATTAATTATAACGTTATTACAGTTCGACTTCGTTTCACTTTGGTTCAACTTTAAAAATCTTGAACTTCTTCTTTTTACGGTTTATTGAACGGTCCGAATTTCAAAATCTTGAATAGAGTCCAAATAAATCTGTTGTGAAAGAGGGAGAGAGTTTCAAAACCTTGAGGTAGAGTCCAAATGAATCCGTTGTGAAAGAGGAAGAGAGAGGAGTTTGAAGAGGACTCTGCATGAGAGAGAAGCTTCTAGGCATGAATGATAGAAGAAAGAAAGAGAAAAGAAGTTCGAGAGAGAGAGAGAGAGAGAGAGAGAAGTTTTGTTGCGTTTGGTCTAATCACGTGGGACCTACTGTTTTGAACGTGATTTTTTTTTTTTTTTTTTTTTATAGAAGTTGAACGTGGGTTTTAATGTGGAATATGAAATTTTTTAGATTTCTTTTGGATATGATTGATTCCTACTTTTTAGTATATTTTTTCTTAAAAAAAAAGAGATTTAAGGGAAAAAAAAAAAAAAACCAAACGTGAGATGAGATTAAGGGAAACCGGTTATTGAAAAAATAAAAAAAAGTTTTTATTTTTATTTTTTTATGTAAAGTAAAAAAAAAAAGTTAAACCTTGATAAATAAAGGAAAAAAAAAAAACTGAAGAAAGAAAAGTGAAAACGTGGAGTAATGCTTAGAGTTAAATGCATAATAAATGCATAATACTCATCAAAATTCTAGATTTTTTTTTTTTTTTTTTTTTTTTGTGATTAGCCGTAGTTGTCTGAAAGTTTTGTTAAATATTTAAGAGTAGGGTTTTTTTTTTTTGGGGGGGGGATAAATTTGGAAGTGGATTTCTTTTTAGGGAAAAGTTTTTTTTTTTTGAGAATTTTTTAGGGAAAAGTTGAACGTGGGTTTTTTTTTTTTTTTGGATAGAAGCTGAACGTGGGTTTGAAATTTCAATGTGGTATTTGAATTTTTTTGGATATGATTGACTTCTACTTTTAGTATTTTTTTTTCTAAAAAAAAAAAGAGATTTAAGGGAAAAGAAAAGTGAGATGAGATTGAGGGAAACCAATTATTGAAAAAAAAAAAGTTAAGTTTATTTATTTATTTTTTTTTGCAAAGAAAAAAAACTAGTCTTGATAAAGGAAGAAAAAAAAAATTTAAAGAAAGAGAATTCAGAAAGTTAGTTATTATTTTTTTCCTGTAAAAAATACCCCTAAATTAACTAACCAACAACTTAAAAATGTAATTAAAATAGTAAATTGACAAAAATAACAAATTCTTACTTCTACGTTGAAATGTCTTCCTACTTCTAATAAACTTCTACTTTTACGTTAATTTTAAATTCCTACTTCTACTCTCTAACTCTCTACAAAATAGATCACTCTTTTGTTAGTTTTAAAACTCCTCAAATCTACAAAACTCACCCCACATATCTCTCTCTCTCTCTCTCTCTCTCTCTCTCTCTCTCTCTCTCTCTCTCTCTCTCTTCTCTCTTTTTGGGATTAGAAAAAGTAGAAATCCTAAGTTATAATAAATGTAAATTATTAATCTTTACCCAAAAAAATAAAAGAGCATCTGAGCACACGCTTATGCGTGTGCTCAAAGACTAATATATATTATGCCAAATAAAAAAATATGGAATTCAAACTCCATTTATATTAAAAACTAATTAATGTGTAAGTCCGATGATAAAGAGTAGTGATTATCTACAAATATTGACATTTAAAATTTAATTAACCTGTGTTTTATTTTAATGGAAAATACACAGCTCCTCAAAACACTACAGGGATTTAATCGCATCCATTGATCAAAAGTGAAAAAGATATTAGCAATTTTGTATTATCCTCCCTAGACCATGTCATATGTCAATCCAAAGTTGGTCAACCCTGCTTTTAAATCCTATTGCCAAAGACTCCAAAATTAGCCTTAAAAAAAAATCTACTACTTATATATATATATATATATATATGAATATCTACTACTTTTTGGTTAAGAGGATATTGACTGATATTTTTCTGTTGCTCAGGGGACTTCTGGACCGATTGGAACGTGGAGAAGTTGAGGTCTAGGCTGTCACCACCTGGGCTCTTTGGAACACGCGCAACAAGTACTATTTTGCAAAGGTGCAGCTGCAACCGAAAGTTATTGTCGATGGTGCCTATATCCTGTTGTCTGAATACCAGAGATTGATGGAGGCCCCGTCTAGAGGTGTCATTGTTAGGGTTTTTTTTTTTTTTTTTAAATATTTTTTTAAGAGTTATGCTAATGAGTGCTCTAAGAGCACCAGTTAAGAATCTATTTTAAAAAAATTTTAATATCATTTTTATGAAAAATAAAAAAATTATCAAAATAATAATTACTTTTTTTCTTTTCTTATAAAAAATTTATTTAATTAGATTCTTAACCAATGCAATAAATGTACTAGTTAGCATTTTTCTTTTTGTAATAATAATGCCTTGACTCTTTCAATGGAGAATTTGCCGCTATTACATATGGAAGTGACACTCCCTTTGATCAAGCTTAAGAATTCTTTGCCAGATTATAATATGTATTTTAGTTCAAAAAATCTATACTTATCAACTGTCCACTGTCAAATAAGCAGATTATCTATCATAGTTTTTTGACTTATTCAACTCTCGCTCTGTTCCTGTATTATGTTGATTAAGAACACTGGTGAAAATTTCTCAGTTTGACCACATCCATTCCTATGTCATCCAAGTATGTGATTATTTTATCAAGTGGTGAGTGAGGGTGTTTTAATGTTATAGGTGGGGGGTAAGAAAATTTAAATAAGGAAAAAGTTAATCGCTGGAATGGTTTAAGAATTATTTTTAAAATTTTTTTACTTTATAGATGTTTCTTTAGAGCAAATATTAAAATTTTTTAAAAATAATCTATTAAAAAATGTCTTAAAAAATAATTATTTAAATAATTCAATTAATGAATGTTTTTATAATCGAATTATTTAAATAACTAAGAAATATCAGCTTAGCTATAAAACTCTCGACAAAAAAAAAAACTAAATAGATAAAAAATTGACTTTAGGTTTATTAAAACGTTTAACCTTACAAATGTTTCTTTTCAAAAAATTTGACCATAGGTCCATATTAAAGTTCTTTGTTGGTTACACGTGCCCTTACAGTATTTAAACAAGGTTTGAAACTTATCTTTGCAACATATTTCTTGCTTATTGTGCTGGCAGCCTTCCATCAAAGCAGTATCAAATGAGGTCCTCCAAACGAGAAACTAGGGTCAAAATATTAGTAGAAAGAAAACCATACAAACGTGGATTTATTGAAGACAATCACTTGTTGGTAGACATGGTAATACGGGTTAAAATTTTTTGATCTGACCCAAAAAAAATTTGACTTAAACACGATCTTTTTGATCCAAAATAAAAACGGATTGACCTGTAACCTGACCCGATTTTTTTACGGATCAACTCGACCCTACCTAGATAACCCGTGACTTGACCCGTTAAAAAAATTCGCTAATTTTTTTTTTTAATTACGTTATGATACTAGTGCATAAAACACAAAATATCAAAACTAATAATTAATATATTATAAAGAATGACTATTTAATTCATCAAAAGTACCACCAAGCTTTTTTTTTTTTTTTTTCATCAAAAGTATCAATAAGAGCTAGCTAGCCTAGTTTCTGTTGCTGTGCTTGCCTGCCAATTGCCTGCAACACATTACACACAACACAAGGGACAAAAGTCATCACTCATCAATCAACTAAGTCAAGACAAGTAGAGAGTATTGCATGTTTTGGAAACACGCATCCTCTCTCTCACAAGGGGGTGGACCCCACACGTGTGAGAGGGAAGATGCATGTTTCCGAAACGTATAGGATTTTCTCCAAGACAAGGGACAAGCCCTCTGTTAGACGTATAGTGGTAAACAGTCCTTTTTCTTTTCTCACTTTTCTATCTTTACTTTCCTTCCACACTTTCTTCTATCTTCCAAAAGGAAGGGGTGGACCCCACACGTGTGAGAGGGAAGATGCATGTTTCCGAAACGTATAGGATTTTCTCCAAGACAAGGGACAAGCCCTCTGTTAGACGTATAGTGGTAAACAGTCCTTTTTCTTTTCTCACTTTTCTATCTTTACTTTCCTTCCACACTTTCTTCTATCTTCCAAGTTTTCCTCTCTACCAAAGGCAGAATTACACCCTCAAGGGGTCTCTGGCAAGGAGATCCTATTTCTCCATACCTTTTCCTTTTTTGTGCGGAGGGTTTGATGGCCATGTTGAAGTAGGAGGAGGTAGCGGGTAATATCAAAGGAGTGGCGGTGTGTAAGGGTGCTCCTAGAATCTTTCATTTGTTGTTTACTAACAATAGCATAATTTTCTGTAGAGCCACGGCTGAAGTAGGAAATAGGGTGCTTAAAGTGTTAGCGGACTATGAAGGTGACTCGGCCCAAAAGCTGAACAAGGAAAAGACTTCTCTCTTCTTTAGCAAAAATACGAGGAGAGAAGTCCAAGAACAAGTAAAGAGTCAATTCGGAGCTCAAATTATCAAACACCAAGAGAGGTACTTGGGGTTACCGCCACTTATTGGGAGGGGAAAAAGAAAAGCCTTTAATCACATAAAAGAACATGTGGGGAGAAAAATTGCCGGGTGGAAAGGCAAGTTGCTTTCTAACGGGGGGGAGAGAGATTCTCATCAAAGTGGCGGCCTAAGCAACACCTACCTATATGATGAGTTGTTTCAAGCTTCCAGACTCTTTGTGTAAGGAGTTGAATTCAATGATGAGTAACTTTTGGTGAGGGCAAAAGGAAAAAGAGAGAAAAATGGCATGGATCTCTTGGGAAAAGTTGTGCACTCCAAAGAGGGAAGGGGGCATGGGTTTTAGGGAGTTAAGGACCTTCAACCTGGCCCTTCTTGCCAAACAAGGCTGGCGGATTCAGCAAAATCCTGGTTCTATGGTCTATAGAGTTTTTAAAGCGAAATATTTCGGTGGTAGCTCTTTTAAGGATGCACAATTGGGTAATAGACCTTCCAATGTATGGAGAAGCATCATGGTAGCCAAGGAGATTGTTGAAAAGGGGTCTAGATGGGTCATTGGTAATGGCAAACGGGTGCACATATGGGAGGATAGATGGGTTCCATCACCGGTCTCTTTCAAGGTGGTCAGTCCGAGAGGTACTATAAACAATGTGGAGTGGGATTCAGACCTTATTAATACAAAAACTGGAAGTTGGGACACTGCAAAGGTGAATAGTACTTTCCTTCCTTTCGAAGCTCAAGTGACCTTAGGAATTCCTATTAGCCCTCGGCTTCCCTTTGACTCCTTGACATGGGCATGGACTCCCAATGGGCGTTTCACTGTTAAAAGCATGTACAAGGTTGCCCAACAAGGTATGCAGAAGACAAAAGGTAGAGCAGATAGGGGAGAATGTTCAAATGGGACAAGACTAAGAGCACTATGGAAATTAATAAGGAATTTGGACTGCCCTAATAAAGTTAAACATTTTATGTGGAAGGCTTGTAAAAATATTCTGCCTACGAAATGCAAACTGCAAGTTAGGGGGATTGGACTCGAAGTTAGTTGTGATTTGTGTGGAGGTGAGGAAAACTTGGGTCACATTCTGTGGAGTTGTAAGACAGTAAAGGAGGTATGGAGTTCAACGTGGTTGAAACTATCTTCTTTACCTGATTCTAATCTGGAATTTCTGGATATAATGTGGGAATTCATGGAGAGATGCCCGTTGGTTGATTGGGAGTTATTTGCCACTACTGCCTGGAGCTTGTGGAACAATAGGAATAAGCTTAGACATGAAGGCCGAACCAAACAACCTGCTCAAATTGTTAATGAGGCAGCAGAGTATGCAAAGGAAGTCAAACAAGCAAAACCAATTCCAAATCGCCCATGTTGGTAAGCCCCTTTAGACTCCCCCTAGACCGGGCTGTTATAAAATTAATGTGGATGGAGCTATTTTTCTTGAATTGAGGGGCTGTGGTGTGAGAGTTGTAATAAGGAATGACAGGGGTTAGCTAATGGGAGCGTTGAATGGGAGGCTTGACTTACCGCTGGGAGCTTTGGAGGCCCAAGCCAAAGCAGTTGAAGCAAGAGTGCAGCTGGCGTGGGACTCGGGTCTAAGGGATATTTCCCTTTGATAGGCCATAATCTGAATGACCCCTTGTGATTAAACCAATTAATTAATTAGCCAAGTTATTAATTAATCAATTTATCATGCAATTGCGTGGAAGTACAAACAAATTACCAAATAACTAAATATGCAGCGGAAAATAAATGACACGGTGATTTGTTTACGAAAGGGAAAAAACCTTGCGGCAAAAAGTCCACCGGGTGATTTTTAGGTCACCACTCCCGAAACTCCACTATTATCAAATCAAGCGGTTACAAGTAAAGGAATCCCAAGTACTTTACCAACCTACAGTTGAACCCTTACCCCAATACCCAATTGGACTTGATCTGTAGCAACAGTTCCCACCTTTGATGCACGGCTCCCAAGTACATGACTAACCAATGCGCGGATCCCAGTACACGACTTCAAAACACCAACTTAAGGAAGAAAGGTTGGCTGTAAAGTTCTTCAGTTCATCCTACACGATGAAGATCAGGAAGATGCTTGGTCACAAAACCCTATGGTGCAAATACACAGCAACTTCTTCAGAGAATATGAACTAGGTCAAGAAGTTCGTCTTTTAATCACAATTTGCTTAAACAGAGATTGCTCAATGAGTTTGCAACTTGTGTCACACTTGACGGCTCCTAAAACAATCATTTTATATGTTTAGGATTTGGAGAAAAGAAGCCCCAAAAACATATTCACGGATCCCAAGAAAATCAGATCAGAAAATCTGAATTTTTAAATCTCGACAGATAGCAGGTGTCGAGGTAGCTATCGAGCAAGTGTCGAGTTTTAATGAAATTACACTTCAGCTTGTTTTTTCTTGGACATACTTGATGACTTTAACACTTGACCTTGAAATCTTGTTTCTTGAAGTATTAAAAACATCTAGAACTACCAAATTACAAGTAGAGTGCGTTTTGTCAAAGGATTAGCCAATTTACATAAATAAGTGACATATGTTCTTAACAAGTGAAAACACATATGTCCTAACAATCTCTCCCTTTGGCAATCCGTGACAAAACCACAACAAGCAAATGAATATGTGAGAGAAGTCATAAATCACTAAACTCATATTCACTTGTTGAATACAATAAAATCTATTCTAACACAAACTCTTGAAAAACTTTGCAAGAAGAGAGTTTATGGCAAGTAGACTTTGACAACCTGTATTTCTGAAACACTTTAAATAAAACTCATCAAGACATCTTATGTGAAACAGAAATAATAGATTGCATACAAATATAAAGAACATGTGTATAAAGATAGAAAAGAAACAACACATGAAGAGAGAGGTGAAATAAACATACATCCACATATATAAAGAAGTATAAGTACAATGTATGTAAAAATGGTCAAAGGACCTCATCTACAAGATCAATGTATTTATAAAGAATAGAAAAGAAAAGATACATAAAAACCTTACTACATCCCTCA
The DNA here is from genome assembly GCF_002906115.3 of Quercus suber. Classification (NCBI taxonomy): domain Eukaryota; kingdom Viridiplantae; phylum Streptophyta; class Magnoliopsida; order Fagales; family Fagaceae; genus Quercus; species Quercus suber. The sequence continues at coordinate 1,539,597 of NW_027069512.1, read as the reverse complement.
CGAATATCAACACTCCCCCTATCAAAATGTCCTATACTAACTCTCCCCCTAAGATGACTACTCTCATAACCCAAAACTTCTCCCCCTCTTTATCACGAGTGACAATGGGTAGAGTGTCATGTAGACATCTCATCAGTAGAGCTAGCATTTCCATCATCATCATCATCATCATCATCATCATCCTCAGAATCCTCAGAATCTGAAGCTGCCAGAGTAGGTGGTGAAGGAGTAGCCTCTGGAGCAAAACCACCCATAGTCACCTGCCGTCGTGCAATACGACTAACACGAACATTCACCTGATACAACTCAGCAGAGAGTGTATCAAGACGAGGGTCCATGCGCTGCAGCTGCGCCATAATGTCTCCTAGAGATACATTGCCTGTAGAGGAGGAAGGAGTGGATGTAGATGGAGCTGATCTAGATGGAGCAGATCTGGACGGAGCTGAACAGTAGAGCTAGCATCTCCATCATCATCATCATCATCATCATCCTCAGAATCCTCAGAATCTGAAGCTGCTAGAGTAGGTGGTGAAGGAATAGCCTCTGGAGCAAAACCACCCATAGTCGCCTGCCGTCGTGCAATACGACTAACACGAACATTCACCTGATACAACTCAGCAGAGAGTGTATCAAGACGAGTGTCCATGTGCTGCAGCTACGCCATAATGTCTCCTAGAGATACATCGCCTGTAGAGGAAGGAGGAGCGGATGTAGATAGAGCTAATCTAGATGGAGCAGATCTGGACGGAGCTGAACAGGAGGGAGGAGTGGAATCCGTCTTTCGCGACCTAAACTGAGCCTCACTACGTTTTACGGAGCGACATCTATGGCAGATATGTGTGTGAAGTGGTCGGACACAGGAAAGGAAATGAAAAAATGGTGTAAGATCCTCGTGATAGCGGAAGGAAGGATGAGCTTATCACGGGACGTCGAATCAAGATGAACATCTATGATAGAAAGAATAAAGTGAGAAGGAAAATCTATAGTGAGATGCTCAAGAAGAGATAACAAAAATCGAGCACGAGGCTCTGTGATAAAGTTGTAGTGAGAGAGAGGATGGAGTACAAATGTCATCACCATGTTTAGGAATCTAGGACCATTAGCAAAAGGCTTACATGATGTGTACTGATGCTCACCCTAATCAGCAGGGCGCTGACAAAAGGCAGAGATGAGCTCATCTTTGGACACAGTCCTCAGACGCTCACAAGAAGGATAGTCAGGAAACTCTATCCTAGGAACTCTAAGCACATCCGCAACTAGTTGCGGTCTGACAGGAATGCGCGTACCTCGAATGCTAGTGGAAAAGAGAGGTACTGAACGATCTATCCCGTGCATATTGGAGTAAAACTCCTGAATCAGCACAAGGGGACAAGTGACCGAGATGTCACACAGTGACCCCCATCCCCTACTGTGAATGACAGAGGGAAGGTCAGTGTCGGCGAAGTCTGCCAAAATGACTTGGCGTTCCGAATGAACACCTCGTCGAGAAAAGTTCTCCGTAAATGCCTTGTGGGCATCTCCATCATGGAACCGAAGGTTAAGAGGAGCAGAGTCAAAAGAAAAGGAAGCTCCAGAACGCAGAGGGTTCCGAGCAGGAGTGGATTTACGTTTGGGTGCCATAGACACTACTAACGTAAAAGAAGGAGAAAGAGATAGAGAGGGAGACAATCAGAAAAGTCCCAACACAATTCAAAATAGAGCAAATATGATGAACAAAAAGAACGTATGCATGGAAATGCATGAGCATGTGACATGCAAAGCAAAAGACATCATGGGCTCAGCCCAATCCAATCCTTCCAGCACACAGCATAAAGCACACATCTAAATGCATGTAAATGTGATTCTAAAGCACATGGAATACAATGTATGTCTTTTTGAAAGCATTTAAATGAAAACTCAACCCAAAATTTCAATAAAAACTCATTAATTTTTAAAAACCTCAAAATTTTCAAAAAATCCCAAAACCTAGGTTTTAAAACATGCAATGCATGGAAAAAGGAAGGGAAAAATGCACTTACCAAGTGATTGAAACCAAGGAAAGGCCGAAAATCAAGAGGGTTTGAAGATTTAAGTGAGAAAAGGGCGTTTAGGAGGTGAACAGCCACGGATAGATTGAGAGAGATCGAGAGAATGAAGTCTGAATCGCGAAAATTCCTTAAATAGACACCTCAGTAAATCTCGACAGCTGAGGTGTCGAGAGGTATCGAGGAAGTTGTCGAGGAGGTATCGAGGGAAATGGCCTTCGACAGATGGAGGTGTCGAGAGGTATCGAGGTGCAAGATCAAATTTCAAAGATCAAAAGCTCGATCGATCGACAAGGTGTCGAGGAGGTGTCGAGGAGATAGAAACTTTCTCGATCGATCCATCAGGTGTCGAAGAGGTGTCAAGATTACGATAACAAAAAGGCTTGAGAAGCTCGACAGATGACCAGGTATCGAGGAGGTGTCGAGAAAGCAGTAAAAAACAGTTTTTCGAAAAGAGAAAAACACAGGCATGAATGCAATACATCATACACCTCAACCAATAATCCATTCAACATATAAAGCTCTCAAAATCATCTATCCACAAGAATCTAAGCACATGGATCCTCAAAAACACACACACACATACTAAACAAGTTTAACCAATTTTATTTTTCAAAAACAAGTTAAGACAGTTTAGTGAGCATACATAAGCACATGTAATATCTTTGTGATGGTCAAATCACATTGTATCTGCACATGTATCAAAAGTAGTAAAGAATATTGTGTGTTGTGTGTGAAAAACATCACAAGATTGCATATGTGTATACATGTTATGATGATTTGAAATATTAGAAAATAACTTTAACTCACACACAATCATAACTGTTTGATGGAGACTATCACCTTTGAGGTACATCCTATAACTCCCACATCTCCTAGAATACACGCTTGCAACCATATTTAAAACATTTTTGATCTTTTTGCTTTTTACTTTCTTTGCATATTTTCTTTTATTTTAGCATACCATACATGGGCATATAAAAGAGAGAAAAGAAATACCCAAGATGTTAAGTATTTGACATCGCACTTTTGCTATGCCGAAGCATACGAATGTCTTTGACATTACACTTTTGCTATGCCGAAGCATACAGGTGTCTATGACACTGCATTTTTGTTATGTCGAAGCATACATGTGTCATTTATGATTGGCGAGCAATAGTGGTGAGATGGGTATTTATGCCTTTCTCTTAGGATTTTCTAGTCCTACCCGTCAAAAAGAGTGATATGAGTGTTAGGCTTTAAGAGATAACTTAATCTTACTCATCACAAATAAGAGCCACAAAACTCACTTGCTTAGTTGTGCATAGAGATACTCATCTAAGTTACAAGAGATACAAAGTTTAGAAACTTTGTTTCAATGGCCATCCAAGGTACACAAGTACCAAAGCACACAAAACACACACTGTTTTTGTATTTTTTCTGATTTTTCAATTTTTTAAAATTTTATATTAAAAACAAAATAAACAAAACTGAAAGTAAACACACAAAACATGTTAAACAAAGCAAAGCATAAAACTAGATGCATATGCATGAGGAAGAAGAATAGGAGAAGGAGATCAATCCATGGAGATGACACCAATGTTTTGACGAAGGAATTCAAAACGTTTGCTGTCAAGAGGTTTGGTGAACAAGTCAGCCTTCTAATCATCAGTGTGGATAAACTCAAGAGTGAGAGTACCATTTTCGACAAGCTCCCTAATGAAGTGATGACGAATCTCTATGTGTTTGGTTCGAGAATGCTGAACAGGGTTTTTAGAGATATTTATGGCACTGGTACTGTCACAGTAAATGGTGAGATGCTCTTGACAAATATCATAATCATGAAAGAGTTTTTGCATCCAGAGGAGTTGGGTGCAGCAGCTACCGGCAGCAATATATTCAGCTTTTGCAGTGGATAATGAGATGGAGTTCTGCTTTTTGCTCATCCAAGAAACAAGATTGTTACCTACATAAAAACAACCCCCCCGAAGTATTCTTTCTATCATCAGCATTACCAGCCCAATCAAAGGAGTGGCAGTGTGTAAGGGTGCTCCTAGAATCTCCCATTTGTTGTTTGTTGACGATAGCATAATTTTCTCTAGAGCCACGACTGAAGTAGGAAATAGGGTGCTTAAAGTGTTAGCAGACTATGAAGGTGAGTCAGGCCAAAAGCTTTACAAGGAAAAGACTTCTCTCTTCTTTAGCAAAAACATGAGGAGAGAAGTCTAAGAACAAGTAAAGAGTCAATTCGGAGCTCAAATTATCAAACACCATAAGAGGTACTTGGGTTGCTGCTACTTATTAGGAGGGGAAAAAGAAAAGCCTTTAATCGCATAAAAGACCTTGTGGGGAGAAAAATTTCCAGGTGGAAAGCCAAGTTGCTTTCTAACACGGGGAGAGAGATTCTCATCAAAGCGGTGGCCTAAGCAACACCTACCTATACGATGAGTTGTTTCAAGCTTCTGAACTCTTTGTGTAAGGAGCTGAATTCAATGATGAGTAACTTTTGGTGGGGGCAAAAGGAAAAAGAGAGGAAAATGGCATGGATCTCTTGGGAAAAGTTGTGCACTCCAAAGAGGGAAGGGGGCATGGGTTTTAGGGAGTTAAGGACCTTCAACCTGGCCCTTCTTGCCAAACAAGGGTGGCGGATTCAACAAAATCCTAGTTCTATGGTCCATAGAGTTTTTAAAGTGAAATACTTTGGTGGTTGCTCTTTTAAGGATGCACAATTGGGTAATAGACCTTCCTATGTATGGAGAAGCATCATGGAAGGCAAGGAGATTGTTGAAAAGGGGTCTAGATGGGTCATTGGTAATGGTAAATGGGTGCACATATAGGAGGATAGATGGGTTCCATCACCAGTCTCTTTCAAGGTGGTCAGTTCGAGGGGTACTACAAACAATGTGGAGTGGGTTTCAGACCTTATTAATACAGATACTAGAAGTTGGGACACTGCAAAGGTGAATAGTACTTTCCTTCCTTTCGAAGCATAAGTGATCTTGGGAATTCCTATCAGCCTTCGGCTTCCCTTTGACTCCTTGACATGGGCATGGACTCCCAATGGGCGTTTCATTGTTAAAAGCACGTACAAGGTAGCCCAACAAGGTATGCAGAAGACAAAAGGCAAAGTATATGGGGGAGAACATTCAGATGGGACAAGACTAAGAGCACTATGGAATTAATATGGAATCTAGACTGCCCGAATAAAATCAAACATTTTATGTGGAGGGCTTGTAAGAATATTCTGCCTATGAAATGCAAACTGCAAGCTAGGGGGATTGGACTCAAAGTCAGTTGTGATTTGTGTGAAGGTGAGGAAAACTCATGTCACATTCTGTGGAGTTGCAAGACAACAAAGGAGGTATGGAGTGCAACGTGGCTAAAACTATCTTCTCTGCCTGATTCTAATTTGGAATTTGTGGATATAATGTGGGAATTGATGGAGAGATGCCCGTTGGTTGATTGGGAGTTATTTGCCATTACTGCCTGGAGCTTGTGGAACAATAGGAATAAGCTTAGACATGAAGGCCGAACCAAACAGCTTACTCAAATTGTTAAGGAGGCAACAGAGTATGCAAAGGAAGTCAAACAAGCAAATCTAATTCCAAATCGCCCCCTGCTGGTAAGCCCCTTTGGACTCCCCCTAGACCGGGCTATTATAAAATTAATGTGGATGGAGTTGTTTTTCATGAATTGAGGGGCTGTGGTGTGGGAGTTGTAATAAGGAATGATAGGGGTCAGCTGATAGGAACGTTGAGTGGGAGGCTTGGCTTACCGCTGGGAGCTTTGGAGGTCGAAGCCAAAGCAGCTGAAGCAGGAGTGCAACTGGCTTGGGACCTGGGTCTAAGGGATATTTCCCTTGAATGTGATTCACAAATGGTGGTCAACGGGTTAAAAGGAAGAGACACATGCCACAATTCCATTCAGAAACTGATTGAAGGAATCCATGAGGGTCTGAGGCAATTTAAATCATGGCAAGTTGGCCATGTATGCAGAAACAACAATGTGGCAGCCCATCTGTTGGCAAAATATGCCAAGGGGTTAAATGAATGTATCATTTGGGTGGAGGACATCCCCCAGTTATCTTGAACTAAGTTCATAGAGATGTATCCAATGTGATTTCTGATTCAGATTAATGAAAGTTTGCGTCTGCTGTTTATCAAAAAAAAAAAAAAGCAGCATCAAATAAGGTCCTCCAAACGAGAAACTAGGGTCAAAATATTAGTGGAAGGAAAACCATACAAACGTAGATTTATTGAAGGCAACCACTTGTTGGTATACATGGCAACATGGGTCAGAATTTTCTGATCTGACCTGAAAAATACTTGACTTGAACTCGATCTTTTTGATCCAAACTAAAAACGGATTGACCCGTGACTCAACCCGTTAAAAAAAATTTCGCTAAAAAAAGTTTTAATTACGTTATGATACTAGTGCATAAAATAGAAAATATCAAAACTAATAATTAATATATTATAAAGAATGACTATTTAATTCATCAAAAGTACCACCAAGCAAAAAAAAAAAAAAAAATCATCAAAAGTACCAATAAGAGCTAGCTAGCCTAGCTTTTGTCACTGTGCTTGCCTGCCAATTGCCTACAACACGTTACACACAATACAAGGGACAAGAGTCATCACTCATCAGTCAACTGAGTCAAGACAAGGAGAGAGTATTGCATGTTTCGGAAACATGCATCGTCCCTCTCACAAGGGGGTGGACCCCACACGTGTGAGAGGGAGGATGCATGTTTCCGAAACGTATAGGATTTTCTCCAAGACAAGGGACAAGCCCTGTGTTAGACGTATAGTGGTAAACAATCCTTTTTCTTTTCTCACTTTTCTATCTTTACTTTCCTTCCACACTTTCTTCTATCTTCCAAGTTTTCCTCTCTACCAAAAATGCACAATCAAACTCAATCTACATACTGAGATAGGTACACTATTTATGTAGATTATCGAAAAAGGTTACAATTTTTATGCATTACAATATCATATTGATAGATCTAGAAATTAGTGTCTTTTTTTTATAATCTAACAATTATTTAGTATATTTTTATTTAAGTTGAAGGTGGTAAATTGGTAAAGGGATTAATTAGAGCCTAAGGGTATAAACTATTCCCGAAATTAACATTTGTGAGGTTGCATTGGTTTCGTTACTCAAGACATCCATTAAAAAAAAAAATATATATATATATATCATTTAGGATTCAGCTGAATGTTGTGCTATGTTTTTTAATAATAAAGATTGTAATGTTGTGTGGTATTATTTTTCATTGCAATTTTTTTTAATGATTAGGAATTTGATCATTATGAAAGTGGTCGTGGTGCCAAAACAAAAAAAATCTCAGTTGGACTTGTATTTAGAAGTGCCTAGACTTAACAAAAAACAAAATTCAAAGTTGGAAGTTCTCTCTTGGTGGAAAGAGCATTACAATCGGTTTTCAGAGCTCTCTTTAATGGCACGGGATCTCATGAGCATTCCGATAACCACTGTTGCTTCTGAATCAAGTTTTAGCACTGGGAAAAAAATTCTTACTCCGTATCGATCACGTCTTTTAAGTTTTACTTGAGAATGTGGATGCTACATTGTGTACTAAAAGTTGGCTATATGGATTTGAAGGTAATTTAATTTTTTTTTTATAGTCATAATTATACAATTTTAATTCTTTATTTATTTGCTTTCATGGTACATTAAGTTATATTAAAAATATTATATTGTAGATGAAGATGCTGACGAAATTGGCCAACTTGAGTTACAATTTGTAAGTATGAATATTTGCAGTGCTGAATCTACTACCAACGTTGAGTAGATTGAAATTGAGGTGTAATTCTTATAAAATATTTACTTATTCTTCTTTACTTAATATGTTATGTTTATTTTTAATTTTTTTTTGTTTAGTTTATCTTTCTAAGTAATCTAACTTTACTATTATTTTAAATGCAATAAGAACATGTGTACTTAAGAAGACCGATAACTTGCTACTTTGCTGGCTTACTTGTTTTGTTTGTTTTAAGATCTATCTCTTTTTGAAGATGTAAACTTGTAATCATATGCATTTTGACAGTGAACTATTAACATTGAAGGCTTTTTCCATCATGAATTTATGACTATAAATAATTTTTGTTATGCTCAAAACTATTAGAATTGGAAGGATATTAACAACTGGCATTAAGTGCAATTCATTTGCTTAATTGATTTTATTCATTCTCTATAAACAGGTTGTCATTGATTTGTTTTTGTAATTGAAAAAAAAAACTTGTTTGAAAAATATGGGTAAACCCAACCCGACTCGACTTGACCTGCAACTCGACTGACCCGTAACCCAATTGATCCATTTAAAAATTACTCGTTTTAATCCGTGACCCGTTTGACCTGCAAACCCGATTGACCCAACCTGCCAGTTTTGCCACGTCTACTTGTTGGTCTTTCTATTTTTGAAATGCACAAGTTTCATCCATGTTGAATTTCACAAAGGGTGTTATTAACGGGTGCTGTACAGCACCCGTTAATGCGCATTAAATGTGTATTAAACTATTCACTTTTTTTTAGGGATGTGAAAAAAAACTGAATATGCATTAAATGTGTGTCAGTTTAGATAGAGAAAGTCAAATTATTTTGTGATAAACCATAGCTGAAAAGAAAATTTTTACCAATTTCCAATGCAGTGAGATTTGTGATAGATAATAAATGAACCATAGCTGGTTCATTAACAGATGTTGGCTGGCACCTGTTAACAAAGTTCTTTCAGAAATTAGCTTGGGCCACTTTTCTTTCATAATAAGTATGGGTTCGTGACGGCTTTCGCATGCTATAAGATGATGGTATATCATCTAGTTAAAATCAAAATTTCAATTAATTATGGTAAACTTCTTTGTTGTCAAGTAAGGTGTCCAAATTAGAATCCAGCCTACATTAAAAATCATTGGGCAACTTAGCTGATATAAGGTAATCATCATGAAATACATGCCTTAAATGAGGTCCTCCAAACAAGACTTGGGTCAAAATATTAGTAGAAGAGAAAATTGTAGAAACATGGATGAATTGAAACCATTGGTTCTTTCTATTTTTGAAATGTAAAAGTTTCTGCTATGTTAAATTCGAAAAATTATCTTAGGAGACTTTTCTTTTATAACAAGTGTTGGTTTTACATGTTATCAGTCTCATAAGATATCCCCTCGTGAAAATCATGGGTCCTAATTAACTTCACTAGTAAATTTTTTGTTATTGAGTAAAGTATCACAATTCAAATCCTTGCCTACACTAAAAATCATTTGTTGTTTTGGTTTAATAATAAAAAATAATCATCATGGAATGAATGTCATAATTTCAAATCTGTCCCATCTATATATGTATTTTTTAATCTTTAATTTGTTAAATTTTTCACCTAAATGGCATTGATTAAAATTATGATTCTAAAATTATACATGTACACACACATGACATTCATTAAGAAATAAATGACAATAATTAAAATTAAAATTTCAAATAAAAAGCAATAAATATTCCAATATGAAATACATTAATGGAGAAACGGTTCAAATCTTTTAGTAATAAGTTCCAATATTTAAAACAAACTAACAAAAAATGAATAATAAAAATGAACAAATTTACAAATTTATACTTTCGAATGAAACAATTTCATAAGTTTGTGATTTTAATTGAACAAATTCAAATGAACCTTATTTAAAATAGGATATAAACTTTGAGCCTTTTATCTAATTTTCCCCAATAAATATGCAACTCATGTATATTTTTATGGACAAAGTTTAGCTACAAAATTAATTGTAACCTAAAGTTACAACCTTACTCAATAAAATAAATATTATTACATATTTTAAAAATCTAACCATTGAATTGCACATTCTTTACGCTCTTAATATACATGTCAAATTTTGTGTCAATCAAATATTATTTATTATATGATTTATAAATTTATATTTTATGCATAATTTTAAACTACAAAAACTTACAATTTAAATAATTTATTGATGACATAACTATTAATCTTTAATTTTTTAAAAATTTTGCAAGCATAGAAGATATAAGAAGATGTAATCCAATAAAAGATTGTAACCTTAAACTACAATCAATTTTGTAACTAAATTTTATTCTATTTCTATTTTATTTTTATAAAAAATTGTTGCCTTTATTCAGCATTTAAAATTTTGAATAGAGATATATATATATTTATATCATATGCTTTTATATTTATTATATATGAAACAATTTATATTAGTAATTGGTACTTCAAATTGCTTGACTTTAAATCCTCAAACCAAACCCATAAAACCCTTTAAAATTTGTTAGCTGGGTTAGTGGTCACTGAGCTGTTTTGTTAGGACACGACATCAACTATCAAGTAGATTTTCTGCGTCAGCTTTACAATGAGTTGTTGTGAGTTGCGACTCTTAAATGCCTGCTATGCATTATTATTGGCGGTACTAAAAAGCCATATTTATATTTTTAGCATCACCAGATACAAAACTATAGCTGCATGGAACTAAAGCTGTTGAAGGCCTCGAAACACTCTTCGCCGAAGTACTCAACGTTGAGTTTAGCTCCGACTGCGACTTTGTTCCGCCCCTCTCTCTCTCTCTTTGCTATAGTTTTCTGTATCTTACATTTAGTTATATGTTGAGGTTCTCCAGAAGATGAATGATTCTTACTTTGGGGAGGGTTTAACTCTTCTTGATGAAAGGTTTGTGAGGGAAATTTTATTAATTTCAGTTCTACTTTCTTTTATGTTCAGTAAATTGAGGATTTAAAATTCAGGCATTCGTTATTTGTTCCTGGATTTGTTATTCATAGGGATTAACTTGATTATTCCTATAATATGATGTTGGATTTGAAGAATAATTGTTAATTTCTTGATATTAATTTTAACTACACATGAAGAAATTCATCATTGGGAATTTTGTTCTAAGGCAAACGTGTATGTTGAATTTAAAATAACATCTTAGGCTTAATCATTTCAAATCCATTCATGAATTTCACAAAGAGAAAGTTTTGTACTTTTCATGGATTATTGAAGCCATTAATTTTAAAGTTGAAATCCAAACCCCTTTTTTTAAATACTTCTATTTGAATTTGCTTATATGACTTAACGACCAAGGTAGTAAGCACCCGGACGGCACCATTAAGTTTGATGTTTTCTAGTAGACTAATTAGTTGTTCGTCAGCCATAGTTCCTCTGATTTGGCCCCTAAAATTTTTGCAGGTAACTTGAGTCTAGTAGTTTGCATTGTCTTATCTTAAGATTTATAAGAGGCTCATAAGCCCATGTCATGGTAATGAAAGGATATTATGAATGCATCTTGTATTGTGGGATTGATGTGTAAAGCATGCTATTACAATCTAACGCACTGGTTATTTGACCTTTTCCTTCCTATTTGGGCTTGCATGTTAAGACACTTCAGTACATCTGAAATATAGTTTTTACATTGTTTCCACTTGCCAGCAAACATGTGCACCTACACACGGATGTCATGTACAACCCACCCATTCTAGGAACATTACTCAAATTCGTATGCATGCGATTTACCATGTCTTCTGTTTCCCATTGATTGCCTCGCTCTTTATCATAACTTGTTTAGATTTAAGTTTGATTGGATTGATTGTTTTTTCATTTTGAGTAGGTTAACACCATGAAAGAAGTCCATGATGATAGATCTTGGTGCAAATAAGCATGTTGTCAAGGACTGTCTATCCTTATGGTTTTGAGACGTAGGTCTTCTCTATCTATTACGTAACTGTGGGGCTGGTGCAATGGAAACCTCTATGTGATTACTACTTCATTGTTTGATAAGCAACAATAATAAAAGTGCCAGAAAAGTAGGTAAAAAACAGTGGATTAATATAACGGTAGAGCAAAAAACATATATGTTTTGCATACAATTCTTTCTAAAGTTTCAATAATTTCAGCAAGATTTTTTATTTGCAATATAGAATTGTTGAGCATGTGTAGTTAATTTATTTAACATTTATGCTTTTCCTCCAATATATTTTGCACTTTTGCTTCATCATTTTCTTTGCATTTAATCACGTAGTTTCTTAATTGTTTATTTTTATATGTTTTGTGCTTCTAACAATTGAAAGAGTAATGATGCTAATATGGTAACTTTTACGTTCTTTATAGGCTGTTCCAGGTAACGTGGTTGAATGAAGGATACTGGTTTCATATATGACCGAAATAATTTAAGCAAAGTTTGTGCTTCACCTCTTTTCCTTGTGTAATGTTTTTTTTTTTTGGTTGAAATACTTAATTTAAATGCAATGCAAAACGAATTAAAATACACATAAAATGGAAAAAAAGAAAAAGAAAAGAAAGATACTTAAAGTACTGTAAAAATTTGCTAAAAATAAATCTGCACCAGTTAGTATTAAATTTCCTATATGTTTGCATGTGTGGGCCATATTCTTCTGCTTCCAATTCCAATTGTTTATTAATTTTGGAAATGGGACATAACATCAGATTGTTGGGGCCAATTAAGACCTGATGGAGCAGTGTTGGGAAATGCATTGGAAACCTAATATTTGGGAGGGTGGACTGTGGAAGGGAATGAAAATGCAGGGTGGCTTATCATTTTCTCTTGTTTGGTTGACTATAAAAAGGGGAAGAAGAAAAAGGACCATGAGCATATTCCTTCTGGCCTCACCATCTGCCATTCATCTGAAGTGGGAGAAAAATGACAAGAATAAAGGATTTGACAAATTTATCCTATAATTCATCAAAAACAATTCCATAGAAAGATAGAATGGGGAATTATTACAAGATACAGATTCTTTTTTATCCTTCCACTTTTTCATCTTTCCCAACAAAAAATTGTGAAGGAAAAAAAAGACAATTTTGCTGCAATTTTTATTTTTTTCCCCATCCCATTTCATTCATCCCTTACTTTTCTATTCTTCCTACCAAACTGGCCCTAATGGCAGATGTGTTTGGAATCTTTGAGATGTTGAGCTGACTGTCCATTAAGATTTCACTACCTAATCATGTGGGCTCTGCTAATGGAAATAATTAGTACAATTTAATTGTGAAAATCACACTTAGATCTGGAATAAGTGATGTCTTTGACATTGTAATTACCTTCTGGGGTGATATTGATGTGTTGTATAAATATAGAAAGCGATCCTTTTTTTAATCTCATCCTAGATGAACATGTCATTCATATACCATACTATTGACTTTTTAATTGTTTCCTTTTTCTTGCAGGACTGAGATTCTTCCTTTTTGGTGTGCCCTAATATGATGATCAAAATATGTAACAAGCTTCATGCTTTTATACTCCATGCAGTTTGAGAAATTTACTCATCAGATGAAAGATGGTTGGAGTCTGGCAACCGATGAAAATGTCTTGTTTGGAAGTGATGGGACTTCAGCATTGTAGCTGATTAACCATCAAAATTTCAAAGGTTTGTTAGTATACAACAGTTAGTATCAATTCCATTTCTTACTCCTCCCCCAAAAAAGAAAGAAAAAGTGAGTCTTTTTTTTTTTTTTTTTTTTTGCAATTTGTTTATTTGAGTGCCTGACATTGCTGATGCTGCATCAAATCTAAGTGATTTTAAGCTTTTTCTGGCAGTATATTATCAGGCCTTCAGTCTTTTACCCCTTTCATGAGCTTTTTAATTTTTATCCCCCAAAATGTGATAGTAGATATTTGTTCAGTTTTAACTCTCTTTTTGAAAAATTTATATATGTTCCAAAGAATTTGATTTGATTTCTTTAATGTAGTCATAGGAAAACATATTGTCACATATAATGGTCATGAAGTAAACAACCTTAATGAACTGGAGTATATAAATGGAGAAGTTTGGGCAAATGTTTGGCAGGTATGTCCTTGCATCATCAATTGTAAAATTGTTTTTCATGCTGTTTGGGTTTTTTTTTTTTTTTAGTTGTGGGCCATGATTTGCATATCTAAGTGGCATTGCCTTAGGGATTCCTTGGTGGGATATTTGACCTCTTTCTGGAAAGTTAGCAGCAGAGCATGAAATTTGTAAACCTTCAACCTATGGAAAAATCTACTTGCTTAAAAAATATCTTTTTTTACTTGGCACGAGTGGAGAGTTTGTATATATGGTTTTATGTCTTGCATTTTTACTGATACAACAGTAAATTACAAGCTTCCCCAGAAAAGTTCACTAAATTGCACTCTTTTGATTAGTGTTTGTGCTAAGCTAAGCTACAATACCAACTATGCCATGTGAAAGCCCCTGCTATTGCCTCCTATATTTGGAACATAAGATGCTCTTGGCGCAGGACAACTTGAATTTTGCAACAATAAATTTAAAAGACAGGAAAATAAACGACAGGAACCTAGGAGTCAACACCAAGCGAGGAAAAAACTGTTAGGAGTTAGCACCTAGGGTTGGCTAGAATCAGCACCAGACCAAAGAAACCAATAGAAATTTCAATTCATCAAATCATCTCTATAAATCATCTCCAAAAGGAGTACAGTTGTTTGCTTATATAGGAAAAACTAAACCCTAGGTGTAAGAAACCCTACTTATTGAATGACAAAAATACCCTAAACTTTAAATGAAAATTATAATTAACCTAATTAAATACTAGGGCCTATAATAAAGACACAATTAATGTTCAAACAAAAACGAAACTAAATTTGTCTCTTTTGCTTCCCAAATCAGCTCCTCCCTTTCGAAAGAATCTTTGACCATTTAAATCCTACTTCTTGGGATAGACCAAGATGCAACTTCTCATTGCAGTATGTTGTTATGGATATCCTCTATAGGACCAGGGTTTTCCAACAAGTGGACTTCTTTGAAGCTTCAGCTTCTTAGCTATTGCTACCTTCATGATCTACAATTTACATGATACTGTTGTTTGTTGGATAAACATTATTTCATGGGTTGAGAAGTTTTCTGTTTTCTTGGATTACTTTATGACTCAAAATTTTCATTCTGTAGACTGACTGCATTGCTAGAATCTCACCTAAGGATGGTACTTTGCTTGGATGGGTTCTTCTTCAAAATTTAAGGTTTTCCTTTGCATTTCCTATCATTTTGATGAATTAGCTGTTGTTTACACCTACAATTAGATAAATTAAGTTCTATTTTATGTTCTTGAAAGTTGCAGTCAGTTGTCCTCTTTCTATCTTTTTCTTTTCTTACAGGGAAAATTTGGTACAAGCTGGGAATAATGTAAGTATTATAGTGCACCTTGTGAATTGTAATACCATGTAGGCCTTATTTGGTTCCCTGAAAGAGAGGAAAAGACTCCTTAAAAATGGCTTTCCTTTTAGGCATCTACTTTTACTTCTTCGTAATCTTTCTTAGAATTAAATGCTTTTAAGAAAAAAAAATTCTTTAAGTTGCCTCAATATTTTTTGGTCAGAAGTTGTCTAATTAATTTTTCTTTGGAAATCTCATGTCCTTCTAGTGTATTGATGTTTTAAATGGCATAGCCTGGGACAGTGCTAAAAAGCACATCTTTGGTAAGCTCCAATGTTTGATATGATTGCTCTAAAATCAGCATTATCATCATCTTGCATGTGGCCTGTGAATTGTTTGGGATATTTGATGTTTCATGACCAGTCGAGGTAGGGAGCTTATCTGCCAAAAACAAAAAAAATAAAAGTTAGTGAGCTAAAACTCAGGTTCACTAGTTTTATGGTGTAATTATTCCCCACGTTTACCAAGATTTGCACATTCCTAAATATTTTAAGTTTCAAACTGGCTATCTGGAGGCAGATAGCTGACTGTATAGGAAGGGTGATAAAAGAGGGTTTTGGAATATATTGCATTCTTTTGTTGTTTAGTTTTTGTATGTTATTAATTGATGCTGCCTGCAAATTTTTATTCTTTAATTTCTCTCGTTAAAAGCTCATTACCATCTACCTGCTTTTCTGTCATTGCAATCTCTTAATGTTTATATTAACTCAAGCATTTTTTTAAAGGAATAATGTTGCATCTAATAAGACTTGTTTTCGAGAATATCTGCTGATCATGGCTTATTCAAATTGTATCTGATTTTCCCCCCAAAACAGTGACAAGAAAACATTGGCCAAAGCTTTATGAGATCAAGCTGCATCAAGTAAACAAAACAGTTAAAAGTGGAATTATTGAGCAGCTTTGCTTGCGGGAGCTAGCCGTTTTTACAAAGCCATAGACAAAATAATAATAATAATCATGAAGTACTCGACATTTGGAAGCATTCCTCAAATTTTGGACCGTCAATGCACAGGAAAAACCTTTTGCTCGGAGAATAAAAGTTACAAGCAAGAAAGAGCAGTCATTTAGGGGAGGGATATTGTTAGGATCAAATTATAGTGGGAAAGATGGAGGCATAAAGGTAAATTTGAAAGAATTCTTTGGACTACAGCACACAAGTTACTGAGAAAGAATTCCAATAATTAAAAAAAAAAAAGTAAAAAGTCTTTATTGGTTGTTGAAAAAAGATGATTCCCTCCTTAACTATCATTTATCCAGTAAGGCAGTAACCATGTTTGCATATTTGGCAAACAAAACTCGGTGAGGGATGGTGGATACAGTTGCATCATTTAAAATTTTAAATAATATGACAACTTGTACATTGTTAGAAGCAGAAAAAAAAATCTAAACCATAAAATGGATGAAATAAACAGGATTTGAAACAGAGAGGATCATGTTGATCTTTACATAAGCACCGTGCCCATATGTATGTGTCACATTAGAAGATGTGATTTGTTCTGCTAATCTTGGATCCTCTTCTTTCTGTCTCTATACACCATTATCACCATATCTATTTCAAAATCAATCAGGAGAGTAGATCTATGTGATATCCCAAATTGGATTGAATTGGATTGGATTGTGCGAGTGTGTGTTATGTTGATGTGTGCTAAGTCTCATATCTGATATTTATTAGGTGGGTCTTAGGTTTTTAAGTGATTATGAGGTCTCTCAATTGTAACTAGACTAGGTTTTTGGGAGTAGAGCATTAATATGGCTAACTTTTTTTGGTACGTCTTACCATAAATTTAAGCACTTTTAAACTAGGCAGTGCTGCTATTTTTGGTCTTTTCTTGGTTGCTCGAAGCTTGTCAATTGTTATATGGTGAATTTAAGTCTTATTGGTAAGCTGCAGGGTGCCATAGATTAAATTATTGGGAACTTCATTATGTGTTGATATAACAGTCAAGATTTATGCGTTATACAAACCAAACATATAAAGGTTCAAGGTAACAACATGGTGCTTGATGCATGACTCTACAACGCCTGTTATGCGACATGCTAATATGTGGTGGTACAATAAGAATAGTCTCTCATATTCTCTATTACAGTACCTATTGTCATAGTAATTGTGATTGAGATTTGATACATTACCCACCGGGTGCAATGCCTACTTATACGTCTCACAAATTTTTTTACTTCCCCGACTTTTTAAGTTTTCTTAAATTTTTGTATTCAAAGTCTAAGATTGAAAGTGCTTTCTTAATTCTCAATCTCAGTCATTGAGAAGTAATGCACTCGGTGCAATACCCCAAATCTCAATCCTATTGTACATATGTTGCAACAATGGCAGCTCTTGACACTTCTAATAGTCTCATGTTGAGAATTGTTGAGAAGAGAGGGATGGGCAAACAGCAATTGCAATTATGTACAACAGGATATAATTACTACGAGGACAGGTTATGTACTACCACAGGGCCATTCTTAAAGACAAGGCATCAAGGCCACAAGGTCAACGAAGGCACTTGCAACCTTCAAATTTGCATAAAACGTGCGGATGTTGTAAGTGAAATGCTGTGACAATTTTTTTTTTTTTTTTTTTTAGTTGTGGGCCATGATTTTCATATCTAAGTGGCATTGGCTTAGGGATTCCTTGGTGGGATACTTGACCTCTTTTTGGAAAGTTAGCAGCAGAGCATGAAATTTGTAAACCTTCAACCTATGGAAAATATTATTTGCTTAAAAAAATATCTTTTTTTACATGGCATGAGTGGAGAGTTCGTATATATGGTTTCATGTCTTGGATTTTTACTGATACAACAGTAAATTACAAGCTTCCCCAGAAAAGTTCACTAAATTGCACTCTTTTGATTAGTGTTTGTGCTAAGCTAAGTTACAATACCAACTATGCCATGTGAAAGCCCCTGCTATTGCCTCCTATATTTGGAACATGAGATGCTCTTGGTGCAGGACAACTTGAATCTTGCAACAATAAATTTAAAAGACAGGAAAATAAATGACAGGAACCTAGGAGTCAGCACCAAGCGAGAAAAAACTGTTAAGAGTTAGCACCTAGGGTTGGCTAGAATCAGCACCAGACCAAGGAAACCAATAGAAATTTCGATTCATCAAATCATCTCTAAATCATCTCCAAAAGGAGTACAGTTGTTTGCTTATATAGGAGAAACTAAACCCTAGGCGTAAGAAACCCTACTTATTGAATGACAAAAATACCCTAAACTTTACATAAAAATTCTAATTAACCTAATTAAATACTAGGGCCTATAATAAAAACACAATTAATGTTCAAACAAAAACGAAACTAAATTTGTCTCTTTTGCTTCCCAAATCAGCTCCTCCCTTTCGAAAGCATCTTTGACCATTTAAATTCTGCTTCCTGGGATAGACCAAGATGCAACTTCTCATTGCAGTATGTTGTTATGGAGGTCCTAATGATTGGGAGGCTGCTGTGGTGGTTGATTTCTTCCGATTCTTGGCAGCCAATTTACCTTCAGGGACTGTTGGTGATCGGTTGAGATGGAAGTTGACCTAAAACGGGGATTTTACTATCCGTTCATATTATCATAAGTTACATGGCCCTTCTTCTGTTATTTTTCCTTGGAAAGGTATTTGGAAAGTTAAGGCTCCCCGGCGCGTTTCTTTCTTTGTTTGGACAGCCGCATGGGATAGGATCCTCACGGGTGATAACTTGCGACTTAGAGGCTTTGATTTTGTTGACTGGTGTATTATGTGTCGTTGCTATGGTGAGACAGTGGATCATTTGTTGTTACATTGTGGAAAGGCTTATCGGCTGTGGGGCTTTGTCTTTAAGATTTTTGGGATTTCATGGGTTTCCTCATTTTCGGTGTCAGATTTTCTGTTTAGTTGGTGGAATTGGTTGGGGAAGCATTCATCTTACATTTGGAACTTAGTTCCATTGTGTTTGATGTGGTGTATTTGGAAGGAACGCAATCGACGGACATTTGAGGATTTGGATAGATTTGAAGACCAAATGCATGCTTTCTTTTCTGGTTCTCTGTTTGATTGGGCTAGGGCTTGGGGACTCACATCTAGTGACTCTCTTCCTCTTTTCCTTAGCTCTCTTTCTTTGTAATTTAAGTTTTTTTGTCTTTGCTTTTTCTTCCTTTTTGTAATTTGCCCTGCTGATGCTTTTTGCATCTAGCAGTTTTTTATATATTTTTTCTTACCTATCAAAAAAAAAAAAGTATGTTGTTATGGATATCCTCTGTAGGACCAGGGTTTTCCAACAAGTGGACTTCTTTGAAGCTTCAGCTTCTTAGCTTTTGCTACCTTCATGATCTACAATTTACATGATACTGTTGTTTGTTGGATAAACATTATTTCATGGGTTGAGAAGTTTTCTGTTTTCTTGGATTACTTTATGACTCAAAATTTTCATTCTGTAGACTGACTGCATTGCTAGAATCTCACCTAAGGATGGTACTTTGCTTGGATGGGTTCTTCTTCAAAATTTAAGGTTTTCCTTTGCATTTCCTATCATTTTGATGAATTAGCTGATGTTTACACCTACAATTAGATAAATGAAGTTCTATTTTATGTTCTTGAAAGTTGCACTCAGTTGTCCTCTTTCTATCCTTTTCTTTTCTTACAGGGAAAATTTGGTACGAGCTGGGAATTATGTAAGTATTTGAACAAAATATAAAATACTCTATCTTTGTTAAAAAAATTACTTTGCCTATTATAGTGCACCTTGTGAATTGTAATACCATGTAGGCCTTATTTGGTTCCCTGAAAGAGA
This sequence comes from Quercus suber, assembly GCF_002906115.3. NCBI lineage: Eukaryota > Viridiplantae > Streptophyta > Magnoliopsida > Fagales > Fagaceae > Quercus > Quercus suber. The sequence goes on along the minus strand of NW_027069512.1, from coordinate 1,519,644 downwards.
GGAAAAGACTCCTTAAAAATGGCTTTCCTTTTAGGCATCTACTTTTACTTCTTCTTAATCTTTCTTAGAATTAAATGCTTTTTTAAAAAAAAAAAAATCTTTAAGTTGCCTCTATATTTTTTGGTCAGAAGTTGTCTAATTAATTTTTCTTTGGAAATCTCATGTCCTTCTAGGGTATTGATGTTTTAAATGGCATAGCCTGGGACAGTGCTAAAAAGCGCATCTTTGGTAAGCTCCAATGTTTGATATGATTGCTCTAAAATCAACATTATCATCATCTTGTATGTGGCCTGTGAATTGTTTGGGATATTTGATGTTTCATGACCAGTTGAGTTAGGGAGCTTATCTGCCAAAAATAGAAAAAATAAAAGTTAGTGAGCTAAAACTCAGGTTCACTAGTTTTATGGCATAATTATTCCCCACGTTTACCAAGATTTGCACATTCCTAAATATTTAGGTTTCAAACTGGCTATCTGGAGGCAGATAGCTGACTGTTTAGGAAGGGTGATAAAAGAGGGTTTTGGAATATACTGCATTCTTTTGTTGTTTATTTTTTGTATGTTATTAATTGATGCTGCCTGCAAATTTTTATTCTTTAATCTCTCTCGTTAAAAACTCATCACCATCTATCTGCTTTTCTGTCATTGCAATCTCTTAATGTTTATATTAACTCAAGCATTTTTTTAAAGGAATAATGTTGCATCTAATAAGACTTGTTATTGAGAATATCTGCTGATCATGGTTTTATTCAAATTGTATCTGATTTTCCCCCCCAAAACAGTGACAGGAAAACATTGGCCAAAGCTTTATGAGATCAAGCTGCATCAAGTAAACAAAACAGTTAAAAGTGGAATTATTGAGCAGCTTTGCTTGCGGGAGCTAGCCGTTTTTACAAAGCCATAGAACAAAAAAAAAAAAAAAAAAAAATCATGAAGTTCTCGACATTTGGAAGCATTCCTCAAATTTTGGACCGTCAATGCCCAGGAAAAACCTTTTGCTCGGAGAATAAAAGTTACAAGCAAGAAAGAGCAGTCATTTAGGGGAGGGATATTGTTAGGATCAAATTATAGTGGGAAAGATGGAGGCATAAAGGTAAATTTGAAAGAATTTTTTGGACGATAGCACACAAGTTACTGAGAAAGAATTCCAATAAAAAAAGAAGTAAAAAGTCTTTATTGGTTGTTGAAAAAAGATGATTCCCTCCTTAACTATCATTTATCCAGTAAGGCAGAAACCATGTTTGCATATTTGGCAAACAAAACACGGTGAGGGATGGTGGACACAGTTGCATCATTTAAAATTTTAATGTTAAATAATACGACAACTTGTACATTGTTAGAAGCAGAAAATAAAATCTAAACCATAAAATGGATGAAATAAACAGGATTTGAAATAGAGAGGATCGTGTTGATCTTTACATAAGCACCGTGCCCGTATATATGTGTGTCACATTAAAAGATGTGATTTGTTCTGCTAATCTTGGATCTTCTTTGTGTCTCTATACGCCATATCTATTTCAAAATCAATCAGGAGAGTAGATCTATGTGATATCCCAAATTGGATTGGATTGGATTGTGCAAGTGTGTGTTATGTTGATGTGTGCTAAGTCTCATATCTGATATTTATTAGGTGGGTCTTAGGTTTTTAAGTGATTATGAGGTCTCTCAATTGTGACTAGACTAGGTTTTTTGGAGTAAAGCATTGATATGACTAACTCTTTTTTGGTACGTCTTACCATAAATTTAAGCACTTTTAAACTAGGCAGTGCTGCTATTTTTGGTCTCTTCGTGGTTGCTGGAAGCTTGTCAATTGTTATATGGTGAATTTAAGTCTTATTGGTAAGCTGCAGGGTGCCATAGATTAAATTACTGGGGACTTCATTATATGTTGATATAACAGTCAAGATTTATGCGTTATACAAGCCAAACATATAAAGGTTGAAGGTAACAACATGGTGCTTGATGCATGACTCTACAACGCCTGTTATTCGACATGCTAACATGTGGTAGTACAATAAGAACAGTCTCTCATATTCTCTATAACAGTACCTATTGTCATAGTAATTGTGATTGAGATTTGATACATTACCCACTGGGTGCAATGCCTACTTTTACGTCTCACAAATTTTTTTAATTCCCCAACTTTTTAAGTTTTCTTAAATTTTTGTATTCAAACTTCAAAGTCTAAGATTGAAAGTGCTTTCTTAATTCTCAATCTCAGTCATTGAGAAGTAATGCACACGGTGCAATACCCCAAATCTCAATTCTATTGTACGTATGTTGCAACAATGGCAACTCATGACACTTCTAATAGTCTCCCTCACTTGTAGTAGTTCTAATAGTCTCCTCACTTGTAATAGTCCCCTCAAGATGCTGTGAATGTTTGTCAAAAGGCGAAATTATAATGTTGGTCTCTCAAATTTACTCTATGTGCGCAATTAGTTTCTTAAGTTTCAAGTGAGTGTAATTAGTCTCTCAAGTTTTAAAAATGAGTTGTATTAGTCCTTTTACTCACTGCTGTTAGAAGCGTTACTTACGTGGCTAACGGAATAAAAACTTGACATTTTTTTTATGATATGACATTTTTTAATTAAAAAATTACAATAATTAGTTTCCATGTCAGATTAAATCTAAATCAAACTGACTCAGTTTAAATCAAATCTAAAATCACAACCCGGTTCCAAATAAAATCACATGCGTTTGTGATTTTGGATTCATAAACGCACAATGGCACGAGAGAGAAGGGGGAGAAAGAGATTGAGCAGACCATAGCCGCCGCTAGCAACGCCTCTGCCCTTCGTTGGAGACAGTGGCATCCTGACTCCAAGCGACGCCAGCCACTAGTGTGTCTTCTTGCTTGCACAGCCACTGACACCGCGTCGCTCCTCCTCCCCTCTTCGGAAAGCCTCACAGGTATTGCTCTTTTCTCTCGTGTTGTTATGCTCTCAATTTAAACAAATAAGCGTTTCTATTTCTTAATAATTTTGAATGAATATTATCATTCCATTTGAAATTGGGTTTGGAATGTTCAATTATTCTTTGCTGGTTGGGTATTTTTTTTAATTAAAAAAAAAATCTAGGTAGCGGCGTCACATTGACTTGCAGCTGAGGACAATATCGTACCTTTAAAATGGTTTGTACTTACCTTAGTTCCATTTGAATGGTGAAGGACATTTTGGACTTCAATATAAACGAACTTTTCTCAAAGAAAGTATAGACACAAGAAATTTTGGCAGCAGTTTGGTATATGCTAACACAGCGATTTTTTTTTTTGATTGGAAAAGTCTGCACTCATTCAACTGAAAATGAAAGACAACAAGGTCCATATACAAAGTTGGTACAAAGCTGATACAAAAATCTCTCTCTTCCCCTTCTCTCTCTCGTGTCGTTGTGTGTTTGTTAAACAAAAATCAGATTTGTTTTTAATCAGGTCAGTATGATTTATATTTGATTTCAACCGGTTAAGTTTGCTTTAGATTTAATCTAACGTGGAAACTCATTATATCAATTTTTTTAATTAAAAAATTCTACGTCATTAAAAAAATGTCAAGTCATTATTTTGTTAGCCACGCAAGTAACATTACTAATGGCAGTTAGTAAAAGAACTAATACAACTCATTTTTTAAACCTGAGGGACCAATTGTGCTTAGTTGAAACTTGAGGGACTAATTGCGCACACTTTATAAACTTGAGGGACCAATATTGTAGTTTCGCCTTATCAAAAACTAATCATGTTGAGAATTGTTGAGAAGAGAGGGATGGGCAAAGAGCAATTGCAATTATGTACAACAGGATACAATTACTACGAGGACAGGTTATGTACTAACACAGGGCCATTCTTAAAGACAAGGCATCAAGGCCACAAGGTCAACGAAGGCACTAGCAACCTTCAAATTTGCATAAAACGTGCGGATTTTGTAAGTAAAATGCTGTGACAATCTCTTTGGATTCTTTTTTTTATTTTTTATTATTATTATTTTTTACTTTTATTTATATCTTAAAAACGTTGTTTGGTTTAAAATCAAAGTGATAAAACTAGTTTTTACACCCTTGGAATCGGAATATAACTCCGGCTACTGGCCATGGGAGGAGGAGGGTGGGGACGGGTGGTATGTTCATGCAGCAAAATCTTCTCCCTTTATTATAAAGGAAATGTTGGGATTTAGGATCTGTTTGGTTAGAGGGTAAAAAAGTGAGATGATAGAAAATTAGATGGTGATAGAAAAGTTGGAGGGTAGAAGAGATTTTAATTTTCTTTCATGGTGTTTGGTTGGGAAAATGAAAAAGTGGAGGGAGGAAAAACTTTTTTTTTTTTGGTTGAGACGAATTTGTATAAATTTACTATCATGTCCCAATTAGATAAAACAAAAAATAATACGTTATATTTCTATTAAAAAATTATGTATGAATGAGCACTTCATTTTAAATAAATAATATTCAGTAAAAAAAAAAAAAAGCACAAGAAGTTCAAAGAACCCAAAACTTTTTTCTCAAAAAAAAAAAAAAAAAAAAAGTTGTATCTAGAGCCAACCCTAGCCTAGGCCATGTCCTAGGGCCTCTAATGGATAAAGGCCCCAAATGGGAAACTAAGCAATATTTTTATGAGTTATATATTTTCCTTCCACTTTTAGAATGCTCAAAAACTGAATGATGTTAGAAATATTACAAATTTTATTAAATAGATCCTACAAAATATTGTGTCATGAATCAAAATAAGCAATTTCAAATACTCATTTATTATCATATATTTATTGAAGTACTACCAATCACATTCTCTTCCATATCAGTTTGTAAGTTTTTTGTAGTAAAATTTATAATAGATTTAGTATTTTTTTTTTAAAGATAATTACAATATATTGCTAATTCTGTAATTCAAACATTTTTTCCTTCTAAATCTCCAAATACTTTGTACATGAAAATGTGACAATTAAGTTACGAAACTCTTGGCTAGTAGAGATGCATCTTAAAGTACCTATAAGAAGGTTATAGATAATTAATATGAAACAGAAATCGTTAATTAGGGAATTAGATACCTATAATAACTTCTTGAATTGTGAGTGCATAAAAATGCTTTATTTTTTTATGGGAATATAGATGAAACACAATCAATAACTGCCATGTTAAAAAAAAATTAATAGTGCCAATCAATGAAATTCACTATTCAAAATTAAGAGGTTAGTCCATAGAAATAGACAACTCAAAGAGAAAATAATATGGCATACAATCATTTAATTACTTTTTTTTTTTGGATAATCCAAATCTTTTTTTTTTTTTTTGATAATGATAATCCAAATCATTTAGACCTTGTTTGGATTTTGGTGAACTTAGTTAACAAATTTGAGTTTTGTTAACTCATAACCCAAAATCAGTAGGGCCCATGCATGCAAACTCTGTTNGTTCATGCAGCAAAATCTTCCCCCTTTATTATAAAGGAAATGTTGGGATTTAGCGTTCGTTTGATTAGAGGGTAGAAAAGTGAGATGATAGAAAATTAGAAGGTGATAGAAAAGTTGAAGGGTAGAAGAGATTTTAATTAGTTTTTCATGGTGTTTGGTTGGAAAAATGAAAAAGTGGAGGGATGAAAAACTTTTTTGTTTGGTTGAGAGGAATTTGTATAAATTTATTATCATGTCCCAGTTAGATAAAACAAAAAATAATACGTTAAATTTCTATTAAAAATTATGTATGAATGAACACTTCATTTTAAATAAATAATATTCAGTAATTAAAAAAAAAAAAAACTGTTGAGAAAAGAAAGGATGAGCACCAAAAAAGAAAAGGAAAAAAAAGAAAAGAATGATAATATCAGAAAATACAAAAAAATGGATGTGCACATAAAAAAAGAAAAAGAAATGATGAATTCTGAAGAGACGAAATAGCAAAGAGGAAAAATACAAAAAAAAAAAAAGATTTAATAAAATTTGAACATTGGATGGACAATTTCGACCAAAAACCCAACTTCCCATTTTCTCTCATGTTTTTCCCTTGGAAGATTAAGTTTTGGTGGGCTTGAAAAGAAAACTGTTGGGCTGCACCATTTTCTCTACCATTTTCCATTTCCAACCAAACACACATTTTTCCCATATTTTTTTTTTTTTTTGATAATGATAATCCAAATCATTTAGACCTTGTTTGGATTTTGGTGAACTTAGTTAACAAATTTGAGTTTTGTTAACTCATAACCCAAAATCAGTAGGGCCCATGCATGCAAACTCTGTTTGGCACGATTTCTTCTCCCCATTTCCTTAACTCCTTTATCATTTTTTTGAGTTAAGAATTAGAAAACTAAGTGAAGCCCAACACTTGTTTTCAAAACACCAAAACTGAGTTTACATGGCAAACTTGTAAATAGTTGAACCTGCGTGGGCCCCACGGTAGTGTCTTGTCTCATCACTTGCTCAGTTTGCATGCCTGAACCAACAATCACATGCCTTTAACTCAACCGACCCTCCTCACTCTCTCATCAACGCACTAAACAACAAAGCTCACCTCTCAAAACAGAACAATCTCTTCTCCTCTCCCAAACCCATGACACCTCTCAACTTTAAACAATCTCAAACACACCACAATCTCTTCCCGACCCTTGAAGCTCCAGTGTTGGCCCTTGACACGTCAGTAGCTCTGCAGCTCCATTAGCTCCATCGCACCAGTTCGCTACATCAACTCCGCCGCTCCCATTCTCTGAGTGGGTATCTCTCAAGACCAACCCTTTTTCAGTTTCACAGGTACTGAAGATCCTTTCCCCCTCATCTGTGAACAAGGGGGTAGCAATAAAAAAATAAATAAAATCATCCCTCCCCTTAAAACAATCCAAACAAGAGGGTAGCAACCTCAAATAACATAATGAACCAAGAATACTTAATTTAAGAGGAAAGCCACAATCAATGAAATGCAAAATATTAAGGTTTGAACAACCATGAAAAATGCTTTGCCAGGGATGACGAAGGGGGAAGCTGATGGGCGTGGGTCCCATAGCGGCGGCATAGTTAGGTGAGGATGGAGGAGTTGAGGTCAACGGTGGTTGGCGGGTTTGGGTGTTGAGAGCAGAAGTGTGAAAGGGAAATGTGGTTGAGACTTGAGGGAGGAAAGTGCAAAGCAAATAAATTTGGGTTCAATCCGCGAGTAACCGTTTTGTGTGCACTGAATATTAGTCAGCCTGTGGGTCCCAAAAAAGGTGAGTTTTTGTGAGTTTTTAGGTAAAAAACAGAAGTGGGTTTAGTTGCCAAACAAGGGTGGGAGTGTTTTGGGAATTTTTAAGTTATGAGAAATGAGTGATAGGGTGATGAGTGATAAGTGATAAGTGATGAGTAATGAGTTAACTGTCACTCACCAACCAAACAAGGCCTTAATTACCTAAGCTTTCCACTTCTTTATATGCATCACTACTAAAACAAGACAACCATTTGTTCAAGCCAAACAAGAAATCAAAAGACCATTATCTCTTTTCTCTATTTTTCTAGCCATGGAGAGCAAAAAAACCAAGGGAAAACAAAAGATTGAGATGAAGAAAATAGACAAAGAAGTTGATTGTCTTGTTACTTTCTCAAAACATAGGTCTGGACTGGTATCAACAAAAAAGCTAGTGAGTTGGTGACTCTATGTGGTACTGAGGTTGGTGTGGTAGTTTTCTCACTAGCTGGAAAGCCCTTTTCATTTGGTCATCCCTCAGTTGAGTCTGTGGCCAACCGTTTCCTAAAACAAAACCCCCCACAAGCCTAAGATGATAGCGGTACCCATCCTTTGGAGGCTCAATATTGGAGGGTGAGAATCAATGAACTCAACCAACAATGCGATGAGCTTCTCAGGCAACTTGAGGCTGAGAAAGAGTGAGAAAAGGTACTTCAGGAACTGAAAAAGGCAAGAGAAAACAAGGGTTGGTGGGAGGTTCCTTCTGAGGAGCTTAACTTTCAAGAGTTACAACAAATGAATGAATCATTGAAGGTGTTCCACAAAGTTATATGCGCTCGTATGAAGGAGAAGACTATAGCTGGGTTACCCTCTCCTTCTTTTACCTTTCTTGTTGATATTTTTGCCCAAGGAACTGTCCCTTTAATTTTCCCCTAATGCTAGTAGAACTAATCCTTCTAGCTTTCCCTCTGGCTATGGTTATGGACAAGGGCACTTCTAGACGTAAGGCGTGTTTGGATATTGCTTATTGCTAAAAACTGAAAACTTTTTGCTGAAAATACTGTAACAAAATAATTTTTAAATGAGTGAATAGTGCCGTGGGACCCAGTTTTAAAGTTCAATTTACGTTTTTTTGTACTTGTGGGTCCCATAAACTTGCATGAGACCTAGCCAAAAAAACACAGATGCCAGATGCAACGCAAACGCGCTCCTATCCAAACTCACGCCTAGTTAGAGGGTTATTTTCATTATTTTAGGTTTTCTAAAATTGAAAAAATAAAATGAAAATGGAGGGAAAACTGAATATTTTTAATTCTCCTCTTTTTGGAATATGTAGTGTGGGATTTAAAGATCTTATGATTTTCTGCAAATTATTAATTAACTTCTATATTTTCTTCAAGTACCATAAACATTAACAATGTATATTTATGAATACTCTCTTGTTACATAGTACAGATCCAACCACTTAATTATATTTTCAGTTGTCACTACCAGTTTTATTTATTTATTTATTTATTTGTCAACATGCTTATCAAGGAAAATAGAAACTCATGGAATCAAGGATATAAAATTGTATTATGTGTTTCAGTTTGTGATGCATAAATTATAATTCGTTGAGTGTCTTTTCTCCATATCAAATTAACTTTGATTGCTTTATAAAAATTTTAATAAATATAAATAATGTCATATTTCCTCTTTTCACATAAATAGTGAGTCCCACACTCCCACTAGTTAAATTTCATGGTGAGATATACTATTTATATGAGAGTAGAGAGTATGACATTATTGCACTCCCGTATAATTTTTTTGATTAGTAGAACACTAAGAGTGGACTAGTGTTTACACTTTATTTTCCACCAATTGTAGTATAACAAATGCTTTTTTTTTTTTTTTTCAATTTTAAATGTTAATTAGTACTTTAGAAGGAATAATACAGATATGTAGCAAACTATGGTCGGTGAAACATAAAACGGAATACTAATGCCATATATTGTGAATGAAAGGTCTTACAAGACCTTCTTGAGATACCTTGTTGGTATTGGAGAAAATATCTTATTGAGATACCTTGTTGGTATTGGAGAAAGTATCTTAGGAGTTATCTCATAAAATACCTTCCATTGTTATTCATGCTAGCAGTGTTAGGTATTGTTTATTATTATTATTATTATTATTATTTTTGGATAGGATTGTTTACTAATATTAGCATTAAGACTTTTACCAGTTTTGAGTCATTAATTAGTGTTCTAGATGTACTGCTTTTTTTTTTTTTTGGTTACAGAAATAAAGTTAAATTATTTTTAAAGACAGGTTCAGTAACTCTTATTACTTAATTTCATCACTACAGTAAATAATGAAACTTTTTTGAACAAGTACTCTATGAAAAGAATTGGGGGGGGGGGGGGGGTGGGGGGGGGGGGGTTTCTCATTCTTAACCCTAAACTCTTTGAACCCTAAAACCTCAAACCCTAAATAGGGACGGAGCTAGGATTTTGAGTGAGGGGGGCGAGATACACTCAAACCCAAATGCTTAAAAAATTTGTTATAGCCTAACATTGCATATTTTAGCTCTAGATTAACCCAAAAACAACCATGTTTTTTTATCCAAGCTACTTATAAAAGAATATATGTGTGTGTGTGTGCGCATTTTTTTTTTTTTTAATTTTTAATCCTAAGCTTCTTTGGAGAACTTCATCAAACACTCAAGCTACAATTATCCTATGCTAATTTTTTAAGATAAATTTCTAGATAGAAACTCACAAAAAGAATAAAAATTTAATGAAATTTGAATAAAGAAAGTTTACTTTTTGTGAAAGCATGGAAGTATTGAACAAAAATGGAGCATGAAAATTCAAATCCAAACTTTATATATTTTATATTTTGCTTTTACTCATTGGGCGAGGGGGACCATTGCCTCCCCTGATCCAAGCATAGCTATGTCCTTGACTGTAAACCCTTAAATGCTACACCTGTCTGCCCTTATACCTAGTAAATCTTATATAATGTTTTCACATATTTTAGTTTTCTAATAGTGGTTGATAATTTTTTACTAAAACTTTTGTATTTAGTATTCCACCATGATCCTTTATCAAATTTTTTAATAAACTTATCAAGAAAAAAAATTCTTATAGTTTTTGAGTGATTAAAATATGTTATTTGTGGAAAGCATATGTTAATTGATTAAAGTTGGGTTCAGCTTGTTATTAAACAATTATTAGAGTATGAAAAAGGTGTTGATGAGCTCCTATATATTACATTTACATGTCCAGGGACCACGGTAAAGGGCACAATGAGATGTCCATGCCTTAATTGTCACAATTTCTTTCATGTTACTCAAGATGATGTCAAAATGTTATTTTGTTCTACTATATATATGTAATGGATTAGACGTATAACCATGAATACATAATGGGGAAATATTTTATGGCACATAATCTGAAAATGAAGAGGATGATGTTCATATGTTGTAATGATTGCAAGATCTGATGCGGATTAAACATTGAAATGTTATTTAACATCCAAAGAGGTGAGCATTAAGGGATACACATAAATCATATGATTGTTAAAGGATGATAAACAGAAATCATATCCAAATTGTGAAGGTAATTATCATTTGTTACATATTTTTTTTTAATAAAAAAATTTCTTATATAAATTTTGTAAATTATAACCATATAATCACTATTTTGTAAATATCAATGCACTTGTCCGAGCATTAGTTATAATCCCAGTCCATCAACCTCCGCATGCTTTAGAGTATAGGGCCTAATGTAAGGTCGGGGCCCATATCAATTCGGGGGATCAGTGCCTGATTGAGGTCCAGTACTAGGTCGGAGTTTGTATAGGACGGTAATGCTAGTGCCTTGGAGAAATCGCCTACCGAGCACCGTTTGGCGATGGGTGCAACTTTCAAGAGAGTCACATTTGTCATGAGAAGTGAGTCCCATCTGGTTAGGAATCCCAGAAGGACCCACCAACATGAAAAACAATCCTTTCATCATGACAACCCCACTTAAGGAAGTCTATAAATAGGGGTCAAAGGTGTGAGAAAGGGGGTCGGCAATTTTGGGGGGAAGAGAGATACACGAGAGAAAAGAGAGGAACCATTAAAAAGAGTAAACTCAGTACTACTTATCTTGTGTCTTCTCAGGAAGCGCACACACAGGGTCAAAGAATTCCAATTGGGCTTGAAACATCTTATCTTGGGATGTTAGGTTGGCTTTCAGAGGTTTTCCCATTGTAGGAAATTTCATACCCCTCAAAACAAGTAAAGTGGGAGTCAAATTCAAAAATTCATATAGTATTTTGGGCTTGGCACCACAATACTACTTATAGATAATTAATACATGAAAATCAATGCAATTACCTCATCAATACATAGGAATAAGGGTTTTTTTTAATGAGTGCTTGGACAAGTTGAGAATTAATAAATGCTCAATTATGACACATTTTCTAAGAAAAAAATTTGTTAATTATTCATTGGCTTACATGCTCAAATTATTATCATTGTGTACTTTTTGGATATATGTGTACATCTTAACTTTATTTCTTCAAAAATATATAAATATATGTGTACAACTTTTTTTCTTTTCCTATAAAAATTTTCTTTAAATGGATTGTTAGTCAATGCCCTAATGGCATTCGTTAGCATTTCCCATATATTTAATAAATTAAAAAAATGCACCTTAATTACTACTTTAGAGCATTCGTTAACAAAAAGATAGACCATTATATCTAAAATTAACGTCCAAAGAGGTGAGCATCGGGGGATACAATTTATGGTGGGGATGATCAATTGAATACTTAAGAACTTGAGCAACTGGATGTTGAATTTTAGTAGCTTTTATAATTGTTAATGGATGATGAGCAGAAGTCAAATCCAAAATTTGAGGATAATTAAGTTATCATGATTGTTAATGAATGATCATTTGTTAATTGTTACATTAGGAAAATTGTAATATTACAAATCAAATTTCTTTTTGATAAAAAAAATATTCTTAAGAGCCATATAAGTACTATTTTGCAAATAATTAATGCATTTTTTTTATAGATAATTACTTGAAAATCAATGCATTTTTCTCATTAATCCATAGCAATTAATTAATACATAGAAATAATGGTCTTTTTAATGAGCATATATATATATATATATAGATATATATTTTTTTTTGAGTAAACAGTAATACTTATTAGAACCCATACGAAAATGGTAATATTAGAGCATCCGCATCAGATGTGGCAAAAATTATGCCATTTTGCCACACTAAAACCCTACTTTATTATTTTACCACATTATTTTACAACATCTCATTTATCAGATGTTTTATACTACAATTCTATATATTAAAATAATATTTCTTACACATTAAAATAATATAAACAACCTAATAAAATAATATATCTCACCCAATAAATAACAACCACAACAACCACACGCTGCCGCCGCCGCCGCCGCCGCCGCCGTGGCAGCCACAATCCATCGGAACAAATCAGAACAACAACAACAACAACAACAACAACAACAACAACAACAACAAAATAGCAGAAACCCATGGGAACTCCCTGATCAACCAAATAACAAACAACTGCATCGGAACTCCCTGATCAACAACAACAAATCGGAACAAACAAGAAATCGGAAATCAACAAACAAACTCATAGCCCACCAAAACCTTGACCCACAATCGGAAATCAACAACCTCGACCCACAATGCCGCTGACCCAAAACCTTGACCCACAACCCATAGCCCACCAAAACCAAATCGGAAGCCCCACCACCGCCACAGCCACCACTCACCACAAATCCCGACAAACCCACCGCCTCCACACCCTCACCCACACCCACTTCCAAACCCAAAACCTTTATAATCCAAGTCAACCCAGACTCCAAACCCACCATCTTCATCGCCGTCATCGTCATTGCCTAGCCCATCCGAACCCACCCACCTCCGTCGGAACCGAACCCATCAAAACACAGCCCAAAAAAAAAAAAAAAAAAAAAACAGAAAAACCATTGCTGGAGAGAAATTGGCGTCGGCGTCGGCGTGGAAGTGATCGTCGGCATCGGCATCGGCGTTGGCGTCGGCGTGGGCGTGGAAGAGCAGTGATGAGGATTGGGGTGAGAGAGAGAGGAGAGGATTGAGGTGAGAGAGGTGAGAATGACAGAGAGAGAAGAGAGAATGACGGAGAGAGAAGAGAGAGGGGAATAAAAAAAGAAAAAAAATTTTTGCCACACGCATCCGTACCGTGGCAAATTTGTCACGGTACTGTTCAATGTTGCAAAAAATATGGGATATGGCACATCTGATAAATGAGGTTAAATGGTGTTTGGTGTGCCAAATGTGCCAAATATTTAACATTTGGCACATATGGCATAGCTGATAAAGATGCTCTTAGTGTTTTAAACCGGGTCTATAATACATTATTTAACCAGAGTATAATTACAAAATGGCCTAACCTTTGTTGATGCTCATTTTGGAAGCCTAGTAGCAGGAAGAAGCTCAACAATATGGGCAGAGCAGAGTTAGTGGATAGATAGAAAAATCATTAAGCCCAAATGGCAGTAATAATGGATCATAAGCCCATAAAGTAAATAAATGGGCCTAAAGGAGCCCAGAGAGAGAAGTAGTAAACCCATGGGTATTATGTGATGTAGAAAAGTAAGAATGAGCTACAGCAAACCTGAAGTAATAAAGTAAGAAAGTAAAAGGTTGATGGAAAGCCCATGAGCCCCAAGGATGAATGGTAAGGTAATTGGGTTAGAGAAGTCCAAAAGAGTTAGTAAAAACCCACGGGAATGTAGAATTAGAAAATGGGCCAAGGATGTCAAAGAAGAAAGAAATGGCACAAAGGAGCTCATAAACAATGTAATGGGTCAAGAAAGCCCAAAGTAGCACAAGTATAAATTCAATGACCATACTGAGTCATTGAGGGAAAAATAGGCATTAGGCTCAAAAGAGTCCCAACAAGCACGAGTCAAATAATACCACGGCAGGAATAGCAGAGTGGTATGGCAAGAATGGCAACAAGATTACGGAAGGAGCAAAGAATGGGCTAAAGAGAGGAAAACCCACAATCAAGCAAGGCCCAGCCCTCGAAAGGAGCAAGCCAATAAATAATGGAAAATCAAAAGAAAAGATCATGCCATAAGAGGTCAAGGATAAGCGATAGAATGCACAGATGAGCCTCTAAATTGTGGCAAACACATGAGCAGCGGACATGCTTTTGACGTACTGGGAAATGAAGCATGCACAAGGCCCAAGTACTACCAACCTGTACCCAGCCAATACAAGAGTGGTGGGTCATGGGTTAGAGGTAAGACAGGGTATGGTTTGACGGTGGGGAGAAGAGAAAATCTATTCTGAGGTTCCTGCTTAGATTCTTTTGGGGGTGATGTCTTGCTGGGATGACATACTACCAAAAAGAAGGAAAGATGAGTTGGAACCACTAAGTGCATGTCATGAGGGATAGTAAGAGAGAATACCCATGCTGTGGTGGATAAGAATGCCATAGTGAGCAAGCAAACAAAGCAGTCTTCTTTGTTTGGTAATGGGGAGTGGTATAACCAGAACAGGTAAGTGGTGGTGGCTGGGTAGCTGACAAATTAATGGGTGGTTGGGAAGAAAACCCTAAACCAGACAAAAGTAGTTAAAGGCTAAAATGGTAAAAATTAGTCACGACAGGCAGTATATAAAGAGTCATTGCCGTACATAGTAACATCATCAAAACAGTAGCAACCATTAAAAGACAATCACAGCACTACCATCACCATAACACTACATAAGTAAGCACTAAAAAAGAAAGGAAAGGAGTGGAGGGAAAGAATCAAGGTAACAAAAAAGAGAAAAAAGAGAAAGAGGAGAAATAGAGAGTGTAGAATGGCAGGCATACACCAATAGGCTAATCCCATCTCTCCCTTTTAAAGCCTACCCTCTGTTGAGGATAAAGAACTCGTTTGGGCACCAGCCATATAGGCCTGTTCCCTTAAAGTTGATAATTTCTACAGTAGGATCCTCCTGTGAAGTTACCCACATTGAGGAAGTGGTTCCGTCCTTGGCCTTAGTCCAGTGATACAATTGAACACGGCAAACAGATTTTTTTCCTTCTTTGATTCTATCGCTTATTGCTATTGTTTCTTCTCTTGTCCTTGCAATTTCACCTATAATGTGTTTCTTATTGCCATATTGTTCTTTTTCCCTATTTTAATTAAGAATCTCTTATTTGCTTTGCTTGACAGTAATGTATTTCTTTTATCATTGTTTTATTGCATTTATCTACCATAACTCTTCTATAGCAAGCTTCGCCTGCCATGGGCATGTTGACCAAAGTTTCAGCAAACAGGGCATAGTTTATGCACAAGCTAGACTAAGGTGAGTTGCAATTGGATCGGTCCTAACTCTCTTATCTGGAACACTTGGGCCCAGTGCAGCAAGATGCAGTCCAGCCCAAAATCACAAAAGGCCTACCATAACCTTTATAGTTGTAAACTGGGGTTATAAATAACAGATACTAGACACACAACCAATGTATGTTAAGAATTAATAAATGCAAAATTATGAGCTATAATGCACACATATATTTTAAAAGACAATTATTACTTATTAATGATTTATTGGCTTACATATACAAATTCATTGTCGTTATGTCTGTTTGACTCTATTTCTTAAAAATGTATAAAATATTATTTAATAAAGTATTAAATGCACCTTAATCGTTGTCCTCAAAGCATCATTAACAAAAGTCTAGAAATAAATGAATTATTTTATTTTATTTATCTTGATGAGGTGGTAGGCTAACATGAAAGAGGATTTTTATTCATTTTTTAAGGAAAGCGCCACTTAACAAAACGATAGATCATTATGGCTAAAATTAGCATTAAAAGGGTTGAGCATTAGGGGATACCTTTTATGGTCGAGATGAACCAATATATAAGATAGGTTCAAGTTGTATGCCTAACATAACTTAAAAATTACATTTTTTTTTTAATTGTAGGTTTCTAAGAGATCTAACGGTTACAAAACACTATTCTCCATGGCATGAGTAAAGACTTATTGCTTTCCTCGGCAACTTACTTAATTAATAGCTTCTAAAAATAAAATAAAATTAATAGCATTTTTTTTTCTCTTTTACCTTGTAGGAAATGTTAATGAATGCCCTAAGGTATTGGTTTAGAAACTATTTTTAGAAACATTTTATTAGAAAATGATAAAGTAAGTAATTTTTTTGTCAGTTTTTTATATTTTCTATAAAAGTGGTAAATTTTTTTTTGATATGGTTTATTAATAATTGTCTTAAGGGCACCCGTTAACATGATCCCTTATCCTATTATGTTTACAGCCATAATCGTTTAGAGAGAGAATAACATATTTAATAGTGACAAGGTCCATATCATACTCCAATTGTATAACATATATAATATTGTTCCATTCATATTCAATAGCACATTTGGACAAGAAATAGCTAGTCAAAACATCCGACATTCCAATCAAAACAATGCATTATAGAACCCCCCCACCCCCAAAAAAATGACACAATAAATCATTTCCTTTATTTTTCCATAAATTTTACAACATTGAAGCTCTAAAATTCTATGAAATCATTTTCTATTAACCTGTCATCAGATATTCAGAGGACGTAAACTAGGATCTAATGTCACATGTTATATTTCATTTAATTTAATTTAATTTAATTTTTTTTATAAAAGGGTTAATTTTTTATTTTGAGGAAAAAGGTGTTAAAACTTAAAACTTAAAAATAAGAAAGAAGTTAAAACATAAAACCCCCAAAAAAAAAAAAAAAAAAAGGAGAGAGATATTAATATTTTTCATGGGCTTTTAAAAATCTTCCAGAATGTATTAAGCATTGAGCTGTGGCCCATTCATTATAGTGAATATATTGCACTAGTGGACCATTGACCTTATAAATCAAGCCCAAGTTATGCCGAAAGAAAAAAAAAAAAATGGTCGAATTTATAAGTTCTCCACGTAGCTTCTAAAATTGCAGACTTCTCCCTGATCAGTAGAGCCTAGCACTGCCAGCATCGAACACGATTATGGTAAACTAGTTTCTTTATCTTGATTTCCTTCCTTGTCATTACGTGTGTATATATATATATATATTTTTTTTTTTTCCCCTTCAATTAACTCTCATTATGAAGTAATTATTTTTGTAAGATATTATGTACACCACATGTTTGATGAATGGTCCAAACGAAGTTTTACAGCTAATGTGTTAAGGTGGGATTTCGGTTTTGATCCAAAAGGTTGTTTTATTATATATTTAAAGGAGTCTGGGCTGGCTTATGATGGTGCGCACATATATACAGAAGCTTGTCCATGGTGCAAAGTGTTTAAAAACTAAGCAAAATGGAGCTGCTTATATGAATGTTATGCTATATCACTGTTCAGAAGTATCCCATCAAGAGCCTTTACATTGTGAATGGTATGAGAAGGAGTTTCCAAAGATAACAGAATTGAGCCACTTGTTGAGAAATGTGGATTGGCTTGATGGGAGGGTAGTTCTTGTCAGGGACAATTCAATTGTCTTTGATGGTGAAATTGAGCACAAAATGCAAACTTTCAAGTCCCTGGCCAGGGTCTTTATTGGGTCTCCATCAATTCAGCAAAAGATTCAGAAAAATGTGATGGCCTTATCATTGGCGGCAAGTAACAACTGCACCCCATTTGTTTGTTTCAGTGAACCTAGTGAAAGAGAGCCTATGATTGTGAATTCACTCACTAAAGTGTGCAACTTCCTGAACATTTCTGCACAACAAAGGAAGGTGGTTCGGCACACAATGTGCCCACAGGTCACGCAAATGCGGATATGGACAGGCACACTTGAGGAGATACTAAATGGATTGAAATCTGAGTTGGATTTGTTAAGTTGTCAATGCTCTAGCGAAGGGACCAAGATGGGTCAGCAGATTGTTTCTAGCTGTCTAAAGTTCCTGTCTGACACAGCTATTTCCTTTGACCATGATTCTGCTTCGTGGATGCGGCTTGCGCCTGCAAAAGTTGTTGGCTCCTCTGCTTCACATAAATGGGAAGATGTTCTTGAGATGTTCAATGATCTCATTGAGTGTTTGAAAAGTGAAAAGGAATTATGTCTTCTTGTGGGGAAGGTTGAGATCATGAAAGAAGGACTGTCTCAAATCAAGGACATATTGATTGATAAAAGTATTGGATACAAAGAAGCTCGGCATCAAGAAAGCCTAGTGCAGAAGAAGCTCTCCAAGACATTGGGCCACTCGTCCAAGTGCTTGTTTACTCTTTTATTATATTACCTCCATGGACATGCTAGAGATATTGAAGTGGATTTATGTGGTCGAATTTATAGCGTTGGTGGTGAGGATAGGTTTTGCTTGTACATGGGAAAGATTTTGACTACAGAAGAGGATAAGATGGTCTGGAGTGGGGTGAGGCAATTGGACAGGGCACTTCGGCTTTTCAAGTTTGTGTGGGAAACTGCGGGAATGAGAGGAGTTTTGCAGCTGCAAGGCCATTTGTGGTGTGTTGGTGCTGAGGGCAGGATGCTTACCTATAGAGGAAATACATTCTTTGTACATGGGATCAGTGTTTGACAGAAAATTCCCTATACATATTAGTTCAGATGGTGAAAAGATATTTCATGGTGATTCATGGATCAGTGCACACTCTATGCAAGTCATTTCCAGATACTTATACTCAAACTATTATTCATATGTGAAATAAATTGATATGGAGCCATTCGTGTACTATTTAACTAAGGAAGAATTTTGCAATACACCCTACCTTCTTTTTCCTCTTCCATGCCAAATATTCTTAGAATGCTAATGAGTTCCAGTTCAAATGGCACATCTTCCCTTGTAAGAGTAAGATAGAAGCTAAGGTCTTATGCTTAACACTCACCAAGTGCGTATGTAATATCAAAAGAAAAAAAGTCAAATGTTCTAACCAAAGAATTCACTTACTCTAATGATTTGAAAGCCTCCATGGTATATCAAGTAGGGAGGACAAAAAGGTTTACGAGTACTACTCTCTACTGCCACTTATATAACAGTAGTAAAGTACGCTTGAATGGATAATTTAAGATAAGGGCAAGGCTTGTGTCCAGTGAAAATTTCACTGGACACAGCAAGATTTGGACACGTGTCCAAGATCCAACGTGTCCAGTGAAAACTTTCACTGGACACAAGCCAGACCTTAAGATAATGCCATTAGACCACAACAAATTAAGAGAGAAAAACTATAGTCAATTTATCTTCCATAAACAACCTGAACTCTAATGGTATTGGGTTTTCTCATATTTGAGGGTGATGGAGGCAAGTAATTTTAGTCATTTATTTTCAGCTGTGGCGGAGGTGGTCTTGCAGCCCTTTGATGTTTCTCACTGATGTCAGCTTTTTATTGTTATGAATCGATAAAATAGAATGGTAGTTTAGTGGATTCGAGGTGACTAGCCTCCTAAGAGGGAGAAAGACAATCTAATGGTTAATTTTTTGTTTAATTCTCATTTGGTAGGTGGGGTTGTATATCTGTAGTTTACTTCTTAGTGGTGAGTCTAAAGGGCCCTGCCTTGATGAAGTTTCATAATCATGAAAAAAATGTATATAAGTAATAAAAAATGAGATGACCTCACCACAATATAATCTTAAAAAAATAGGAAGCAATTCCCATCTAAATTCAATTTGAAAATAAGAATACAATTTGAAATAATGCAAATTATAATCCACAACTATAATTATTTAAATTTCAAACTTCATCAATTTGAAATAGTTAGCTCAGCGCCTCGTGAATCATAACAACATATTATATGTTGTTATGATATGATATTATTGTGCAGAGAAACAAAATGCTTGACAAAATCCATCCATTAAGCATCGTTGTTGAAATTCCTCGCTCAAAAGCTGTATTTGCATTCTGAACTTGAAAAGATTCTTTTGCTTGAAATTAGGTCGCTGCCAAATGGAGTATCAATCTTCAAAAGTCTCTCTTTCAGACGTTCAGTACCAGAAAATATAACAACAATATTCATTAAAAAAAAAAACTTCAAGATTTATTGTCCTGTTTTGAAGCCCGAGTTCCTTTAAATTTCATCAAGACTTGAGAAACTGGCATTGTTCCATTAAACATACTAGAGGACAAAGTGGCATATTTTGGAATCAATTTATGTGAACAAGTATACTTTTTCTCTCACTTTGATCATGGTGACAAGCGTTGACAAAGAAAGAAAGAAAGAAAGAAAGATTGTGCTAGGTAGGAATGTTAAGAGGTGATGGGATCTTAGGATGACAAGTTGCCTTCATCCTATCCTGCCTTGACCTACTGTACTCCAGGTTTGTGTGAGTTTTTCTTGTCTTGCCCCATTACAATCCTATTGGAAATGTTAGAAATAAAGAATATGAGCTACAACTTTGATCCAATTACAAAGGCTTACACAGGAGTACAACTATATAGCTTTAGAAGGCTTTGTAGTCCTATCGGAGGCTTTAGAGTTTAGGAGGTATTTGGGAAACCACAAAATCATGCCAACTAAGAACAAAATAACTCGTTTTATTTATTTTTTGGTTGGATATTGTTTATGGCGGAACTAGATATATTGCTATATAAAAACTAGTATTTGTAACTTTAGTTCTTTCAATAAATTCTCTCCATCAAAATTTCAAATTTTGGTAATTTCACATTTATATTCACATAAAAAAGTAGCTTTAAATTTGAAATTTTATAAATTTTATGTTAACTAAAAATTGGTTATGGCTTAATTATATATATAAAAAAAAACTTCAATTCTGAACTAGTGTTATTTCATATAAGAAGATTTAGAACTAAACTTATTTTGTGGTTTGCCGAAGACCTCATTGAGTTGGATATCCAAATAATGGATTTTTTTTTTTTAGAACAAAAATAATGGATTTTTTAATTATTAATAACTCAAACTCATACGAATTTTACAATATAATGCTTAATTTAAATATTCATTTATTAGGTTATTGAAATTTACTGGTCACATTTATACATATCATTTTGTAAGATTTATGTAGTAAAATTAGTAATAGTTTTAACATTTTCCTTTTCTTTTAACATCGTTTTACTAGTAATTGATTACTTGTTCTTATCCACTTTTTTTTTTTTGCTTGTAATAAGTCTAATCATGTTTACATTGTGATATTGCAAACAAGTCCATGTTATATAATATAGTATATAGATACAATTTGTCAAAACGTAGTATTGTATTTTGCATACAGAATTTCTTCGAGTGCATCATGTCGATGATCATTTTAGGTAAGTAACACTCATATATATATATATATATATATGACGACTCGGAGAAAGTGTTGTTAAAATTAAAAGTGAAATAGAAACATGAGCGAAAGCAAAAGAGAATTAGAAGAATACTAAGGTTACGTGATTCAGTCTAAAGTCCTACGACCACAAGATAAATTTCTTGACAACTACATCTTTAATATATCACTGTGTATAACAAATTTACAATGAATCCTAGAAGGGTATATATAGATGCTATCGGGTATAGGGTTTAGGTAGATGGACTTTACACTAAATTGGGCCACTTGGGCCATTACACATAATAAACATAAACCTAATATAAATATGATCTTTAACAAAGGTACTATTGAAGAGAACCCATGTGATAGATGTAGGGATTTGTTGAGTCCAACCCAAGATAGAGAAGTTTAGAAATTCTGAGAAAATTACATTTCAACACCCTAAACTATACCCCAATTAAACTTTGCATCCTAAACCTTCAAAATGCATGGTTTGCATCCCTAAACTATAACCCACGTTACACTTTTCACCCTATTTTAAATTCTACCATTATCTTGGATTATACCAAGTGAAAAGACCAAATTGCCCCTCTTCTCAACCCCTTTAAAATAAATAAGAAACTACATTGTACCACTCTAAACTATACTCTCGATTACACTTTGCACCATAAACTTTGGTTTTTCTTCCAAGATAATAGTAGAATTGATGAATAGGTGCAAAGTGTGACACAAGTTATAGTTTAGGGTGCTAACTTGTATTATGAAAGTTTAGGGGTGTGAAATGTAATTTGAGATATAATTTTGGGTGATAAATTGTAATTACCCCATAAATTCATTATTGGTTTTGTAATCCCACATCAACTAGAAGAATAGTTTGAGATCCCAATTATATTAAAAGTTTTAGTCCCACGTTGAAAACAAAAGAAGTAATGAGGTGTGACATTCCTTATAAAAGAGGTGGTGGTGTAGACTTTTTGTGTGTGTGAGGGCATCTTTGTGTGCATTGGGTTCTGAATTAGTTTATGTTCGGGAGTTTTTTTTAGAGTTTATGTGTGGATTGTAATTCGAGGTATTATTAATAGTGAATTTTGGTTAGCAATGTCCTTAGGTATAGGCTTGGAGTTCACCTAACCACATTGTTATTATTATGAGATTAAATTCTATAAGACAGTGGTGTTAAACCCAAGTTTTACCCTTCTAATCCCAATATGTCATGTCATCATATTACATATTAAAGAATAGGCATAACCACACTCAATCAATTCTAATACTCATTTGAAAATCCAACTTGATTGTGAGTTTATTGAGATATTATTATATATGGTAGGATATGTTGAGTTTTAAGTAAAAAGTTAATGTGGCAATATCTTATTGGATGGTATAAAACATGAGTTTTACGTCCCATTCTTACCAAATTCGGACTCTATTATTATTAGTATTATTATCATTTTGTTGTGGTGCTTGCCACTTTATTGTTTTGTGTGTAGTTCACAATATAATTATAATTAGCATTCATAAAAAATATGGTGATATAATTATTTTTATGATATTTAAAATATAGCAAGTTTGAATGCTAACACACACACACGCACATTTAAAGCCAAAGATGAGATAACATCTAATTAGAATCTAAATTGGATTTCAATTGGAGTTTAATTTTGTGTCATGTGTCTCATTAATTTTTTTTTTTTTAAATTTTTGTGTCATGTGAGTTAATTCAGTGCAAAATACGAGAAGTGTACTATAGATGAACCATAAGAAATCCAATCATATATATCTAATTATATATCTAAAATTAGAAGAAGAGAGAGTTTGAAAGATTACGCTTTCCAATGTCGTTTGTTTGTCTAGCTAAAAATAATTTAAATTTATCAGCTTTTTACATAATACTATAAACAGTCATTATCTATTAGGCAGAAACTTATATGTATGGTGAGCATTTTTTTTAATTGTACTCGTACATAGACACGGGTTCTAAACTTGTATAGACTAACTGAAATTTAAATAAGTTGACATATTAAATGTTCAACATTAACAATATTTAAAACAAAAGGAAGAATATACCTAAAGTGACAAACATTGTCATTTTTTGTTATCATTGATAGTAATTCTTCTATTTGAATAATTTAGATTTGCTTAAATTTTTGTGAACAAAATTATTTAAACTTTTACGAGTAACACTAAACTATAAAATTATATTATTCACCAATAACTACAAAATATGAACTTGTAATTAACAACTTACAAAATATTTTTGAATTTACCTAAGGTATGCCATTTCAAGTGAGGACTATCTAGAGTCATAGCCCTTATATTGTTAGCGTGAAGGGGAGAGTATTAACTAAGTTTACCTAGGCATACATTTTCCTAAACATAAACATAAACATGTTGTTCAACACAAATGTTATTTAAGAAATCAGATTTTATTATTATTATTGTTGTTGTTATTATTATTATTATTATTATACCTTCATTCCATGTGTGCTTTTACCATGCAATACACATAAAAGAGAAAATATCAATATTTTTGTAGCCATAATAAAATTTTAAATTACAAATCTTTTTTTTGAAATCTACATGCAAAGAAAAAAGTTCTACAAAAAAAAAAAAAAGAAGTATGTTAGAGTATACATATATATTTGAAACATAGAATTAGTATTAAATTTTAATGTGTTGTAACCTAATGTACTTAGCAATATTTTATTTTAAACATCAATTTTTTTGCATGTCTGCACAATTCTGTTTTATATTTTAGTGTATTCTATAGGTCAAGGATCAAACAAACATTAATGCTCGGGTTGCCTGACGTAATGATTATAATTCAACTAAGATTATTGGGTATAGCCAATTACTTCAGTATCAATAAAATTGCTATTGCTTTTATTTTATTTAAATGATGTTCAACTCATACTCCACAAAATTTAAACTTTTACATCTAGTCGTATTAATGGAGTTTAATTCATCTTATTAGATGGTGATATAATTATTATTATGATATTTAAAATATAGAAAGTTTGACTGCCAATATGGAATAATTTTGATGCAAATAAGTTAACATTAAACGTTCAACATTAACAATATTTTTGAACAAAAGGAAAATTATACATGTTTTTTAGAAAAAGGAAAAATTATACCTAGTGTGACAAAAATTGTCATTTTTATTATCTTTAAGTGGTGGTGATTCTCCTTACCTTATAAATTTTATAAAGAAAGTGACCATTTAGATAATTTAGGTTTGCTTAAATTTTGTGAACAAAACTAATTAACTTTTACCAGTAACACAAAAACTATAAAATTCTATTATTAAAAAATTATATCAATATTAGCTGACTAATAATTATTTGCAAAACTTAAATGAATTTTCACAAAGCATGTCTTTTCAAATGAAGAGTATCTAGAGTCATAGTACTCATGCTTAGAGTGAAAGGAGAGTTTTAATTATTTATACCTTTAGAGCACCTTGCCCTCCACAAACCTTTTCTTAATCCTAAACATAAACAAGTTGTTAAACATAGACTTTATTTAAAAATTAAATAATTTGCATGTTCATTCTATGAGTGCATTTTTTTACTATGTGACATAAATAAAAGAGAAAATATTAAAAAAATTATACCCATAACCCAAATTTGAGCTACAAAATGTGTTTTTGAAACCTAACATGTAAAGAAAAAAGTTCTAAAAAGTCAAAAAAAAAAAAATAATTATAAGGGATAAGAGTATACATATTTTTCTAGATTTTAACTTGTATGTAAAAATTAAAAAAAATTAAAAAAAATTTAAAGAAGTGGGATTATGATCTTAGTCTTTCTAAGTTTAGATTTTTTTTTTTTTAAATTTTTTTTTATGCCTATTGTAAAGTTGTGATTTACAACTATGTTTTATATTGGCTTTATTCCATGACAAAATGTGTTGTAATTACTTTAATTCATTTCCTTGTATCTTGTGGGATTTAATTGTATTGGGTTTAGTATCAAGTTGGTGAAGACTCAAGCTTTATTGAAGATCAGTGGATCTCGCGGGTGTGTCGCTGGAAGCTAACTCGCGAAAGAGCCATGTGAGAAGCACATGGCTTGAAGCTGAAGAGTCGTGCCAGGATGTCATTTTCACGATTGTCTCGCGGGTAAGGCCTTCCCGCGAGACAGTCGCGAAACATTCTGCCTGGAGGTTTTTTAAAAGTGACTCTCTTACCCTTCACCCATACTATATATACCCTCATTACCCACAAATGTATTAGAGGCTATTCAGAGAGAAAAACCCTAGAGAGGTTTTCAAAAACACACACACCCATATTTTGAGAGAGAGCTACTCATCCTTTGTGAGAAATCATTGTAGTCTCTTCTCCATCCCTCTCCCATTATCATAGCTTGAGAGGAGATTTGTACCCAAACACAACTCGCACCTAGTCAAAGTGTAGAGAGTGTTTTGGAGTTGCTGGGAAGTAAAAAAAAAAAAAAAAAAAATGAAGCTGAAGAAGAAAAGAAAGCTAAAAAGGCTACTCTCTTCTCTTTCTTCTTCTTCTTGTCTCATTCCTTCTCTCTCAGTCTTTCTCATGCTTCAATCCAAGAAACAAAAACACCACCGCAACCACCAGATTTGTAACATCCACAACCAGATCCGTCTCACTCCCTCTCTCTACTGTGGTTTATTTGGCTGGATCGGATCGAGACCCAGGCCGCGCGACCTAGCGCTAGTGAGGTGAGCTTAGATTCTTTCTCTCTCTCTCTGATCTGATTGTTTTTTTTTTTTTTTTTTTGGGTATTTCAGCTTGTACATGAAAGACTTGAGACTTAAAATTTTTTTAAAATTTTTTTCGTTTATAAATCAAGTCTTAGAGACTTGATTTCCAAATAGTCGTTATGTGGAAAAAGATACCACATCAGATGTGATCAGACAATGGAAATCAAGTTTTTGAGACTCGATTTATAAGCCAAAATTGAGTCTCTTAGACTCGAGATGCTAGTAAAAAATATAGTTTAAAAACATTGCCTACTAACTATATTATTTAAAAAATGAAATTAGATTCCAATTTTGGCCTAGTTGCACGTTGAAAAAAGTTCAAACTTCAAAGAGCAAAGCTTTACCGGTTAGACTTCGATGGCAGCAAAGCCCTAACCTTTCAAAATTCTCTTAAAACTTATCACTTTGAATCAGCATCATTATTGAAATGGCCATGGTCATGGTCACATCATAATGGACACAGACATTTCCCGTGGATTTTCGAATTCCTAATGCGAAGCACGACGGTGCAAGACCACGTCATCAAGAACCTCCTCCAAGTCCTCCCACTCTCCTCCTCCGCCGCCGAAGACACTCGGTTCAAGAAGGCCGTCCTCCTCCGCACAATCCAATCCGAGATATCCGACGCAACGGTCACCGAGACGACGCTCCAAGCGCTGGAACTGATCAAAGAGATGGATCGAAATGACGGTGTGGAGATCAGAGAGTCGTTGAAGGTGGCGTATTTCGTGGCGGCGGTGGAGTGCACGGTGATGTACTTGGCTTCGGAGGGAAGCAATGGGAAATACTTCAAGGCGGTGAAGAGAGTGTGGAGGGGCAGAATCGGTAATTTGGGGAAATCAGGGACGAAGCTTGAGTTGGTTGGGGACAACGCAGAGTTGACTCGGTGGAAGAACGATTTGGAGGCGGCACTTCAAGATGCCAAAACGGCGACGAGGTTGATGAATTTGAATACAAGGGTCAAGGCTCTGCAAAAGCTTAGGGCTTTTTTAGGGGAGGCTTGGACACTCATGGGCCCTTCCTTTATTGAAGTAGCAGCGGATACGAGCAACGGAGCCGGTGAATTGGCGGCGGAGCAAGAGGTGGCGGCGAATGAAGAGGATAAACTTGTAGCAGGGAAAGGTAACGTTTCAAACTTTACTATGACTGCATGTTGTGTGTTAATAATTTTGTATTCTCAATGCTCATAATAGAATGAAAATGTTCACATTCCCCTATATTTCAGTTGTGTTGTGCAATCCAAACGAACTTTACACTGGTCATAGTATATACGTGTTGTAATGCATTGGTGACTAAAATCTAAAAGGTGTTTAAGGAACACCCATCAAAGGACAACAACAACAATGAGGCGCATTGCGAAGAGTAAAGCTTATGGTAGCAAATTGCTTTAGTTTGTTATTAGTATAATTCAGTCATTCAAATTAAAGATTAGCATCTATACTCATCAAGTTTAGAGTGAAGAAACACTTGCAAATTAAAGAAATAAAATTGCCCTTAAAAATGGAGTCTCCTATCTTAATGTATACTAGGAGGTGGCCGACATTGGAGGCCAAACTTTCTTTTTACACTGCAATACATGTTTAAAGTTCAGTTTAATTACTTCTAACAATAACCTTCTTAAAGTTAAAAGTTTCAGGTTTTTAAAAGTCCCTTTGAGTGGCAGGAACTCTAGGTTGCATTGCCTCTAGCTCACCTTCAAACTTCTTATATGGACAATTAAAATGCAACTGCCTGAAGTCATTCTTTCTGAAAATGCTATCTATGTCTAATAACTCAATCAAATTAAACCAACTTGAGTAAGTGTTACATGGTCAAAATCTAAGCCAAAAACTCATGCATTAAAATACACAGCTCACAGAGAGGCATTTCATTAGACAGTTAATTGCTAAACCAACCCAGATCACTAAACCTCACATCTAGTCGTACTAAATGGCGGTTTTTTTTTTTTTTTTTGAGAATACTAAGTATTAAATGGAGTTTAATTCATCTTATTAGATGGTGATATAATTATTATTATTATGATATTCAAAATATAGAAAGTTTGACTGCCAATATAGAATAATTTTAATGCAAATAAGTTAATACATTAAACGTTCAACATTAACAATATTTTTGAACAAAAGGAAAATTGTACATTTTTTTTAGAAAAAGGAAAAATTATACCTAGTGTGACAAAAATTTTCATTTTTATTATCTTTAAGTGGTGATGATTCTCCTTACCTTATAAATTTTATAAGGAAAGTGATCATTTAGATAATTTAGGTTTGCTTAAATTTTGTGAACAAAACTAATTAACTTTTACCAGTAACACAAAACTATAAAATTCTATTATTAAAAAATTATATCAATATTACCTAACAAATAATTATTTGCAAAACTTAATGAATTTGCACAAAGCATGCATTTTCAAATGAAGAGTATCTAGAGTCATAGTACTCATGTCTTGAGTGAAAGGAGACAGTTTTAATTATTTATACCTTTAGAGCACCTTGCCCTTCACAAACCTTTTCTTAATCCTAAACATAAACAAGTTGTTAAACATAAACTTTATTTAAAAATTAAATAATTTGCACGTTCATTCCATGGGTGCATTTTTTTACTATGCGATATAAATAAAAGCGAAACTATTAAAAAAATTATACCCATAACCCAAATTTGAGCTACAAAATATGTTTTTGAAACCTAACATGTAAAGAAAAAAGTTCTAAAAAGTCAAAAAAAAAATAATAATAATAAGGGATAAGAGTATACATATTTTTCTAGATTTTAACTTGTATGTAAAAATTAAAAAAAAATTTAAAGAAGTGGGATTATGATCTTAGTCTTTCTAAGTTTAGATTTTTTTTATATATTTTTATTTTTATTTTTTTATGCCTATGAAATACAAATTGGTGCATGTGCAATTTCATGTTATGGTTTTTTTTTTTTTAGAAGAAAATTCGAATTATATTAAAAAGAGGAAATTGGCCATAGTCAACTAGAAGTACATCATTTAGGTGTGGAGTAACATCTTCCATCCACACAGCTGAACTATTGACATGTCTTGCATGCTTAGCTAGGTTATGCACAACAGAATTACCTTGTCTACAGGTATGAGAAAAAGAAATATGATTAAAGGTAACTGTATACAAGATAGCATAAGTAATCAAGAGGCCAAAAGAGGAAAATGAGTTGTCATTACCCTCTAGAGCTGTCATGAGTCATGACCACTTTCGAATCTCCCTTAAGATTAATGGAAGATAGGCCAATATCTTGAGCAAAGGCCTAAGCTCAAATAGTAGCCATAGTTTCTACATCTGCCATCAAAGGGGGGAGGGGGACTTTCTTTGATAAAGAAGCAATGACCAGACCTAGATTGTTTCGGATAACCATACCAATACATGCATTGCTTGAATCATTGAAGATTGCACCATCAAAGTTCACTTTGAAGACTGAGGGTGGTGGGGGTGACCAACTAACCTGAGTAGCAGTAGTGGGGGGCTTTGTTAATATGTGTTTTTCATTATATTATGTATGAGACATATATTATTATCATATTTTAATGTAAATAATTCTAAATGGATTAAAAAAACCCTTTATGGTGTTTCGGCATACTTTGGCCAAAACATGAGTTGGTTAATGAAGGAAAATGGGTGAAGAACACTATTGCAATAACCAAAAATGTGGCAGCCATTTTTGGTGCTATCTTTAGCGTTAATCAATCTTATGGATAAATTTGCTAGAATAAAAATAATTTTATTTTAAGATCTCCTATATATATATATATATATAATCCCTAACATTTACTAAATCAATCCATTATATTTGTTTAAAAAAATAAATTATAAGTAAAATAATTAGAGCAAGACTTATGTACAGGACTTAGGTGCTGTTCCTTAGGTTCCCCTTTTAAGATTCTGCCATGTGGATTTTTTCTTATGGAATAGAAGCATATTTTTTAATTAAGTAGCCATATGGCTGAATATTAAGAGGAAATCTAAGGAACAGCACCTAAAGTACTGTATCTAAATTTTGTCCAAATAATTAACTACTATTTTTTTTTTAGAAACTAATGCAAATATTATAATAAATGATGTTCAACTTATGCTCTAAAGTATCGTCAAACCATAAAGTAACAAGTTGCATTTAATTATTTGATAATTCTCAAAATAAAAAAATAAATCAAACCATAAAATTGAAAAAGTAATAAAAATAAACTTATATATTGATGGGTTGGGTTGGATTTGATTGGTTGAAAAAATTATCAACTCGATCCCAACCCAACCTAAGACTCAGGGGTGGCTTGATGCTTTTGAGGGCCTAAGGCGAAAAAATGAATTGAGGCCTTTTATCTCTATATATTAAAAAGATTTGGAAAGTTAGTTATGACTTCAAAAAATATCAAATATACTCCTAATCTAATTAGATAATCTTTATTCCTAAAAAATAAAAAATAGGGTTAAAATTGTAATTCAAAAAAAATTTAAAAACAAAAAACTACCCTGGAAACATTTTTTTTTTTCTAAAAATTAGCACACACTCTCTATATAAATATATCTCTCACAAACATTTACTCCGTTTCAAAATCGTAAATTTTAGCTTCTTAAAAATCCATTCCCCTATAACCTTACTAACAATAGACAAATTCAAATTGAAAATTATGACATTAAACTCGAAAAAAAAAAAAAAAAATCTTCTTCGCATATGTGAAGAGCGTGTGATAAGGCTAGTATATTTAAATATTTTTTGAGGAAATTTTATATATTTAAATATGATTCTTTTAAAAATTTAATATTGCTTAAACTCTATATTCTTGTTTTATATGCAATATTACTAATTAACATGAACCATNTGGGTTGGATTTGATTGGTTGAAAAAATTATCAACTCGATCCCAACCCAACCTAAGACTCAGGGGTGGCTTGATGCTTTTGAGGGCCTAAGGCGAAAAAATGAATTGAGGCCTTTTATCTCTATATATTAAAAAGATTTGGAAAGTTAGTTATGACTTCAAAAAATATCAAATATACTCCTAATCTAATTAGATAATCTTTATTCCTAAAAAATAAAAAATAGGGTTAAAATTGTAATTCAAAAAAAATTTAAAAACAAAAAACTACCCTGGAAACATTTTTTTTTTTCTAAAAATTAGCACACACTCTCTATATAAATATATCTCTCACAAACATTTACTCCGTTTCAAAATCGTAAATTTTAGCTTCTTAAAAATCCATTCCCCTATAACCTTACTAACAATAGACAAATTCAAATTGAAAATTATGACATTAAACTCGAAAAAAAAAAAAAAAAATCTTCTTCGCATATGTGAAGAGCGTGTGATAAGGCTAGTATATTTAAATATTTTTTGAGGAAATTTTATATATTTAAATATGATTCTTTTAAAAATTTAATATTGCTTAAACTCTATATTCTTGTTTTATATGCAATATTACTAATTAACATGAACCATGTAGATTTTTTTTTTTTTTTTTTTTTTTTTGAGTAAGAAAGTCTATAGACACAAAAAAAAATTGTCAAAACTTCTCACACTTGGGGTGTGTATGGTCGGGTTGAGAGATTTTTTGACCCAACCTACCATGATTTGTCAAAAAAAATTCAACCCAACCCAACCCACATGGGTCGGGTTGGGTCGGGTTGAACCATGAGTTTACAAATTATTATTATTATTAAATTGAGTAAAAAAAAATAAATATTAATATATTAAAAAACCTAAAGATTAGTATCAATGTAACTCCTTAAAGGCAAACAACAATAATGACTAAACAACAATAGTAATTTATTATTGGTGACTAATTGGCTATGTGAGAACGTATTTTAAAAAATTATTAATATATAATACATGGGTGGGTTGAACCCATGGTTTGACAATTTATTTTATATTATTACATGAGTGAAAAAAAATATAAATATTAATATATTAAAAAAATCTAAAGATTAGTATCAATGTAACTCCTTAAAGGCAAACAACACTAATGACTAAACAACAATAGTAATTTATTAGGTTTGTGTGAACTAATTGGCTTTTATATAGGATAGGAAGAACTGGTTATTTTAAAAAATTATTAATTATATATATATATATATATATATTCAATTAGTATTAGTAGGAGGAATCGAGGAAGTGTTGCTCTACAACTGGTTTTTTTTTTTTTTTAATTATTAAATATATATATATATATATATATAAGTGCCCTATAGCTAATTTAAAAAAAAATTATTAAATATATAATATATTTTAAATATATATTAAATATGGGTGGGTCAGGTCGAGTTTGCCGGGTTTGTAATTTTATAACCCAAACCCAACCCAACCCGCTATAAAAATTTTTTTGTAACCCAACCCACCAAGCCTTAAAAACTGACCCAACCCGTCGGGTCGGGTCGGGTCGGGTTTGGCGGGTTGGTAGGTGGGTTTTCTGCACACCTCTACTCACACTTATTGATATGACATATTGATAGTGGTAGGTAAAAATGTGATGTTAGTGGTGAACTTAAATAAGAACTAGTAAAAGTTTTTCAACTTAATTGTTGTGAAAAATATTGTAAAATTTTTTATGTATTGCTTTTTTTTTTTTTAGAAGTGTTACATTCTTGATATTTTCACCACAAATCCTAGACATTAAGTTATTATTTGTTCTAATTTAAACCCACTATTGAAATTACTTTTTTGCCCACTAATAACAACCTCTAACAACCTGCCATTTAGAATTTGTTGTGAAAAATGTTGTGAACATAATATTTCTCTCTCTCTTTTTCTTGTTTTTCAATTAATAAAAAATATATTAGTTTCTTTATTGACTAATATTTAGATTAATTAATATTATTATAATGACATAAATAACTCTATTGGTTAAAATTTGGAAGCGTTTTTTTTTTTACTTGGAGGTCTTAGGTGACCACCTTGCCTATTCTATAGGTCACCTGCTGAGACTCAAAATAAAATTCCTATCCAACTCAACCTAGTCCAGCAACCCACAAAAAAACTAACTTGATATGTCGGTTTGGTAGCGTAGCGATGTATGTAGTTGGTATTTTCACTTCAAACAAGATAATTAATATAATATTTGAATTAACTTTTTATAATTTTTTATAATTAATATATATTAATCTATTAGTTACATGTTTGAAAATGCTAACTTTAGAGCATCCGTATCAGATGTTCTAAAAATTATGCCATTTTACCACATTAAAAGCCTACTTTATTATTTTGCCACATCATTTTACAACACCTCATTTATCAGATGTTCTATATTTTTACCACTTCATTTAAAATAATATATACAATACTTTAAAATAATATAAAAACATCCTCCACACAATCCAACAGCAGCAACAGTCATAGCAACCTCCGCCACAGCACTACCAGCATCAACCTCCACTGTGGCAACCAAAATCCACCACACGGAAAAAAAAAAAAAAAAAAAAAAAAAAAAAAAAAAAAAAAAATAAAAAAGAAGAAGAAGAAGACAGCCACAACCCACAAACCCAGATCGGTGAGAAGAAAGAAGAAAGACGGAGAGGCAAACCCATCACGCCGGCGAGCAAAACACCAAGCAAAACACACACACAAACCCACCACAACCCAGAGAACCCACGCCGATCAGAATCCGAAGTCACAAAATCAGCCACAACCCACAAACCCACGCCGATTACAAAGCGATGATGACGACGATGACGATGGCCCTTTCTCGTCTTTGGACGTCGGCGATGACGAGGCTTGTGCGCCGTGAACGACGAACTCGCGAGCCGTGGCCACCACGTGAGCGGCGACTCTGCGATTCTCGCCCATGCCGCTTGCGCTCTCCGGTGAAGAGAAAAGGGGGAATCGGTGAGAGGGAACCCATGCCGCTTGCGCCTCCGGTGATAATGGTCACCGTCAAACTGATCTGAAATTAAAGAACAAAAAAAAATCTCACCAAATGTGAAGAGAAAAGAGGGAATCGGTTGATTTTGAGAGAGAACAGAGGCAGTGAGAGAGAACAGAAAGATAAAGGGAAGAGAGAGGAGAGAGAAAGAGAATAAAAAATTATTATCCCATATACCATATGTGAACAGTACCGTTGCCAAATTTGCAACGGTACTGTTCACATGTTGCCAAAAATTATGAGATTTGGCACATCTCATATTTGGTGTTTTTTGTTGTTTGGTGTGGTAAATGTGACAAATATTTGGCATTTGGCACATTTACCACACCTGATGTGGATGCTCTAATAGTTCCTAGCATAAACTATATATATATATATATATATATCAATGAAAGTCACTGATTGCTTTATGTGAATGGACTCCCACAACACTTTTGTCACCCAGATTTCCCCCTACTCTCGCCGGTTAGTTTGTTATTTGAAATTTCAATTCTATCTATCCCAAAAGAGTTCTAGCTAACACAAACTCTTCTGATATTTTTACCTTAATATTTCAAAAAAAAAAAAAAAAAAAAAAAAAAAAAAAAAAAAAACTAAGCTCTCTTATATTTCCACATTAATTAGAATCCCATTATTCTCTTTATTTTCTCTCTCTAATCATGTTCTTTGACATTGTTAAAAGAAAGCTTTCACACCATACCTCATTCTTTAACCTTCCATTATGGGCTTTGATACTTGTTATCATTGCAATATTCTTTGTTGTTCTCAGTGGTATCATTGTATGTCTATATTTCATTTGTTATCTTCGAAGAAGAAAGTCTTACAAAGCCAAATTTTGTATGTCAAATCCTATAGCTTCCAAGAATCATCCTTACCATAGTTCCAGCCTATCGTCCCTTGATAGGAGACTACTCTCACGTAACATGTACGAGATTGAGATGAACAATAGTAACAGTAGAAGCGGTAAGGGACACCCAGTGTTGTTGTCTGATCCATGGTCTAGTCAGAAACGTTGGACAGGGTCAGTAAAAAAATGTGATGTCACTGATTTGGAAGAGGTTGCTAGGTACTTGCCAATGGCTGAGGATGTTTGGAGGGGTTGCAGGTTCAGTTTAAAGGAGATTGAGATGGCCACCAATGGATTGGCAAAAGAGAATGTGATTGGAATGGGGGATAATGGGATTGTTTATTGAGGTATTTTGTTGGATAATTCGTGAGTCGCGGTGAAGAAGCTAGTGAGTAGCAGGAATGGAGTATTTGTTTTTGTTTTAAAAAATACAACAGGATTTGAATTTACAGTGTCTACTCTATAATAATTATTCTTTATGATTAGATAAAAATATATCAATAGGTCTCTTTTTGGTGTAGGCAAGGATTCGAACCTAGGTCTATTACTCAACAACAAAGAGATTTTATTAATTAACTACAATCCATTGATGAGAACTAAATTAGTTAATATACAAGTGGTATCTTTTACTTGTTAATAAAAAATGCTAATAGAGAAGTGTCAGTGTGTTACGAACCCAAAACACAAAAGTTACAATATATATGATTGTTAAGCTAATAAGAAAAATTCAATATGTTCATTAATTGTTTTTCTACTTTTTTGGTTTCAACATTTATTGATCTCACAGAACTATTGAAGACTAAGAGGCAGAGTTAGTTTGGGGAATTTCAAGCAAAATTAAATCAAAATGACAAAAAGGAGTTGAAATGCATGCTGATATCTTAGGTGCTACTAGATATATATATATCTTGTAATCCTAGGTTAGTTCATTTCTATGTTCTGCGCGACATGATATATACCAAACACTACCTCAATTTCCACTTAGCACAATGTATTCTTGGAACTGCGTACTAACACAGCATTGAAATGCTCTACCTACTCAGTTTCCACTTGTAATCTCCAGAAAAAATATTTAACCACCAAAACTACACAAGAAATATACTGTAGAATCCTAATTCCTACAGTTATACCCATAATATC
Source organism: Quercus suber (assembly GCF_002906115.3). Classification (NCBI taxonomy): domain Eukaryota; kingdom Viridiplantae; phylum Streptophyta; class Magnoliopsida; order Fagales; family Fagaceae; genus Quercus; species Quercus suber. The sequence goes on along the minus strand of NW_027069512.1, from coordinate 1,483,669 downwards.
CAATTATTTGAGTGGTCAGGTTTTGGAATGGATGAGAATTTACTTGTATATTGTGTTTAAATAGATGTCCGGGGTTGGTTTTTAAGTTTTTGACTTTTGACCCTCTTTATGTTAGAGGAGGAAAGCTTGTGTATTTAGCTGGTGTGGATATACCTTGGATTGACTAGGTTAGACTTTTTTGGTTTTCACTTGCACACAAATTTCTCCAAGTTTGGCTGATATTGGGATTGGCAATATTTTAGTGTTATATTGGTCACTATCCCTTCCAACATTCAAATAACATATTCTGGTATTTAATGAGTTTATTAAAATCACTATTTTGTTGATTTCAATGTAAAGGAGAAAAAGTATGCTTCATGTACTCATAGTATGTTATGCTGGCCAACGAGAGCTTGGTTGAGTGGGTAAGGCTCGGACACTTTGTGCAACACACTTAAGTTCAAGTCCCGCTGCTCGCAGGCTTTCATTGGTGGGTAAACTTAGTGGTGAGGTATACTCACAAAAATGTGAGGTGACTCCCGCATAGTGGTACAGAATGGGCCCCTGACTACGGGCTCCCTGACCGAGGCCACTGGCTCCCTGCCCGGGAGTGTAATATGACCATAAAGACCCCCCCCCTCCCTTTTTTTGCTTCTAATAAAAATAAAAATAAAGTACATTATGCTGATTGTATCTTGCAATATACTCTGTTTTTACTTGGGCAATTCCCCCCCCCTCCCCCCCCCCCCCCTCTCTCCCCTTAGGTTAATTTAAACAAATAGTGGTTGTTTGAGTGCTTTTCAGCAGACCATATGTTTAAATAGATGTGCCTTAGTATATCTAAATTTAAGCTGTAGAATAACTTTATGTGAATAATGCATCAAAACATGTAGAATTTTTTATACTTTATTGTGTGATTGACTATCTTTGCAAAGATGATGCGGCAGGCAAGTGTGGGAGGGAAAACATCATCACCAAAGGATTGAGCTTTAAATCCGCAGAGAAAGCGGACAAGATTTGCATATCCAGGAAAATAAGTTTTTCAGAGATTTCTTGTTGGCCCTTAAGAGTTGAGTTTTCCCATTAGGAGTTCAACACAACAGCTACAGTTTTGGCGAGTGGTAAAATAATACTTGGCTTGAGAGTGTAGGGAGCATTGAGAGTGTAGGTGTTTAGTATATCTCCTAGACATGGGCTAACTTTGTTTTCTATCATATTTTCAATTTCCTCCATCCCTCCTCATGGGCTTCAAAGTTGGTTCGATACCCAATTTTATTAATTAAAATAAAATCAATTAGACATAAGTGACCAATTACATCTCAGAGTCTAAATATTTTTGGTTGCGACTCCAAACTTTTGACAGAAGCAATCCATATGTAATGCTCTTAAATTTGCGCCATTAACTCCTTAAAATTTTCAATTACTTTTTACCATCTTTTTTCAATACACTGCCCCTGTGCACAAAGGTCTTAACCAATTGACTTACATTACATGCCTAGCATCGAAACGGCGTCACTTTTGACTTCTTTGAGGTGACCACAGCATCAACAATAAAAGTTTGACACCAAAGAGATAAAATTGAGAGAAAAACAAAAACAAAAACAATAGAAAAATGAACCAGTGTTCTATTGTGGGGCTGAATGTAATTGAGGAAGAACCTCTAGTAGCAGGCCCAATAAAATGTTTTACCTGGACTTAAACTATATTAGCTACTTAAAAGCCCGGTCCAAATGAAACTAGTTCTGAACTCTGAAGTGGAAAAAGATTAATAAGAAAACGTGTCATTCATTTGCTACGGCTACTGATTCTACTGAAATCTACAAATGGGCCCTTTTAATATCTAACCCAGCCTACTCCTTATTTCAATTTGGGCTAGGATTTCACATGTTCTATTCCTTTAATAAATTAACAAAGCCTCAATTTTTTCCCTGTGATTAGTTGGGCCACTGGGAATTACACTTTTTTGATAGTGGCGAATTTGGATTTGGCCAATCTACAGACTATAGTGTCACTAAAAGCCTTAGGCCGATTGGCTTGCCAATGCAGTAAATTTTAGACGCATATACTATGCTATGAATGATGGTACACCAATGAAAATACCAAATACATTTTGCATATTCGAAAATCATGTTGGAAACATAATTTGGCTTCGCACTGAATTGAGTATTCCCGTGAAATTTGTTACTTGTAATTGATATTATTGATGCTGCTGTTGTTACCAATGTTATTATTATTATTATTATTTTATGGGAGTTGTTACCATTGTTATTATTATTATTATTATTATTATTATTATTATTTTATGGGAGTTGTTACCATTTTTTTATTGGAAAATTTGTAACTTGTAATAGTTTTATATGATAACTAGTCGCTAACTCGTACGATACACAGGAAAGTTCTTAGAGGATAGGGTTAACTTGCACGGTGGAGTCGTACCATGGCTGCTAGAGTTAGTTCCTAAGGTTGGACTCAAAATTGTAAAAAGTGGAATTTTGAGCTTTTCAGGTGCCAATATTTTAGAGCATCCTTCTAGCTCTTTCATTGAGGCACTATGTCATTTGAGACAACAAAGTAACTATTATGAGAATTTGATGAGAGAATTCTATATTGCATTGAAAGAAAATGAAAGTACATCAAGTATTTATACAAAGTCTGAGAGTAACTAACTTCTTACTAACTCCGCAATATACGGATCTAGCCTCTACAACCAATCAAATTAATACATGTGTATATAAATAATAGCTATGAATTAAACTAATCCTAAAGTACAGGTAATATAGTTTTTGAAATAGAAACACTGTCGTTTATATAGTCACAGCTACAATTCTTCCATTGCTCTGTTCTGATACACTGCCTCTTTGCCTGAGTCAACAGCTACAATCCAAACTTGCTCGACCTTCAACATGAGTCCTTGATCTTGTCCTTCTGATAACTATGAAACATCATTGGTTTCTTTGTCTTAATGGAATTGTCCAAGTCGATGTCAAGATTGACAAAAACACAAAGGCTTAAAAGAAAATACTGACCTCTTTACATAGATATAGAGAGTGCCACCTAATTGAAAAATAAAAAAGTAATGAAACCCAGAAAATGAAAATTCCTAATAGCAATTCAGGTAGAATTTGATCTTCTAGGTGTATACTTCTTTGACCCACATGAACTGCACTTGCACATAACTCTAAGATGGGGGGGAAATAATATAATAAAGAAGCATCTTAATGAATCCTTCAACAAAACAAACAGAAAGTTGCTAAAATGATTGCATAAGAAGAAAATGAATGTGGTGGTGAGAAAGGATTGCATAAAGGTCCTACAAGAATATTAAAGAAAAATATGTCAACGTACATGTAATATTTAAAAATGAGTTCAAGGCTTACATGTGAATGTTTGGAATATATGTTCCTTCCATGCCATTGCACACCACAGCTACCTTCTCAAGTAGAACATTTTGTCCACTATTTTCTAAAGACCTAACCTGATGATAAACTCCTTAGTCTACAAAGTCAAATATACAATTGCCTCGAAAGTCAATTGGAGGGAAAAGAATTGCACACATACACAAAAATAGGACAGACATACTTTACATTTGGTTGGCATTCTAAAGCTAATAACTCATAATTAGACTTTGCTTTACAATCTGCGCAATAGTAATCTACATTCTCTAGATCCTTTAAATCATACACAAGTTAGTGAGTAAACACATATATGACAGGAACAGAAATTGACATCACAATTCATAAATCAAGTGTATTAAGCACACTTTGAAAAGCTTGCTGGAAATATTCTCATACTCGGCATGCGCCCAAACATTACAACCATCACAACACACTTGATCAACATCTCTAATTCATCGATTTTTTTTAAAAGGAAAAAGAATAGGAAAAATTATAAACCTAATTCAAATTTGCAGGTAATCTCACCCAATTACCGAAAAAGAATGGTCTGATATTGAGGCCGGGAAGGAGAATCTAAAAATTAGAAGAAGAGAGATAGAGATTGAAATTCTAGTGTGTTCCAAAAATTTTATCCTAAAAATTCCATAAATTTTATGATAAAAATTCTAGAAATTTTCAATCAATGCAAACAAATAAAGAGAGGAATAAACTACAATTTTTTTACTAATATATTGTTGTGGCAAAGTTTCTGAGAAATAGTTTGGTACTAATCAGTTGATGAATGAAATGAAATCACTCACTATCTCTAAAAAATCAAAATTTTTCAACCAACACAAACAAACTCACATTGTTCCTTTTATAGAACTTGACATATGAAACAGAAAATTGGTTTAGAAAACGTTATTTAAAAACAATGCAGAAAGTTATTCAAAACAGTGTGTAGTGCAGATTTTTGAGACATTTTATATAGCATCTCAAGAGAAGGGAAAACATTTGAGGATGGGATACTTAAGGGTTCTATGGTTGAATTGAGAAGTCTGTTGAATATTTTATGAGGATGGTACTACCTGGTTTCCAATGAATTGTTGGCTTCTCACTTCAGGAACAAATGGTTATCTACAAAGAAGAATCTCATAATTTTCATTTCCTACTTTTGCAACCCTCAACAAAAGTTAGTCATGATTTTATATAAATCTTCCATACCATTAGTATGAAAATTCTCAGTATATACACCATTAACATAGATACAAATTGCTTCAAAAGCAATCTTGTTTTAAAAACACCATAAAGCGGAAATATCACCAGCAAATAATCATAATATTTGAAGAGAGTAGAATGAAGCAACTTTCAAAGTTTTAGCTCGTCAAGTTTTTTGCATTGATTTGTACCTCCTGAAGCAGGGATATCAAGGGTGTTATTGGATGAGCGGATAACAAACCAAACAATAGATTAGTAAATTTGTGCATAGAGGCGCTCTATAATCCATGACTTGTTGAATTCTACAATGCTAGCACCACTAATCTTTATTTTTTTTTAATCATTAAAGAAGTATTCTTCAAACCATAGAAGTATATAAAACATTGAAACCATCAATTGAAATTTTGAAAAAAAAAAAAAAAAAACAAAAACAAACAAACAAACAGTGCTTTTATTTTTTTTTTTTTTTTTTTTGGTTCAGCTACATATTGTTGATTTTTTAGCAGTGAACAGTGCACCCGTGCACTGTTCACGGGTCTCACAAATTTCACTTTTCAGCAACTTTTTCATTAAAAATAGGTCCCACAACACTATTCATACATTTAAAAATTATTTTGCTACAGTATTTTCAGTTTTCAGTTTCAGTAAAATAAGTTCTATTCAAACGGATCCTAAGATGAAAAAACTACTTGATGAGGGAACATTGTTGCCACCACCATCATCAGATTATGCCAACACCATTTTCTTATTTAGCATAAATGCATCAATAGGAAAGTTTTTTTTTTTTTTTTTTGAGAGAAGTGGGGTGGCGACAACTAGAAACAATGATGAAATCTAACTAAACGAGTAAATCTCCTAGACAAAATCTCACATAAATGGGAAGAAAATTTATATTTATTGTTGCATTTTAACACAATTTTCTAGTTTTAGTCATTGTTTTCAAACCCGGACCGGACCGGGCAGTCCGACCGGGTTAATCGGGAACCGAATAGAAATCCGGTTTTTTAAGCTTCAAGAAGCTGGCAGTCCAACCTCGGTTCAAGCATGCCACTTAAATAAGAAAAAATTTTAGAACCTAGGCACGGTCAAATATGCAGCTAGAGCCTAACCACTCAGCCAAACTTGCAAGTTGGTGCTCAACAATAACAAAAAAAAATACTTGAAGTAAACTTAATGCAATTTTTTTTTTCTTTTTTTATAAAAACAACTTAACACAATTCTACTCTACTTAATTAAATTATTCATCTCTTTCAAGGAATATAAAAAAATTATAATTAAAATCTTTCAAAGATATTCAACTTTACTTCAAAAATTAATCATAAATTTTAATGTTTTCATGGTTATTATTTTATTTTATTAACTTTCTTTTTTAATTATTAAATATATTTTTGAAAATCATTAAATTTCCCTCACATATATAGATATGTTAGTCAATTTCGCTAGTTTTATAAATTTAATATTTATATTTAGGCTTTAATTAATTATGCCATCATCACGGTTCGACCCCGATTCAACCTCGGTTGGATGTCAAAAACCTTGAACCTCTCCCTTTTACGGTTCAATGAACGGTCCAGGTTTGAAAACCTTGGTTTTAGTTTTAGTTTTAATACTTGTATTTTTTATTTTATATACAAATTCTCATCATTTAAAATTTTCTATAAATCTTATAACTAAATAAGAAAATGTATAAATGATGGGATTTTAAATAATGGGAATGTAAATCCCTTCATTTATAAGATTCTATGTATTTAACAAAATTTTCATCTACATGCAAACGAGAAAATAATCGAAAAAAAAAATTGAGTTCAATTTTTCATTTTTTTAGGGTCTATTGAGATTGTTTGATAACCCTCGAAATTACGAAAAAAAAGAAGAAGAAGAGATATTTAATATTTAATGCAAGAGTAGTGTTAGGGGATTACAATTTCAAATCATGTTTAAGTGGCAGAATGTTATTATTTCTTATCTAAGTCCACTAGTTAACATCACCTTTTTTAATGAGTAATGTTACAGACACAAACTATTTTACAACATTTTTACAAACTGTTGATGTAGCCAACTTTTTACTGGTTTTCATCTAGACCCACCACTAATATTACTTTTTTTATTTATCAATAACTATTCGCCACATCAACAGTTTGTAAAAAAGTTTATAATAAATTTTGTATCTTTAGCTTCTTTTTTTTTTTTTTTAATCTCTATATATTAAGAGGATTCAGAAAGTTAGTTATGACTTCAAAAAATGTAAAAGATACCCCTAATCTAATTATATAATTCTTATTCTTTAAAAATAAAAAATATGGTTAAAATTGTAACTCAACAAAATTAAAAAAATAAAAAATAAAAAACTACTACATAAACTTTTTTCCTAAAAATTAACACACTCTCTATTTTTTATTATTATTATTATAAGAAGCACACTCTTTATTTAAATATATCTCATTCACATTTAATATATTTTTTCCTAAAAATTAGCACACACTAAACTCACCCGTTTACTCCATTTGAAATCCTCAATTTTAGTTTCTTAAAAATCTCTTAATGTGTAACATCACTAACAATAGATAAATTCAAATTGAAAAATTACATTAAACTCAAAATAAATAAATAAAAAGCTTTTTTTTTTCCTAAAAATTAGCACTCACTAAACCTAGCCTTTTACTTCATTTAAAATCCTAAATTTTAGTTTCTTAAAAATCTCTTCACGTAACATCACTAACAATAGATAAATTCAAATTGAAAAATTACATTAAACTCAAAATAAATAAACAAAAAGTAAACTTTATAAGTCCAATTAATGTGTGTCTTTAGGGCATTTATTGACAGACCATTTTAGGAAATGTTTGATAATATTTTTATGAAAAATATTTAAAAATTGTAAAAAAAATAATTTTTTTTTTAAAAATCAACATTTTTATTTTTGAGAAGAAATCAACATTTTTAAAGCATTAGTTAACTTCCCTAAAAAAGAAATATTATGAAATTATAGTAAAAAGAGAAATGCTATGTTCATAATATTTTCACAATAAATTTTAAGTAATAGATTATTACAAATTATTAGTGGTAGGGCAAAAAGTAATTATAATAAAAGTTCAAATTAAAACTACTAATAACTAACCACTTATAATTTTTAATGTTGTAAAAATATTTTAAACGTGGCTATTCTAAATCTTAATATAACCAAAACCTCGTGCGCATCAAAATCGTGGAAAAGGAATATGCTAACGACCAATGAGAGCGTGGGAGGGTGTGGTGTGGGAGCCGCATAGTAACTAACATTATCTGTCACACTGACTTACACATAAGTACGACAGAGCGGAAGGCACACCCACCATTCCGCGTAATATAAATGCTAACCTTACGTTTAGATTTCGTTAATCTCTATGAGACCTTAACAAGTCTATAAAACTAGAACCAGTACTGCAAGTAAAAAAAAGCAAAAGCAAAAGCATAAGGAAAAGAAGCAACATGGGTCTCAAGGTTTGTGGAAACCCTTTTCCTTAAACGATTGTTAGATATTAGTTTGTTTGTATAAGCATCGTTTTTCTCTCTTTGTATCAAAATCTATGTTTGATTACTGCTCTTTCTTACTTGCTCTTTACTACATTAAATTGATTTGATTTGATTATTCTTTTCATACTTCAGATCTGTTGCAAATCTCACTTGTTATGTTCTAATTTCTCAGATCTGTTGTTTTGTTGATTAATTTTCAGTACCCATGCTAACCAGAGTCTTGTTATTCCTTATACTTTAGAAATCTGTCTTTTTTTATTTTTTATTTTTTATTTTTATTTTAAATTTATGTGTTGGTCAATTTATTCTCTTGATTGGCAAAGTTATCAGACATTCATGATTCTCAAGTGGGTTATCTCTATTGGGGGTTTTTTTTTTTTTTTTTTTTTTTAATTTCATTTTTTTTTTATATGGTATTGCTTTTCTTTTGAATAATAGTTATGGGTGTGGTAGGAATTAATTCAGATCTGGATGGTATCATTGCAATTGGCATTCAATTTGTTTTCAGGTATTAATAAAAAGAAAAGGAAGGAATAAATATGGGTTTAGAAAATTTGACACTTAAATTGATTTTTATAATCTGGTGCGATGGCGAGTGTCTTCCACCAAAAGCAACATGTTGCAAGTTCAAGTCCGGAAATCAGCTCTCCTAGAAAATTGGGGGTTAAGGCTGCCTACCATGACCTTCCCATTCCCCGACCCCGCAAAAGTGGGACTTTTGTGCACATGTACTACCTTTTATATAGAGTAGTGATAGTTACATGGTGTGTACGGGATACACAATGTCACGTTGGCTGAAATCATGTTTTTTATTTCATGATTTCGCAATTATAACTAAAATCTTTTTTTGAAAACATGATTTAGCCCTTTTATATATTATGTAACATTTTGTGTGCACTTAATGGATTTGTGTCATCTCCATGTGAGAAGTAAAAGATAATAGGGTAAAAGTAAAAGGTTAAAAATGTTAAAATGGTTAACAACAAATTTTACATCTCACATGAGATGGTAATTGCCTAGCTATTGCACCGGATTTCAATCTGCACTTTTGCAGTGGTTACAGATATGCAGATGGACTGAGGTAGATAGGATAATTTGTCTGACGATGCCTCCCAGATCTACAATTGGTGTGATTTGATTTTATGCTTGTCTTGTCAAATAGCATGTGGTTGTAACCTTAGAATCATATGCCCAACAAAGCCACCCCAATAATCTAGTATGGAATTACTTTGGGCACATAATTCCAAAGTTGAACATTACCTCTTGCCAAGAAAAATGTGGCGCAAGCAGTTTAATACAACAATTTTACAAAAACAAGAAATACTGAATCACATGTGTGCTACTAGTAAGTGGACGTTTGAATGTGCTTTGGCGATTGCTTATTTGCTGGGACTACTCAAATAAGAGGAGGAAAAGTTTTGTTATTTGGTGTGGGATGCGCGAAAATAAGCTCAAAAGGCCTAAAAAAGCTGGCTATATTTGGGCTAGCTAAATGCACTAATCTGCTCCTGGATTTTAGACTTGAAGCTAGGATGCCAAAAAGAACCATTTGTGTCTGCTAAACAACATTAGCGTTAAGTCAAGGGATACCCTCTTCTTACTTGGTTGCATTAGGGACAATACATTGGTATCTAGTTTTGGAATTTCAGGTTTTTTATTATGCTTGGCATTGTTAATGGGTGGACTTCTGTTTCATTCATCTCTCTTGACATTCATGCATCAAACGGCACTAGTCTGACCACACTGGGGTTATTGCAGGAGGAATTTGAAGAGCATGCAGAGAAAGCCAAGACCCTGCCAGAGAATACAACAAATGAGAACAAGCTTATTCTCTACGGTCTCTACAAGCAAGCCACTGTTGGACCAGTGAACACCAGTAAGTACCTGAGCCAAATTGTATGCTCATTTTAACTCATTGTCAGTCTCTGTACTCTTGTTGCATTATAAAAAAAAGTCATGGCCTTTTGTATCTGATTTGCAGGCCGTCCTGGAATATTCAACATGAGGGACAGAGCAAAATGGGATGCCTGGAAGGCTGTTGAAGGTAACAGTTTACTGATCAGTGGCAACAATTTAGTTAGTTTAGTTGCTCTGTGTTATTGTGGCCTATACTAAGAAAATTTGAACGTTTTCTCTTCCAGGGAAATCCAAGGATGAAGCGATGAGTGATTATATCACCAAGGTGAAACAGTTGCAGGAAGAAGCTGCCGCATCTGCTTGATATCTTGTTGATGTCTGTGTTCAAATGTTTAAATTGAATGGAAAATAATGATCTGTAGTTTTCAAACTGGTAATGAGTTATTTCTGAATGGAGTGAATGAATCAGGTTTATGAGGTACTTCTACTAGATGTGGTTATGGCAATTGTACTAGTACTAAGTATGTTTCTTTTGATTATAAATTATGTCTGGTCAAATCCTTGAAACTCACTACAGTTCCTGCTTTAACAAAGCTTTGGTTTAGCTCGAGCTGTTTTGTTTCTGCTTGAATATACATAAATGGGTGGGCTGTTCAGGTTGGGCAGCATAGAGCTCTTAGATCATTTTCCTACAGTAATTTTCTTCACTCTCAAAGCAAGGGGAATTACCTTGTCGATCTATAAATATATACATGTTTGTCCTTGTAAAATCTTTTTGGCACAAAGCTATACACTCTGCATGATCTGTGAATTTAGAGGAAACCATCATTGGACTCTGGAACAGAAAGATGCATGCTAGAAGGCATGTATAGTGGAACATTGTTTGCATTACAAGTTACTGACTGGAAACATTGGACTTCAGTGGTGAGACTGGAGAAGTCTACATGGAGCTTCGAATGAGGATTCCATCTTTAGGTCTCACTATTACTATGTCAGTTGCACACAGATTAATAAAAAAAAAAATCATATACTAAAATAGATAATATTAAAAAAATAATAATAAAAAAATAAAAGTAACCTTAGATTATGTAACAAAAAGGCAAATCTCGTAAGACTAGTTTTTTTTAATTAAAACAAAAAAAAAAATTAATAAAAGTTACTTATTAGTTATTTTTACTACGCAAATCAAAACTTCTATGATTTCATAAAATTAAAAAATTAAAAATCAACTTCGCACTGTCAGTCATCTTATCAAACCACAATATCCACAGTTTCTAAAAATCATACACATTTCCCAAGCGCTTTCCACTTCATCTTTTGAAAAATAAAAAAGAGTTTGGTTTGGTTTTTTTATTTATTTATAAATTTTTAGTATGATTGGATTTTATATGTGGTTTTCATTGTTTTTGTGCTGAAAAGACAATCCACACCAATGTTTAAAATTTGTATCTAGAATAACCGGAAAAATAGAAACAAGAATTTGATCATTATGAGCAAATCCAAAATCCTTGTAAACATATCCAACCATTAGTTCTCAACCGTGGGGCGAATGGAATCCTATACATAAACCAGTTACTAAAAGAATGTAAAAACCTTTGATTATGCCGCTTAAGTTATATAGAAATTTTTCGTAGAATAATCACTTAAAATAACGAAACAAATTATATTTGTTGAAAAGTGCAAAAATGGTATGATACATTCTTTATTGTGCATCTTGATCAATTTGATTGTTTCATTATAGATTCCAATTCAAAGCTTTTCTAAATGTGTTCCCAAGTATTTCTTTTATTATTTTCCCAAGAGTGAGAATTCCTTTAATTCTATGATTTTTTTTTTTTGGTTAAGAATGCTCTTTTCCTGAATATAATTCGAAAAAAATTATATTGGATTGCCTAGTTTCCCACCAATTAGTAACCCAAGATTCAGAGATCCACTAGGGCAAAAATACTATAGATGCAAGATGCATAAAGGGAATGAATGCATTCTTTGAGGTGATTTAAGATGTTTGGTAAGTGAGAAGATGAGGTGGGCTTAGTAGATTTAGCAAAGCAATGATTTTTTTTATAATCGCATATCTTCTAAAATTTGTTTTTTCTTTTCTTTTTTTGGCAGAAAGATTTGGAGTTCACTGCTTTTTGATGTCACAATTTTCTATTCCAAAAAGCAAGAGAATGATTTCCAAGAAAATTTATTCAGTCATGCTCAGAGTTTAAGACATGAATTTTTGAAAATTTGAAGCTTTTATTTTATTTTTTTAAAATTCAGGTGCTTAATTCCATTTTTTGTAATAACTTGGTTATGGAAGCCATTTGAACTCTGTCTAATGTTCAAATGGAAGTAAGAACCTGAATTAATGCACTTGTTATTTGAACACTGTCTAATGTTCAAACATTTTGTCTAATGTTCAAAAATATGCTAATTTATGTTTGAATGTTCATATGTTTCCAAACAAAGATTTAAATGCCCTTAATTGGTGAATCTATTAGCATATTTTTGTAATTCAAATTTGAAAAATTCTCTTCAAATCTATTAAACTGTATATGGTTTTGGAAATGATCAGAAACAAGCTGACTCAACCAACAGCATGTAGTAGGAAAGGCCATTGCATTTATAATCAGTTTTAATTTGAATGCTAAGAACAGCCTAGAGCAAAGACTTTTTCCAAGAGTGTGAAGAGTTGTTTTCCTATAACATTCTCTACGCAACTCAACCCCATATGATTAAAGTTTCTAACTTTAATTACATCACCTTGGTCATTATGAAATCCTGATCAAATGTCATGTATAAATTGCAGTCTCAAAGATTCATGTTGAACTAAAAGAAGTTGCTTAGGCAGGTATGTAGATGGAGAGAGTGTGTTACTCTGTTGCGACTTTTTTCTTAGCCTTCTCTTTCTCAAGCAGGTAAATGTTCTCTGCATCAGGTATAGCCAGTATGATTGTTTGCAGCTTGAAATTCATTTCCTCAACCTTTTCCATGAGCCTGTCATTTGTAAACATGCCCATAAAGACTCTCTGGATTGTTTTCCTGCTTTCTATTAGTGGTAAACCAATAATTACCACCGAACCAATGGTGCCCCATGCTATTGCAATCACTGCCCAGAATGTGAAGTAGCCCTTAGTAAATACTCCTGCATTAATAGAAAGGAGGATTCAGTTTTGGAGAATATCATGTTTTGGTCATAACATGGTAACAAAATCATTCTAATTAATATATATATATATATATATCTTGAAACTGGGTTTCTCATTTTCTTTGAGCATTTGACAAACATCTAGCACACGATATAATATTATCAAATATTCAAAACTGTGTATGTATTTGTAGTGTGCATAACTTTTCTATTGTCTACTTAGAAGTGCAAATTAGATGCATTTTTTTATTTATTTAAGAAGGTGAGATTATGTCAATATGTAGTATAAATTTGGTTATCATACTGACTTTTTATTCTTATAGTTACTATTTGTTTTGAAAGAACTAGTCTTTGCTTCAAAAGCATTACTCTAAGTAAAAACAGTTACAATTTCATAAGGCATTCACATGTCGTTAATAGAATTTACCTATTGGAAGAGACAGAAGGGGCCACAATACAACAATCACGACAGTAAAACCAATACCCCATTTCACTACCCATGCTTTAGCTCTCTTCAGTTTTTCCTTATTGAACTCTTCTGCTGGCAGCTCACTTGTTTCCTTTTCAACCACTGTGATCTGCTTAGTAGTATCCCAGTCATAGTTTTGAGGCCACAAAATGCTACAAACAACGTGAACAGCTCCTCCAGTTAATATAGAGACAATGTTTCCAGCAAGCATTGGTGCATTTCGACCAGTTGTGTCAAGATTTACCCAGCCATACTCAATTCTTGCAACTGACAACCAAGTGATTATTCCAAGAACACAACCACTCACTGTACCAAGGATGGCACCAATGGCATTTGCTTTTCTCCACAGAAGCATGAAAGCAATTGGAAGAACTGCTGAACCAATCAGCACTCCCGTGGCAAGATACATCCAACCCAAAGAAACTCCAGCCTTGTTCAGTATTACTGCCAGCAATCCCATAAAACAGCCGAAGACGAGAACAACACCCCTCGACACCTTGAGTATTTTCTTCCCATCTGCTTCTGGATTTATGTAAGTGCGATAAATATCATATGTGCATAAAGAAGATACAGCTATTAGCTCGGAAGAACCAGCAGATGTCACTGCCCTGAACCATTAAGATAAAAAGAAAATGCTAACCATTTAGCATTTCACATCCCCCAAGGTATTATAATATTAAAACAGTAATGAAGCCTGCGGTGCTTCTTTTGTATCAAAGCATCTTGAAGATTTTAGTGGTTACTTTTAAGACATTTAACACATTGCATATCATATGAACACTACTTTTCAACAATTTGAAAACTCAAAAAATATGGATCATAACAGATTGGGCTCAAACAATATGAAGCTTAAATAAATGAATAAAAGAATGACAATAATTTTGAATTTTGCAAACAGCAGAAAGTATAAAAAGAAAAACCGTCTCAGCATTTTAAGATTTTCTTGGGAAATACATGTCATCTCTATCGGAAGATGAAAATGACCCTTTTCAGTTCCCCAACATATCAAAAACCAAGCTAATACTGACTGCAACTTACATGAAAAGCATAGTAAGAAGAAGCACAGATCCTCCTTTCCCCATCAAAGCTATAGCAGTAGCTGGAGGAACAAGTCCATGGCTTGCCTCACTTTCTGTGATTGGTAGATCAAGGGCCAGTGCTCCCAAACCCAGTGATGTTGCCAGTGAGAATGGCACCGCAAACCAGACTAGGCCACCCAACAAATAGCCCTTATGAGTTGATGAAGGTCTTGCAGCAATAGCACTCACCCAATATCCCTAAAATTTTCTTATTTGAGGTATTAGTATTTGGTGTGAAAGCATAGCCTAAATTCCAAAATGGAAACATAAGGAAATGGATTTGCATCCAGTAAGAAGTAATCTTACATTGTCAACAAACACAGTGCCAAAGTTGCCAATAATGTTGATAATTCCAAAAACTAGCCCGCCTGAGCTCAACATTGTCACATAAGCTCCTTTGTAATTCCCACTAACAGGACCACAAGATTGCCCATAATGGGAAACTGGCTGCTCGCATATTCTTGATTTGCTTGCTACCTCAACCAGACGGTTATATATTTCACTGGGACTACCAAGTTCACCACTCCCCGTGTAAACCAGGTAAACAAAGACAACTAAAACAACATGTACTGAAGTGAAATAAATAAACAAAACAAAGATCAGGCTAAAACCATAATATAAATTTTTTTTAATAAAAAAAAAAATCAAACTTCACGAGCGAAATTTAACAAAATACTCTAGTACCTATAACAGAATGTATATAGCTAGCCAAAAAAGTTGCTTTTAGCCCTCCAGCTAGTGTGTAGACAATTACTCCAAGTGGAATCAGAAAACTAGCAGCATATATGTTCACTCCAGTAAGTGCATTTACAACAGCAGAACCACCAAGGAGCAACATGGCGGTTACAATAATATTTGTCAAAAAGCAGAAGGCAAGAAAGACAATGTGCGCGGCTGTCCCCCAACTGAAATTAGACGAAGATTGTCATTAAACCAGCTAGCAGAAAAGACTTTAGCTAAGGATGAAATAATAATATCATATAGATGGGTTTGTCACAAGCATTATCAAAATTCATTGGTTTGTCAAAAAGTATAAAACACACCGAGCTTTTACAATTTCACAAACAGTGTGAGCATGAGGAGCCTTTCTTTTGATCTCTATCGCCATTATACCAAACAAGAGCACCTGTCCAAAAAAATATTAAAACGAATTACAAATGTTGGCGTTGCTTTCCCCATTATGACAAAAATTTAAAGAAATTCAAGTAGTTCATAGGGGAAAAAATTTGTGTGAACGTGCCTGGATGGTAGCCCCACTAGCATACCAGAAAGGCCCACTAACACCATACTCCCAAGCTACATTGGAACTTTGCAAGATCGTAGCAGCCCATGTCCACTTTACAAGTTCTCCATTAAAAGTTTATGTCAGCAGACTATGAGGTCAATGTAAATGTCAACTAGGCAGTGATATAAAGATTACCTGAGATACAATCACACTAGCAATAAGTCCTGTATTAATGTTTCGCCCTGCAGTGTTGAACCATTCAGATGTATGGCGGGACCCAACATAACGCTTCTCCAGCCATACCTGACCCCACAGGTAAAAATATAGTCATGAATGATAAATTAATAAAAACTATGATAGTCATAATGCTATTTTTAGTTTTTAAGCTTCAATGATGAATTTAAAAAAAAAAATGATGGCTGATAATAATCATAGCTCATAGGCTTCTATGTATATCTGTTTCTAAGAAAGAAAGTGGACAGACCATACTCCCCACAAACATGTATCATTCAAGGGCTCAACTGCTATATCCAACTCCTATAAACACCTTTGGATTTTGCTAATGGAAGAAGAAATTAACAAAAAGTAAAAATAAATCTGTTCTACTTACATAGAGGAAAAAGAAAAAGAAAAGAGGTTAAAAGGAAGATTTTTTGTTAGAGAACTTATCCTTGGAATAGTCTTTGTAAGACATGAAAACATTGGCTCTTAGTTAATGTGATGCTAAATTTTTGACTTTTACTTTCCTTTTTTGCATGAAAACATATACAGTTGAAATCTTGTTACTTGCACCGCAGGATTCAAAAAACAAAAACTTTGTGTCAGATGCGAAAATTAATTGATCTCCATTCTTAGCTTGTCATATCAAGACGTATGCTGCAGTTGATCTTAGTTCATACTACCAGATCTAATAAGACCATAATCAGAAATCCATTATGTTTAGGTATTGTCAAAATTTTCCTTTACAAAACTAAGGAGGTGTAATCAACAGGACTCTAGTAAAGTAAGTAAAGAAGTTCTAGAGAACAAAAGGATATTAGAATTGAATCAATGAAAAGGATCTTCTTATTTAAGAAAGATGTAAGAAAATAACAGTTTCCACATTTCATCATCTATTGACAGCATCAAACAGCAAATGATGGACTATGTGATCCACATCCCAAAATATCAAATGTTGCCCCAGAAACCAAGTAATGAATCCAATATCTAATTCCTTGAAACACCTACAATAACTTTGAATTAAATTAAGAAAAAACAGAAAGAAAAACAGGGCTACTGATGTAAAGGAAATAGAAAAGGAGATTAAAAGAAAAATATTTTGGCTGAACATTAGCGTATCCTTAGAAATTTCCTACAGAGGCTAATTATGATCTCTCCATTTGAAACAATAAATTTTATTTTGAAGTATATCCAGAGGTAATTAGGACTATGATTTATTACCAATATGTCAAGTATAAACAAAGATTTAGGAGAATCAGTGGGAAAAAGCTTCTAGATGCTTAAGGAACCAATGGATGGCTCTTGGAGTCGGTAGAAAATTTTCTGAAACTAAGATTACTGATTACAAGACTAGATCTTTCCATGATAGGGAATTGGACTCAAACTTTGCTATGGCATGGCAATTCAATCTCATGGGTCCTTTTTGACAGCACTATAAATGAAACGTAGTATATTAATCTGAAATTGACATAACAACCATGCTATGCTGTCAGCAGTATCAAAGATGGAAACTGATTTAATTTGGAATCATGCTAAATCAGATAGTCTTCTTCTTGACATTCACTCTATGTTGTTAATTTGATATTCCCAGATACCAAGATTGACAACATAGCAGTATGATTGCCTCCAAAATACCTTGAGATGTTCTTGCACATTGATTGGTTTGAAATCCTAGTGTGTAATGAACCCAAACATGTACAATAGATTTATAGATGTAATTCTTGTAATCACATAGTTAGCCTTGTAATTAAGAAGAGTCAAGTTAGTTAGTAGCAAGATTGCAAGAGGTGGAGCCAAGTTGGTTACAAGTTGTTTGTTGGTTATTGGCTAATAAGATTAGCAAGCAACTTGGTTAAATACTCATAATCCATAGCATTTTTAGCATTGATGTAATAAGATGCAAATTTCTCACTTTCTTTCTAAAATTCTCTCTCAATTTTCCCTTTCTACTTTTCTTCTTAGAGGGTAACTATCTCAAATTAAATCAGTTGATCTTAGTTCATTACAGTATGTCATTGGAACGGAAAGAAAGAGGTTCAGAGTTCACCAGAATGCTTATAAAGATTTTGGGTGCTGTATATAACTGATAAGTTACAACAAGAGTCACTACAAAAAAACTTATGTTTGAATACTTTTTTTGTTGTTGATAAATTCGAATACTTTATGTTATTATATATAAAAATTAGCAACCTAATTTGAGAGATAGGACAAAACTTCAGCTCATAATTTGAAGAAACCCAAAAGAATTATTAAAAAAAAAAAACTGAAAGGAGATTATAATAAAATTCAATACATGAACTACCAGATTGTTGTTGACAAAAAGTATTGGACATTCCTTTTAGCAACTGTTTGATTCAGCTTGAGCTATTAGTATAAAGTATGACTTTATCACTCCTAGCATAAATTTTAATGGAGTAGTTTGTGGCTTTGTCTGTTTCTGCTGGGTAGGCCAATCAATTAAGTTAAACTAATTAGTGCCTATTAAAGACTATATAGCATGACGAGCGTACACTTCAAATTAAGAAGAATACGATAGATAGATAATAACTACATATATTTGAGCCCAAAAACAAAGTAGAAAGATAAAGGGAGTTAGTTGAACTCACCAGGAAAGATGTGAAAAAAGCGAAGAAGGCACCAAAACCAAGAATAACAGAGTATCCCACACCTTGACCAAGCACTGGTTTCCCTTCAAAGAAACTGCTCTGTCTGACACAACTGCCACTTTCAGAGACATGGTAATAGTTGCTTGAGAATCCCAGCGGTGGACACTGTGACTGAGACATAGATATTGGAAGAAGAAGATGCAGAAGAAGGTGGAGAAGCTAACGGCAGTAAGCAGTTTATATAAGATAGGGTCTGGTCAACGAAAAGTGTCCGAAAACTGAAGAGTTATAGCATTGGATCGGCTAGATTAATACTAGTAAAGCAACTTTTGCTGCAATTTGCTAAGTGGCAAGTTAAGAGTGGTGTATTAAAACTGATAGGCTTACGTGGGTTTATAATTTCGCGGTTCACGACTTGTCACGTGAATAAATTATGACAAAAATTGTAATTTTAGCATTTTTCAATTGGTTAAGGTTGAGTTTTTTATTAAAAGAGTGACGAGACAACAATATTTTTACATCAAAACTAAGATAACAAGTTTTTAATGGTACTTGTATTGATTCATCACTGAAGTCATCTTGTTAGCTACTATTAACCGTTTGTTACCTAGGATTATTGTCATATTGTTGTGAAAATATTGTAGTCATAACTTTATTCTTTTTATTAAAATGGACAAATATCATTTTTCTATCATAAATTATCACCCTAATTATACTTAACATTTTGAATTATTGAAATGTACGATTGATTTTCCAAAATTATAACTTTGTTTCAATGTCCCCTACCTTTTGTTTTAGTGTCAAATATGATGAGAATTAACATTAAAAATTTAAAAAGACCAATTTTTTGCTCCCTACAGTTGATTGATAAATTGGTTTTTCAATGCTACATTTCATTAGAGTTAACTGATTGTGCAATTTTATAGTTCTAGTATAATTAATATGATAGTTTACGGTAAAAAAATGTATTTTTTTTTTATGACACATGAGCCAATTAAAAAGTTATTTGTTTATTTATTTATATTTGTTGCTTCCACAGAAGTCATTAAATTCCAAGTTAACAAAATCCAATTAGGCGTGAGTTCTAGTTAGCTAATTGTAAAGTCTCTCATGTTGAAACTCTAAAAAAAATCCAATAAGATAATACTGCTAGTGGGTGTTTTTTTCTTTTTTTTTAGTTTCTTTTAATAATTCTGAGTGCTTCCAAGTTGCTGGGAAGTACCGGCTTTTACAGTTTACCGGTACTGCTCTCTGCTGGTCCTTGCTTGTCGTGATGGCAAGTGAAGCTATGAAGGCATGAATATCACTCTTGGTATCTCTCCCCATCATCATCATCACCACCATCTATATATTATTGGGTTGGATATATTTTTCCTGTCTTACTATCTATCGCACTGATTGTCAAACCTTTTAATTTCCATATTTCTGACTTGGAGGTATCTATGGCACTGATTTTCAAACTTTTTAATTTTCTTTTCTGACTTTGGAGAACGGCAGCGTATTTTTGTATACTTCTTTCTTGTTTTTTATAGACGGTGCTTTGGTGCACCTATCAAATTGCACATCCATCGAATATGGTGACCTGGCCGATCATATGCATATTGCAAACTCTCTTATAAAAAAGCCACAAGCCCCACTACATTACAAACAAAAAAATATAATTCAGATCCTGTCAGGTGCTTAGTGTAATAAGTTTCTGCGCCAAAACACTACTTTCGTGCAAAAACAAGTTGGGCTTACTTTCGGTTCAAGTTTTCACCTTCAAATAAGTGGTTGGAGTTTTGGTGCAAGTTTTTAAGCCCAAAACACCTAGGGGATTGCTTTTGTGCAATAACAAGTAGATCTTGTTTATCACCCAAAAAAAAAAAAAAAGTCAATCTTATTGTGTATAAAAATACCATATCTTTGAGCCAAACTTTTCACAAGAAAAAAGAGTTTGGAGTTTTGGAGCAAGTTCTTGAGCCCAAAACACCTCTAGGATAGTTTTCTGTGCAAAAACATGCCACACTTATTTCTCGCAAAAATACAATAGCTTCAAGTCAAGTTTTTTTGTGCAGAATAAGAGGTCGGATTTGTGGTGCAAGTTTTGGGTTATTTTAGGTGAAACTGAAAACTTTTTGTTAAAAATACTGTAAAAAAAAAGCAAAAAATTAGCTAAATAGTACAGTGAGACCTATAAATAGTATCAAAAAGTTCAATGAAACTCACAAGTAGTATGAAAAATAAGCTAAAAACTCTAATAAGCTTCGAGTTTCATTACTTCTCAAACACGTGTGAAAACAAACTAGCTTATTTCATGGGAAAATTATTGTATTGGGTAATTGGGGGTATAAACTATTTATTTAAATAGGTAATAAATTGTTAAGTATAGAACTATATACCTGATACATTTTAAGATTTTATTCAAAACCTGCACAACTTAGACAATAATTTGGAAGTCTCCCACAGTACTGCCAAATAGATAAGTTGAGGTTTTTAATAGCTCATGAAATCTATGAGTTATTTTGATTAAAACTCTTAACTAGCATTTTGTGGGTCACCCCAAAGGGTTTTCTTATGGAAAATGAAAAATTCGTAGCACCTAAAAAAACAATGTCTCTCCACTTTTTTTTCTCTCAACTCTTTTCTTCTAACAAAAAAAAAAAAAAAAAAATCATTTCTCTTCCCTTTCCCTCATCTCCTTAAACTCAACATAATTCTTGATCTAATTAGAGCTCGCACATTAGTCCATGTATAGGAAAATTATTAGGTATTTTTGGAGTATCATAAATGCGTACTTCCTCTTCTTACATAAATGGAAGGTCTTATTATGAATTTAATTAGTGAGATCCATCTTTCATGTGAGAAAATGAAGTACGCATTTATGATACTCTAGGAGTATATAATAATTTTCCCTATATATAATACGGTAATGAGTAAATTTTGCATATACAACTCCAAAAATTACTCTCATTAGTTTATGTAACATTGTATAAATTTAAATTGTTGTTATTATAACCATATAAATATACATAATTACTATTCACATCCACGTCTATTTTTCTAATATTTGTTTATCATATACACAAGAGAGAGAAAGAAATAGATGATTCGAGAGAATAAAAAGAAATTGATAAAAATAAATATTTTAATGAAATATATAATATAAGATAGGTAATTTAACATGAATACTTTTGAAAAATAGCGGTGTAAATTAGAAAAAATATATCATTATGCTAAAATATACAAAATTTTTGGGCATAAATATTCCAACAAAAACTAACTAGACCTGGCTTTTCAACCCCAGGATGGATTGATTTCAAATTTCAAATTTGAAAAAGATAAAAAATCGGGACTGTGCCACCAAATTAACAGTCGGAGCTTGCCACTCATCGAAGCCACCGCCCTGCTTACTCCTCTCTGGTCTCTCTCTCTCTCTCTCTCTTTCAGTTTCCTTATGTTTGCTGGAGCGGTGGACTGCTTCTACCGCTATGATTATATAGGATTACCATTTCTTATTTTTAACAAACAAAAATCTGAACGCATTGACAATGAAAATCGTCAAAAGCAATATATTTTTGTATCTTTTCTTTCGTTGATAATTTGTTAATAATTTTATGGATGTTAGTTTGTATTTTCATGAAAAACTTTTTTTTTTTTTTTTTTAATTCATAATTGAAATCTTGGACTCTTAGGGTTGCTATTTTTGCCCATTGGGAATGGACACCGGTGAGATATTAGCGGAGCTGCTTCAAGTAGAGGTTGAGATTCAAGATGTCCAAGGTTCCTTTCTTTTCTTTATTTTATTATTGCCTCCAGAATTTTGATTCACAATTGCCTCTCTCACTTTTGTTCCCATATATATATATATATTGTTAGTTTGCATCTTAATATATTGTCGAATCCCGTCCTGAATTCACAAATCACAAGGAACTGATATGTAGAAATTTAAAGTGTAATTTCTTCTTAGATTAAAAAAAAAAGTTATGGGCTATAGGGTAAGTTTTGTGAAAGTTTAATTTAGTGAAACACAGTAGTTATGAAGAAGATATTTAATTGCAAATGAGGTTGCCGAGGAGTAGGATTATTAAATTGAGGACAACTATATTGAGTTGAAGAAGATCGCCACAACCCCATTTTGCTTGTTTATTCTTCAAATTGTGCTGGATTTCAAAAATCTTCTAAGGAGAGTACATTAATGGTGCTCGCATTCACTTCGGCCTGATATTGCATTTTGGCTAAGTCTCCATGTTTGTACTTCAAGTACTTGCACATAAATTAGTTTTTTTTTTTTAATTATTATTATTATTTTTTAATTGGGGATGCTAAGGGAGAAAACTGTTAAGAAGCAATATTCATGAAATGAATTTAGTTGAAATGAAAATGTTAAGATGAGTAGAAATACATGGAAAGATAGGATTCTAAATAAGGATATTTGCTTAAAGATAGGGGAAGCCTTATTTATGAAAAGACGAGGGAGAGTCTTTTGAGATAGTTTGGTCATTTTCAGAGGAGAGTGATTATTACTTTGGTGAAAAAGATTTAGTTGATTCAAGTTGAGAGAACAAAGAAAGGTTGAGGAAGGCCAAAAAATAATATTAGAAGTAGTACCAAAGGACATGTCAATTAAAGTAGTAGATAGTATGACTTCGGATAGAATAGAATGGTGGAAAAGAATACAAGTGGCCGACCTTGATTAATATGTTGAGGACCTATAACTGACTCCAAAAAATTTGGGACTACAGCATGTTGTTGCTTGTTTTGGAATATATGAAAATTTGATAATAAGCAAGATATATGTAATCATTGCAATCAAAAATTTTCTGCTACTTCAATCCTGAAATGGCTTTTGGGGTCATATTTTGGTCCTTTATCAAATTAAAGGAGGCTGCTGACAAAAGTGATTTTATTTTCTTTAGCAATTGTGTTCAGGTATGACATTCAATGAGGCTTGAGTATGTTGTTTATGGTCCTTAAAATAATCATTTATCAAACGGAAAAAGATTATCTTCCAATTTGGCCCTTAAAATAATTATTTATCAAAAAGGGTAGAGAGAGAGAGAGAGAGAGAGAGAGAGAGAGAGAGTATCTTGTTAAATAATTCTCTTATGCCCATAGGCTTTGTGGTGCAATTCTTATCTGCCTAGTAAGTTCAACTCACATGGTAGTTAGGGTCTGTTTTTTTTAGCCTAAAATGACTTATTTTCACTATCAGGTTATGTACAGTTTTTTAAACAATACTTTACACTCTTAGCAAACAAATCCCAACATTTTCTGCATAAGAACCATGACACTCAAATCGAGTATAGAGAACAAAAGTAAGATACGCATCACAAGAGCATCTTTCGTAGATAGTTGCCAAAATATTCCCTTAATTTTCTCAAAGAATGTCATTCATCTCATTGTGCATGGATTGATTCCTTATATCTGCTGATTATTACTGATATAGTACTTTTTCTAGTATCTTGATGTTACATTGTGGGTTTGATCTCTGTTATTTTTCAGACCAAGTAAATATGTTGCTTGAGCAGCAAGAGAAGTTGTATGATAGACAGTCTGAACTAAAGGCCCTGTTGGAAGCATGTAAAGGATTAGGAGACCCTGTTACAGATGGTGCTTCTTCTACTGTTGAAAACTGGTCTGGGCCATTTGAGTGGGATTCTGAAGCTGATGACATCAGGTTCAATGTTTTTGGCATATCTGCATATCGTGCAAATCAAAGGGAGGTCAGTTCCCTTTTGGGCAGATGTATTTTTGTTACATAGTTTGTGTTCTGCAACTTCTATGATCCTATTTATTTTTGAGTGAAAAAAAGGGTAATCCTAATTCAGACTTCTTTTAGTGGCCCCCTGATTTTTGTATTCAGCATTTCTTCTGTAGAAGTGGATGGTATTAACATAGGATTTGTCCATGAGTGATTGTGATAGGGGTTAGGAGAATTGTGGATTTAAGGTTTAGAAAGGGTTATGGTTTAATAATGACTAGGGTCAATAGGTAATGGAAAAGATTTGATTTTGGGTTACAAAAGGCATGAGAAGAAACCGAAATTGAATCTACCCACAATTTATGAACATCTCATGTGAATTGTAGCATGAATAGCGACATGAACAATGACATAATTAACCCGTCTAGTATTGAGTTTAAAAGGAGAAACCTTATAAGCTATTTTGTAAACTTTTCCACACATTTGGCAATTATTCTAAAGAGCTTTAAGAGCCCCTTAAGCTAAAAAACACAACTTAAAAAAAAAAAGACTTTTTGTGGAGGGAGCGAAACTCTTGTACTTTTGATGATGTGGTAGTGCAGTTGAAGCTTTCTTTCTTGGATGACTGTGGATATTCAACTGTCATGGACCTCAATAATAGTGGTACCTTTGGAGAGTTTGCTCATTCGATTTCTTTCTACTTGTTATTCTTTGCTAGCAATTCTTTAGGCTAATTTGTGTTTTGTATTAGTCATGAGTTAATTTCATTGCAAAAAAATCTATTACTTATTAAATAAAATATAAAATAAATCTTGAATGGACAAAATTCCAAAAGATCAAAAACTAGTCTTCTATGGCTACAACATTCTCCTTGGGCTGGAAACAAGTCAGCCTTGAGTTTTAAAGTGTTGAAGTATAAAATCATAACTAAACCTTGCAGCATCCCATCAATAGGATAACACTTTTTTTCCCCTTACCTATCATTAGATTCATTTGAAATGATGAAATCAATGGTTGGAAGGTTTTCCAACCTAAAATTCTTCTTGATTTGACCTATAGAATAACATTATTATCTTCCATGGTCTTGACATTTTGTTGATCAACTTCATAATCACCTTGCTTTTCTGTGGTCTTCTTTGTCCTTGTTGTATATACTTTTGGCCGTTCTTGAAATGGACTTGTGGTGAATTGTAAGGTTGAGTCTCTCTCTTTAATGTAACTCTTTGATGCATTGAACCACTACCTGATTGAGGTAGTTCTGGAAGCTAATCGGTAGGGCTAAACCCATAAGATTTTGAAAGGGCAATGTGTGCGATATTTTCCAACATGGGGATAAACTTGGGCCTAATGTAAAATATGTAATTTCTTGAGAATTGGCTGTTCTATCAAATATTTTTTCCAGAATAGAAGCTGGAACTTATCCAAATTTTCCTGTATATTCGATAATTCTTCTAATTTTGCATCCACTGAAATCACCTTCTCATTCAAATGATTTTAGTGTTTTTCTTGTTCCTTCATAGCCTTGAGAAAAAAGCTTAAACTGGACTTTAGTTCTGAGTTAGTCACTATTATTTGAAACAAGGAATTTTGTTAAGTGATTGGTGGAAGAAACAAATTGGACAATTTGTCTTATGTGTGTTTGTGGTAGGCTTAGGGTTATGGGAATTGTGGATTAGGGTTTAGAACATTTAGAAAGAAGGGTTACAATTCAAGAATGACTTAGGTTTTAGTAGGGAATGGAAAGAATTGATTTAGGGCTGCAAAAGAGGTTGGAAGAAACTCAATCGAATCTATCCACAATCTATGAACAGTAGTCTTTATATATATTACTTTTATAAGCATTGATGCCACACAGGAAACTTAGCAAGAACAGTTTGTATTAACATTGATGAATGATGTGAATAGTGACAAAATATCAAAGAGAAAAGAAAAGGAGAAAAAGAACAAAATAAGGCTGACATGCTTCGATACTGAAAGCACTTGATATTAACATTCACCCTCTTATTTGCATACAACAACACCACCCTTATATAGACTCTTTCAATCTTAAGTTCTTTTTAATAGAATTCCTATTTTGATTGGTAAACAAAGCCCTAATATGGTAATGAAAGGTTAACTTGGGCTCAAAGAAATAAAACTAAGATACTTAGAATCTTCTACTAAATCCTAAACTCAATTAAATTAACAAAATACTCTTGATTTGAAGGAGTTGTTGGAATTGTGGTTTGCCCATGAATACAAAGCTGACCATAAGTCGTTAAATAAACCCAAATTTTTTAGATAGATTAAATTAATAACCTAAATCAAAAACATTTATTAGATAGATTAAAATAATATCCCAAGTTAAAACTGTTTAATGCCTTGTATACTTGTAACTAGACTTTTAAAACTGTATGCTTCAATTAGACTTCACACATGACAAATTAGTCTTCCACGGCAGCATCAGGTATAGAAGCTCCTGATTGCTTTCTTACATCTCCCCTCTGAAAGCTTTTTGAGTTTGAAAGGATTTGAAATTTTAGAAAGACACCCAAGTGCACAAGAACGATCTTGCCTTTAACAAAAAGTGAAAAGGAAAAACGAAACAAAGGGAGAAAAATTAAAATAAATTTCTAGAGCTGTAACATGGAAACATTGGTAGAAGTGGGAGAATGCACTGCGATGTGGTGTAGGTCTAATTTAAAGAGTAGGGACTGCCTACAATTAGCGTTGGTGAGCTTAAGCCACAGATATCTCTCCCTTGTCTTAACTACAGATGAACTGAAGTGAGTCTGTGCGTAATAATTCTTACATTGTTAAAAAAGAAACAAATATACAAAGTGGGTCATATCTCCTTTTATTGATAGTGTCTCTAATATTGATATGATGCTATCACAATTTCTTTTTAAACTGTCACTGGTATTGCCCATACCTCTTCGCTTCTACAGTTTTTATATGCTAATTTCTTAACTCTGATAATTGTTTACTTCAAAATTCCACTGATGTTTGTTTTCTTTCTTTCTTTCTTTCTTTATTTATTTCATAGCAGTATTATGCATTCTAATGAATTTCTGAAGTGAAGAATATCAGTGCATGTTCTTCCATCTTTATGTGTTGATTTTTTATTAATTGATTGTCAATTGATACCAGATCATTAATTCAATCTTGAGAGGAAGAGATGTTCTAGTGATTATGGCTGCAGGTGGTGGCAAAAGCCTGTGTTACCAGCTTCCAGCTGTTCTTCGTGATGGAGTTGCTCTTGTTGTCAGTCCTTTGCTTTCTTTAATACAGGATCAGGTGCCTGTTAATATATATTATTCTGCTTTCTACTGATTCTGCTACTGCTACTGGAAAAACTCCTGTACAGCTATAAGAGCATCTTTTGCAACTGCTACTCCAGGTGATGGGTTTGACTGCTTTAGGCATTCCAGCATATATGTTAACGTCAACTACTAGCAAGGAAGATGAGAAGTTCATATACAGGGCGCTTGAAAAGGGTGAAGGAGATCTCAAAATATTGTATGTCACACCAGAAAAGATATCAAAGAGTAAAAGATTTATGTCAAAACTTGAGAAGTGTCATCATGCTGGCCGTCTCTCTCTACTTGCAGTTGATGTAAGTTAATGGTTTTTCAACATGATCTTCTGATTTGATTCTAGACAAGGCATATTGTTTCCATCTTTTTCCTGACTGTCAAAAGTTGTAGATTTGGCGGTTTGCTACATTAGCGTGTTCCTTATGGACTTGGATGACTTACACTAGAGGTAGTACTATTTTCTAGAAAATTGATCCATCATAGGCTGGGGTATAATCTATAGAATTTTTTTTTTATGACAAGCTTCAAGGCAAGGCCACTTCGTGCACACACCCCGTTGAGTAAACTGTAAACCCCTGATACATGACCCTGCCCGCAAGAACTGTGTCCGCTAAACCATAGACAATATAAAACATAAAAGCGAAGGTATATCCTTTTATGGCATAACAAAGCTTCTAATGTGTACATGTATATGTGTTTGTGTCTTAGTATGTATGCATATGCATATTTGGATGAGCACTATAAGTGGAGAAGTAAAACATTATTTATATTCCTCCACTTAATCCAAGTATGTGGAAGGCAATAGTTTGATTCAATTTTCTTTAAATTGTAAAATTAGTTGATGGTGGGTTGATTATATTAATTGTGTGTAACATATTCTACATCATAAGATAGACATTCTTAGTATTCCCATTTTTAACATATAGTAAAGTTTATCTTGTAATACCAATGCTTCAAAATTTGACAAAAGACTACAAGGTCAAACCCTTTTTTGATATTACACCTTTACCATGGTGTTTTCTAAGTCATATATATTCTAAACTGTGCAACTCTTTGTTGTGTATTATATGGTTTACTTTGCAGGAGGCACATTGTTGTAGTCAGTGGGGTCATGACTTTCGACCTGACTATAAGAATCTTGGCATCCTCAAGACTCAGTTTCCCAATGTTCCTTTGGTTGCTTTGACTGTATGTCTTCATTGTTTCTTCTTTTTTTTTTTGTCGTCATTAAAGAAAAACATCCAAAGTTTCAATTTCTAATATGCCATTGTTTATGTAAGTTTATGTCTTTGTCATATGTTTTTCAGGCAACTGCGACACAGAAGGTCCAAACTGATCTGATGGATATGCTGCACATTCCAAAATGTATTAAATTTGTCAGCACAGTCAATAGGCCGAATCTCTTTTATATGGTATAGTTTTTAGTGGGTGTGTTTGTTTATATGTTGCCTTCAATATTTCTGTATTAATAATTTATGACATATCATATTGTCTTGAACTATAGGTGCGGCAAAAGTCATCAGTTGGTAAGGTGGTGATTGATGAAATTGCCGAATTCATCCAAGAATCTTATTCAAATAATGAGTCTGGGATAGTTTATTGCTTTTCTAGAAAGGAATGTGAACAGGTCTGTGTCTTCTACCTTTTCTTCCCTTCCAGTATTGTGTTCATTAACCGTTATAACTTGATTTGAAATTGTTTCTTACCTGTTTTATATCAGATTAGGAGGTGTTTTAGATGCTTTTGTGCAAGTTGCTCATGTAAGATTTTTTATTGCCACAATTGTTAAAAATAATGGTAAAACAAATACAAATAATGAAATCTTGAAAGGATTGTGTTTTCAACAAAATTTAAGAAAATTTAATTGTTTAAATTTTATTAAATACAAGTTCAAGATACCTTTTTTTTTCTCCCACAGCTAACTAGTACTAACTGATGATGCGCATTACATTTTGAAACATTTTGCAAGAAATTATCTTATGGTGATATGGTCCATGTATATTTAGGGATTGACTTCAATAATATTACAAGTTAGAAAGAGAAAGCACATAACTTTAAAATAATTAAAAATTTGAACCTTTTGCTTTAGTGATTAGACAAAAAATTAATTATATTCCTCTAATTTAAGGGTAGAGCTATTTTTAATTTTTTATATTCTTAATTGTGTGTTATGAATTTGCTTTTCTCCTTTTCATAAAAAAATAATAATAAATAATTGCATTTTATCTTTTTTGAACTTTTTCAATTATTTCCATCTAAATTTGAGTTAGAATATCATATTCCAAATAAGTTTTTTCTTATATAAATATTAGAAAAATAAAAATAGTGCCACATATTTGCCTTTTGAGGTGCATTCTCATTTGTTTTGAGGCAGTTAGGCTTGTGGAATAATTTGGAAAATCAAAAATAGTGCCAGTTGGGGAGGTACACAATATTGAGGATTTGGCAGGAATTCTTGGGTGTGGTATATCTTCTCTCCTAACAAAATATCTAGGATTACCCTTGTGTGCTGCTTTCAAAGCAAGAACTATTTGGGATCCATCTTAGAATGTATGCAAAATGAGGTTGGTTGGGTAGAAAAGAATGTACCTGTCTAAAGGGTGTCGGCTCACTCTCATTAAGAGTATGTTATCTAGCCTTCCCACTTATTTCTTACTCTTTACCCTTTTACTCGCGGGCATGGCAAATTGGATGGAAAAATTCCAAAGGGATTTCCTCTGGGGTGGGTTGGGGGATGAATTTGAATTTCACTTGGATAATGAGAATAATTGTTCTACTCCTTTTTATCTTGGGGTTTGGGAATTAAGAAGTTAACGCTATTTAATCAAGCCTTATTGGCTAACGGTTGTGGCTATATGTGTTCGAAGATACAGTATTTTGGAGATGGCTAATAGAGATAAAGTATTGGTCCGGTAGTGAGTTATGGCATACATGTGAGGTTAGGAGGCTATTGGTGGTGGTATTGTGGATGCATATTAGGAGTGGTTGGACTCAATTTGAACGGTTTATTAGATTTGATGCTAGAAATGGAACCCAAAGTAGGTTTTGGCTTGATGTATGGAGGGGAAGACTACCCTTAGACTACCCTTAAGGGGAGATATCCCACTTTGTTTCACATTGCAAGAGATAGAGATGCTGGAGTGGCCTATCATGTAGAAATCCAAAATGATGAGTGTTATTGGACCCCAATGTTTCTGTGTAGTACATGATTGGGAAGTGGATCTAGTGGAACAGATGCTGGAGGATCTTTACATCACAAAGGTCTAGAATGGGAATGTTGACAAGCTAGTGCGGACCCCTTCAATGAACAAAGTTTTCAAATGAAGAGTTATACTGTGTATTGAGGGGGTGACAGGAAGAGTTCCCATGAAAATGTATTTGGAAAGCCATGTTCTGTCGAGGGTTGCTTTCTTTTCTTGGTGTGCAACTCTAGAGAGAGTCTTGACAATTTATAATTTAAGGAAGCGGGGAATTATTTTTATGGAGTGGTGCTTCATGTGTAAAAGCCATGGGAGGATGTCAGTCATTTATTTTTACATTGTGCTATAGCTTGGGAGATGTTGTCTACGATATTCAATATGATGAGAATTTTTTCAGTTCTAGAAGAAACAATGTATTTGGAGGGGCACAAATTAAGTGCACGAAGTTGAAATTATTAGCAGTGTAGAATTTATTTGATTTGACTTTGCTGGCCATGGATTTTTTGATTGAGGGCTTCTTGGATTTCATAGATTCCTTGAATTTGACAAAGAGAAGTTTAGGCAAAGAACATTTCCCTAAAATTTCTGTTGTAGCAACAGAAGCTACCAAACCAGCAGCTGACCAGCCTAGAGAAATTCCTCAAGTTCCAACTAAGCCATCCCAGGATAGTACTAATTTCTCTTTGAAAGATTTATTGAAGTCCTTATGTCATATGCATGAGTTCTCCTTAAACTTTGTCAAATGTACAAGTTATCTTGTGAGTAACATTGGACGTTTTGAGCTGAAGATGCATGTAAACAAACAGTAGGAACTTAAAGTCACAATCAAAGAAAACATGATAAAATGATCAATGTCTAAGGTGCCATGACGTAGGACAAGGGGGCAAACAAAATTAGATTTAGAACACCTGGGGCAGATCTGGCAATTGGGTTTGAGGGTTTACGGTTAGGTTTTGGTGGGGAAAAGGCTGGAAAATAATAGGGGTTATAGGTTTTTGAAGGCACAAGGATTAGTAGGGTTTGTCCGTTTGGGGATGAAACAAAGGAGAAAAATCAAGATTTGGGTGGCTGTGAACAGAAAAAATGAAGAAAAGTTAAATTCCTTGGCATCACATGAACTCTAACCGTCCGTAACTGTAGACAAAGCTTCTTAGCTCTAAAGTCTGAAAATATATTTTTCCTCCACCAGTAGAAAGCGTTACAACCCTTTAAATAGAGGTCTAATACCTTTTCCTAGTTGAAATAGGATTTCTTAAAACCCTAATAACACTTGTACTCCTTGGGCCTTTTCTACTAAGCCCAACTAAATAATTAAACTTAAATAAAACCCAAAATAAGACCTAATGGACTTTAAGTACAGCCCATGTCTAGAATTTAGGAAATTACAAAATTTCCCGACACAAAATCAAATAAATATAAAACTGAGATTGGCTTTCCTTTGCCTGCATCATGCCATTTGTTCAAGGATTGGAAGTTTGGAAATTAGTCTCAATTGCCATTCTCAATATAGTCAAATTTGCAACTAAAGATCTTTTAATGAAACAAAGACTCTAAAGAGGTGGAAGCTGCTAATGAAGTTGAAATTGAAGAAACAAGATTATAAAAAACGCAAGGGAAAGGCAAAGAATATGGAGGCTGAAGCGTGTTTTTCCCAGTTCATGTTGCATATCAAAGAAGGTTCTGTTGCCTGCACTAACTTTTTCAAGATATTGATTTTGTCATACTGAAAAGTTTAATGGTTTAAGTAGATTAGTGAGTGTATCATTATCATCATTGCTAGTTAAGATTAAGAAATAAAAGGAAATTGAAATTTGATCATTTTATTTAATGTCAAGGATGTACTTCAAGAAACCAAGATTTCTCTTACTTCAACACTTTAAAACTCGAGGGCAAGTTTTCTCTACCAGGAGAGAATGACGCAAGTAGCAAGCTAATATTATTTTAATTTTATTGTAGGTGTTATGACCAGTGTATAATTTTTTGGTTTTTAGAGATGGGTTGTCCTAATAGTCTTATTTTGAGTTTAGTTAT
Organism: Quercus suber; assembly: GCF_002906115.3. Taxonomy (NCBI): domain Eukaryota; kingdom Viridiplantae; phylum Streptophyta; class Magnoliopsida; order Fagales; family Fagaceae; genus Quercus; species Quercus suber. The sequence continues at coordinate 1,450,787 of NW_027069512.1, read as the reverse complement.
TTAGTTTGGGCTTACTAGTAAAAGCCCAAGGAGTCTAATTCTCATGTCCCACTAGGAGTGGAGTAGGTATTGGTCATCTGTCATATGGATGTAATGCTTTCTATTTAGAAAGAGGATTAAGTTTCTAAATTTTTAGAGGCCATGAAGCATTGTTTGATACAACCTTCTCGAAGGTGTGATGCCTAGGAAATCCTAGGCGTGATCCCTAGAAGTTTACTGTTTTTCTTTTCCTATCTTAAATACCCAATAACTTAAAACCTTGCAAACACACATTGGTTTGTAACCTTTTAAATCCTAAAATCCAAAATTCCAAACCCTAAACCACCCATCCATCAAATATCCCCAACAATGCTTATAGAGAGCCAAAACACTTTTCATGGGTAACTGTTCGCAGCCCTGGAGCAACAATCTAAATCTTAGATTATCTTTTTTGTTTCATCCCTAAATCCTACTATTGTTGAAGCTGAAATACTTATTTTTGTAGACCGTAAATGAATGGACTTCGACATCTCTTACGTCTTCTATTGCAGACTTTCTTGAGTTCTTGGATTCCTTGAGCTTTCATTAATTTTTGTTGTACCTTTTTTATTTATTTATTATATGTTTTTGCTTTGCTCCTTGCATACACCCCATGTATTTCGTTAGCATCCCTTTGCTTTACTTATTTATTTATTTTAATGGATTATATATAAAAAAAAAGTGCCAATTTTTTTTAATGTCCCATTGTCCAAATAAACTCACAGCATCACTACATTCCAAACTGGTTGGGTTCTGATAAGTTAGTGTAAGATTTTTATTTTATTTTATATTTTTATAATTATTTTATTTTTATTTCAGAGAAATATGTTTACATTTTGCATTATGCATGAATATATGTCAGTCCTTATGTCATCAATATGAAACTGCAGCTTTGAGTTATTTGACTGAAAATAGATTATTTATGTCTTTCGTATGCCGTCGAGAGTTGCAGATTGCAAAGGAGCTACGAGAGAGAGGAATTTCAGCTGATTATTATCATGCAGATATGGATGCAAATGCTCGTGAGAAAGTACATATGCGGTAAAGTCATTGTTTTAACATAAAATGTTGTGAATTACAATGTGTTAAGTCTTAAGTGAATTACAATGTTGTGAATTACTCCTCCTCCTCTTGTAAAAGTAAGGTGGAGGGTGAGGTCATGTGAATTGCAATAGTAATTAATTCTTTAATTTTTCATCATCATGGAGCACAAAATGATTAGGGGTGTACATAGATTGGGTTGGGAGGTTTTCCAATCCTAAGTAAATTTTTCCTAATTTCATTAGGTCTATCAACAAAGGTTTTTGTTAAGAAAAATGCTAAGACCACCAAAAGTTATACAACTTTTGCCACAACTTGTCACATGTTGTGGTGAGTTGTGAGCAGTGAAGAAAAAGTGGTGGGTCAATGTGGATCCACACCTCCACTACTCACAACTTGTCATGTGACAAGTTGTGACAAAAGTATGTAATTTTGTGGTCTTAACATTGTTTTAAATTAAACACACACCACGTCACTCTCCACCAAACCAGCACTTTTTTTTTTTTTTTTTTTTTTTTAAGTAATCTCCTCCAATCTTCTCCATTTTATTCTCTTCCACATGTTTTCTTCACCAATTTTCTAGAATCTTCTTTTCTTCTCCTACCTTCTTCGTTCTTTCTTCTTCAATTTTTCTCCTGCCTTATTTCTTCTTTCCTTTATAGATGTAATAGATCTCCATCCCTGTTTTTCTCTCACTCTCTCATCATCTTCTGTTGCCATCGTGCTCTCCCTCTTGCAGTCTGCTTCTCCCCATCATGGTACCAACACACTCCTCTATGGTTGATCTATTGTGCTGTGCATCTATGAAGAAGAAAGGGAAATAGACTCACCAGCTACCTTGTGATTGACAAAGAAATCTTTGCTTAAATGGTCATTGACAAATACAGAGGATTTGAGATTCTCTTACAAAGGCAGAAAAGGAGTTGTTTTTGCCGTTTAAATGGAGGTTAAAATTGGATTTAAAAAAAAAAAAAGTAAGGGCAGTTTCAGAAGAAGACAATAAATATCCAACAGTAAAGAGACTTGTTTAGCTTGCGTTTTGGTATTTTTACTCCAAGGGTCCAATGCAAAAACACGAAAAAACACCTTTTCAGTCCCAAAACGCAGGTTGTGAAAACGATGCCAAATACTAAAATTCACTATTTGAAAATGCCATCATGCATTTTGGGTCCAAATAGCTGAACCAAATGGGCGCTTAAGACCCATCAGGTGGGTGTGTACGTTACCAATCCAAATTTTTTTTTAAAAAAAATTTGCAATGTATTAATTGAGTATTCTGCAGCTAGTTGTGGGACAGTTTCACCTTTATTTTAAATTTCTTACTTCCCAGAAAACTCCTTGTGTGGAATTGAATGTCTTTGTCTTGGCAGGATAAAACTGGGGATTGGGGTAGGGTGATGTGGGGTGGGGTTGTGAATCAATTGTGAGCTCTATCTTGTGCACCCAAGTCTTGCAGTTTAAAGTTAAACAGTTTTGAATTTTCCATGGTGTAAATTGCGTCTTGTCTGCATAGTTTGTGCTATAGAAGTTTCAATGGACCTCCATTTGAAGGGAAAAATAGTATATCAAGTATCATTTTGTCTGCAGGCTTCAGTGCAGTCCAATCTTTGGTATTTGAGGGATTAAAATCTCATGTTGACGACTAGGTATAATTTTAATTCAGAGGGCAAGCACATCAAAAGTTTGGTTGCAAGCCTGTAACCATTAGCAGCTTATTTATGTGCAAGATAGTCTTGCATTTTGTTCAGACTATAATTACTCAGTATCTAGGCTGTCATTTGCATAATATTAGACAGTATAATAAGAGGACAATCGATGTAGAATCTTTAAAAATTCAGTACTAAATTAAGGTTTCTGATCAAATCTTGAAGGGCTCGTTCTTAAATAGACTTTGATATTTAATGGCGTGGGTTGGGCTAATTAATAAAAAGATTGGATCTTGAATGAGTCGGTTGTTGTTTGGTTTAAAAGAGTGAATAGAATGAGAAACAAAGAAAGATAAACCCTAAACAAGCACTCTCAAAGGAAAAGTGTAAAATAACTTGTCATAATTCTTTTAAAATTCACTCTCTCTATGAGTGTAAATGATTACAATAAAGCCTTTATAAATAACCTAAAGAGACCAGGACTTCAAATAGCAAATAAAAATACTTAAGGAGAAGTTAGAACCAAATAGAAAAAGAACTCAAAACATAATATAAGACTCGTGCTTTGGTGAAGAAAATTTGGAAATTACTAGTTTGCCCTTATTCCGGTTGAACTTAATTAAAATTGATCCAGCTCAAATAAACAATAAAATAAGACTCAATTCGACTTAGACTAAGCAAGGTCCCAAGAGAGATCTCCACTATCCCAAAACATCCCAAATTAATGCTTGAACCCTGGAATCAGTCTTTCCTCACCTCTTATAAATCTTCAAAGGTGGCTGCCAGTTAGGTTCCCCATCAACCATAGTTCCTTTCATGGATTGGATAATTTTGTTTTTGCGTGGGTCTCTCTTTAATAAGTATATTATTTTTTGGAAGTTAAGATAGAAATGGATTTTGTTGGCTTATTCCGATTGGTGAACACTTTAAATATTTTTGTGATGCTGCCTTTTCTTTCAAACATTGACATTCTGAGTCTTTTTAATATGTTTTATAACACAGGTGGAGCAATAACAAGTTGCAAGTTATCGTTGGTACAGTAAGTATGACTGCAATTCTCAGATCTTTATTTGCTTAATGTCGGTTTACCATTTTAATACCTTCACTTGCATTTCCAGGTTGCATTTGGTATGGGAATCAACAAACCAGATGGTTAGTATTTTTGAATTGCCTGTTTCTCTGGGATATCCTACTACTGATTATCTCATTGCACTACTAATGATGAGTTTAATTAGTTCATGAAACTAAAATACCACAAAAATTTGACTTGAAGTTTGAGAATGATCTATAGTCCACCATTTGTTACCATGTATATCTCCAAATGCACATACATACATTCATGCTCTCACATTCACAGCGGGTACACTAGTTGCATTGCAAAAATGAGTCAACAGAGCCATAATTCCCACAGTATTCTTTTACCATCTGGCTATATGTAAGGCCAATTGGGCATGGCTAGAGTTTATTCATTTGTAATCATGTTTTTATTACCACATCAAGCCATTTTGGCCTCAAGATGTCCTTTTAGCACGTTCAGTTTGGGTTCAGTTCCACTTGCTGATGATTTATTGACTTTATGTGATCAAATACTTCCCTTCTCTTTTGATCAACTGGTCTCACAAGTTAAAACATTTTTTCCCGGATTTTACTCATTTAAAACACGTCACAATCTTGGATAAGTTTGCTCAACCCTTTTGGTGTCCTCTTTATATCTTGTAATACTGTTATGTATTGGCTTATAAGAAATTGATATAGGACTAATGCAATACATGGAAGATGTTGACCTGGCATGGTGACAAGGCACTAAGGAGTGACATGGCACAAGGCTAGCAAAGCCTAAGGGCTGTATTTCACATGCCCCATGTGGTTTTTGTAGCTAAATCTGCAGGTGCCAAATTTATTGTAGTTTTTGAAAATTGGAAGGAAAATTAGTTAGAGGCACACACGCATGCTAGATTTTAGGAAGTTGTTAGAAGTAGAAGCCATGTGCTATATTAAATATAGCATATGATTAATATGTTACAATTGTATTCTAGCATGTGATAAATGTGAGTTAGTTATAGATGATGTCATTGCCTATAATTAACCCGTAGGCTATAAATATTCATGTATAAGTATTGTAAAGAGGTTTTTGTTGGTGAATGAAAATAAGCCTTTGAGAGCTTTTCCTTGAGAACTCAATGTTCTTTGTAGAGGTGCCTAACTACCTATCAATTTGTTCTAAGCAACTCTCATTCTCAAATTCAATCAACAACCCATCACATTCCCTGCACCAATTTTAACCACATGGAACATGTGAAATTCATCCCCTAGGCTTTGCTGGCCTTGTGCCATGTCACTCCCTTGTGCCACATCACCATGCCACGTCAACATCTTCCATGTATTGCATTAGAGTCCTACATCAAAAATCCACTGCATAGTACATCATGACAACTTATTTTAGTAATATCTTGGCTTTTCCTCAATCTAAACCCATAATTCCAAATGAAAAAGTTCAAGAATAAGTGTCTATGGTATTTAGTTTATATTTAGTTTGATTTTTCTAGAGTTGGGAAATTTTTGGGTATGGGCCATATTTGTAGGCCTTGGGTTTTATTTTTACAAATAAATAAGTCTTATTGAGTTTTTGTGTGGAATTTGGTTCAATTCAATTATGGCTTGAATTAGGAAAAGTTAGGATATAGGATTTATATAAGTGTATAATACTCAAACAAAGATGGAGTTGAATAATAAAACATAATTTTTATTAGTAAAATTATTCCTTATCTATTAACAAAAGAAGAAGAAGCTATAAAGTGACCAATTGTTAACCTCAAACAAAGATGGAATTTGGTGTGATGTGATGGCAAGTGCCTTCTACATAAAGTGACCAATTGTGGGTTCGGGTAAGAATCAGCCTCTTCAAAAAACGTTGGAAGTAAGGCTGCCCACCAATCACCTCCCTCAGTCCTCACAAAAGTGGGATTTTTTTGCATTGGGTACGATCTTTTAAGAGTAGATTGGTATATTCAGGATTTGCTGGACATTATCTGTATCAGTTGCCCAAGGATCTTATTCCTTTAATGTATTTTAGTCTAGTAATATGCCTTTATGTGGGTGTCTATTGGTTATACGGAAAAGTTTATGTTTTCATGTTTGTATTGCTAACAATGAGTTGTGTGTAATTTCTGTGCAACTCTCTCACTCATAGGAGATTAGTTTAATAATAATTCAGAAGCTTTTAAGCTGTTGACAGATTGTATGATGTAGCCATGATCCTTCAATGATGCTGAAGGGTTTGTAGGTTGTGAGGTCTAGAAAATTAATATTCTTTCTCATCTTCTTACAAGTTTTAATTATCTGCAGTGCTGAATTTATTTCAACTCACTGTCAGTCCTTGCTTCACTACTAGATAATCCCTGCTACAACTGTAATAATTTCTAACCTTAAAAAACTAACAACCTTAATCCTGAAAAATAGCTGCTATCCTTAATTTTCTGCAACATGGTTCCAACTTTTCATCAACCTTTTGCCTACTGAAGTCAACTTAATAAAAAACCATAACTCCCCAAGAAAGCCTTATGGACCTTGCTCACCTCATAGAGATAAACAGCGTACGTTGACTCAGTTTTATTTCTTTCATCACCATGCCCAGATATCAGCTGCTTCAATCACATTCCGGAAGGACTTCCATTTGTTTAAAAGAGAGAGTGGGAGCATTACTGAGGCAGTTTCATGCATGCATCTTGCAGAGGCAAGAGAGTATACTTATTCAAAAATTTCAGTTGCATACTTGAAGGAGTATATAGGGCTTTAGTGATATAAGAGATGGAGGGAGACTTTTTTATTTTTAAAGAAATTATGACATAAAATAAAAAGAATATGGAGTTAGGGTTGTAGGGTGTATAGCCCATATGTCAATTCATTATCAACTTTTTGCATTTGCGACCAGGGTTGTAAATTTTATCTTGCATGTCACTTCTGAGGAGAAAAAGGAAAAGAATGACGCTTATTTATCAGGAAGCCTATATACGTTGAACTGGATTTTTCATAAGAGATGCAGTCTCAGGTTACTTTAATCTCTGATGTTGTCTCTTTTTTAAGATCTTACTTGTATGTATTAAAAAATTTGGGACTAAGACTTTGCTGCTGCTGTTGTTGTTGTTGTTGTGCTTGTATATATGGAAAACTTACATTCTAATCAATCACTCCCCCTCTCTCCCTCCCCTTCCAACACAAGAAAAAGAAGACTTGCTGGTAATCATGTATGAAACTGATCCTATTGATGGACCAGGGGCTTCCCTTTGTTGGAGACAAAACTCAGACCAACTATCAGTTCCCAAAATCTTGTAATAGATGGGATGTACCTATAACTATCAATCATAAGTTTATGGTAGGATCATTTGGAGAGTGAGCCCTTTCTTTACACTAGTTATTGTGTTATGAAATTAGTAGCTCTTTCCATTTCTTGAGAACCAACCTGCTAATTAGGCCTTGAGCCAATTGATGAGCCCTTGGACAAGGTGCCACTTATGAAGGGCTTAGGCATTTTGCTCAACTTGTTTCATGAAAAATGGGGAGTGCCATTGCGAGTTATGTTTTACTTCCTTTTCTTTATATTTTACCTACTGTTCATATTTATATTTCAATAATCCCGTACGATTCACATATAAATTTTTCATTAGTGTACATGTAATGTAGTTGTGGTATTTAATTCGTCATTGCTGCTTGTAGTGAGGTTTGTCATCCATCACAGCCTGAGTAAATCAATGGAGACATACTATCAGGTTTTTTGTTTTTTTCTTTATCCAACTATGTTCACCTTGTTCCGAAATGCTCTATTCTCTCTGTAACCTCTCTTACCGCAGGAAAGTGGCCGAGCTGGACGAGATGGACTCCCTTCTGAATGCTTACTCTACTTCAGGCCTGGTGATGTTCCTAGGCAGGTAGATTTCCTTTGACATTCTGTGTTTTTTTATATACTTTGGTCAACTAATCTGTAATCTATGAATTTGAAATTCTCTTAACAGAGTTCTATGGTGTTCTATGAGAATTCTGGATTGCAGAATCTCTATGACATTGCACGATATTGTCAGGTACTGTTCTCTTATTGTCATAAAGATTTTGCTTGTTTTTAGTTTCTGAACAGCATTAAATTAACCTTTATTTTGTTAACTTTGTTCAATTGAATGCATGCTTTATTTTGAAAAGGGCTTGTATACATATACTTGTCTTTATTTTATCCTTTTCTAATAAATCTTTTACTTATATAAAAAAAGCACATCTTACTTTTTTTAATCCACAGCCAAATGATTCAAAATTTGCTTAAGTTTTACTGTTTATTTAAAGATCAATCTGACTAAAAAGCTATAACCAGTTATTGGTTGGAACAGTTTTATGATTTCTGCTTTTAATGATACTATTTTCTTTTACTGGTAGGGTAGATGTGCACCCAAAACTTTACCCTCCATCTCATTGTTGTGGGAAGTGTCACTTGAGTTAGGTTAAAATATGATTTAGGCTGCGTTTGGTTCAATGTAAATCGAATTCCGAGTGTAAAATAAATGCAGGGGAAAGTGAATTCCCATAAGGAAAATGAAATTCGGGTGTTTGGTTCTGCAATGGAAAATAGTCCGGAAAACAATTTTTGGTGCTTGGTAACATTCTAAAAATGCTATTTTCCTACAAAATTTTCACATTTTCTTAACATCCAAACAAATTTTGTTACAGAAAATTTCAAAATATACACTTAACACAACCAAAATATACACTTAACACAACCAAAAATCAAAATAAAAACATTGAGGGAGAGGAAGAAAGAGTGAGATCGGAGGGAGAAAGAGTGACAGAGTGAGGGACAGAGAGATAGATCGGGAAAGAGAGAGATTAAAGTGTATGGAGGATGGCGGCGGCCAGATCGGCGTTGTTGAGCAAGAGGGAGAACAAGATCGGTGTGTCGAGAACGAGCTCGGTCTTGGGTGGTGACAATCTAGATGGCGGCACTGATGAGCTTCTAGCGGCGACAATAGGTGCGATCTCGCTGGTGCTGGGGTGCGACGAGACCGGTGCGATCTGGGGTTGGGGGGGTGGTGTGATTTGGGGTTGCTTCTGGTGCTCGGTCTTCTTGCTATTTCTCTCTCTTTTATTTTCCTGGGGTGGAAATTATTTGAAGGTAAAATAAAACTTGAAATTCATTTCCGGCTTGCTAGGTTTATTTTACAATCAACACAGAAATTGATTTCCGTTTGACCCAATTTTCTGTGCTTACCAAAGACATAGGCTGGTGTAAAATGATTTCCTGAAATCCTTTTCAGCCAAAAAAAACCGCAGCCTTAGTCCTTGAATTTCATGTTAGGTTTCATTTTCATCTCTGAACTATTTATTGTGTCAATTTGTTTGTGATGTTTTGAAATCATTTCATTGTTGTCCTTGCCGTGTCTTGCTGTGACTGTGAAGGAGAATTGTTGATGAGGTAGTCATTTTTTTCCCCACCTGTGATTTTATTATTGACGTGGCATGCCAAGCCTTAACATGGTTCATTTATTCAGTAAAGATGGCACCATGTGACATACATGTGATTCCACATTAGTTAGCAGTCCTAAGTAAGCCAAGTGCGTGTCGCAGAGCTCTTGTCTGATTTTTCTTTTTGAGCCTTATGGTGGCCTAAAGTATCATATTAGCTGTTAGAAACACAAGGAAAGATGGGAAAAAGTTATGCAGTGTTGACAACTACTGTTCACATAATGATGGCAAGACAAAACAAGGGCTCTCAATGCATTAAGGACTGAGTTGACACAATCAATGGTTGAGGAACAGAAATGGAATCTAGTACATTGTTCAAAGACCAAAATTGTATTTCAAACAATAATTTACTTTGTTAATGATTAATTTAGCTTAAGATTTGCTTCTAGTTCATTGTTGATTCTATGTTTAGTAACGTTTTGAAGCTGGATGAAGTTTAAACGCTTATGATCAAGCGTATTTGTTATTCTTGCAATTGAACTGGATTGACAGCAAAATTAGATCTTTTTCAAAATTTTATTTTTTTGTATATTACTTTTATATAAAAGTATATGGCCAAGTCTACCTTTGAAGACCAAGCCATTATCATCCATATGTGATAGGCAAACCAGAACCTTGAGCCTTTTCTTGTCTTTGTTGTCCTACTAGCTGTTTTAAAGTTTATTAATATTCCTAGCCTTACAATTATTAAAAAAGAATCCCTAGCCTTGCACCATTAATGCATCTGAATTTATACCAGATACATGGTTAACTACATGTGAAATATATTTTAAGTAGCTTTCATTTTTGTTGCAGTCTAAAAGACAGTGCCGTCGGAGTGCCTTTTTCCGGCATTTTGCTGAGCCATTACAGGATTGCAATGGTACTGTTTGGAGTTAGTTTTTTCTACCATAATTGCTTTTCTTCTGTCATCTGGGTTTTTCAGATTCTTAAATAATGTAAAACTTAATTAAAATTGTCTCAGGGATGTGTGACAATTGTGCATTCTCAAGTGACGTGAAGGAAGTGGATGTCACTCGTATGTTTCACAAACCTTTGTTTAAAATAACATCTAACTATTCTTTTATGGCTCAAGATATTCCTGTATTATTTCTTTGTTGGGTTTCTTTATCTTGAGCATCTAACTAGTATTTTTTGCACTACTTTGGTAGATGGCTCTGCCACTAATGTTTCTGGTTTGGACACTATTAATTTTACTTCCACTTTTTCATGATCTTCAGTCCTATATTTTCCTTAATTTCCATTTAGTCTCATTTTTGTAAGTAAGCTTGTGTTGCAATATTCTTACCTTCATATTGCATCTTTTATGATCTCTCACGGTTAGATGATGGTTAGATTGGTGGCGGACTTTATTATCTTGATTTATGCAACTCTTCCTGTTCAAGTACCCTTTCTTCATCCATTTCTTCTCTTTAGCATCGTTGTCTTCTCAGTCATCCTTCTCTTTAGATCCTGAAGCTGTTAGTTCCTTCATGTCATCAAGTTGCATACATGCAATGCGAAGCGTTTTAATTCAGGAAGCATCATAGGTTCTCCTTTGTGTCTAAGAGTGAGTTGTGTCAATAATTTTTTTCACATAGTACATCAGATATTTGGGTTCCAAAAAGGCAATAAGAGTCCATCATATTCTCTTTGTATACGTCTTGTGCACTTGGGCTATGCCTGTTTTTCTTTAATGAAATTTAGTTTTACTTATATATAAAAATAAATAAATAAATAAAAGTGTCCCATCATATTTGGGCTTTAGGTATTTTGTAATTTTTGTTTGATACTTCGATTTGTATCTTTATATTTGATAGAAATTTTTTCTCAATTTCTTGATGGTCACAGCATTTAATGCATAATTCATTTATTTTTTTTACATACAATAAAATGGTGTGCAAAACTGTAAGTTGAGACATTTTTTGGAGAATACCTTTGCACTTTTATTCCATGCTAGCGTTCCAAAACCATATTGGAGTGATGCAGTGCCGACAGCCTATTATCTTATCAATTGCATGCCTTCTGTTGGCTTTGGTGCTTATATCCCTCATGTTATCTTGTCTTCTGGTAAAGTCTTGTTCCATTTATCTCCTAAGCTTTTTGGGTGTATTTTCTATTTTCACATCTTAGGTCCAGGAGTTGATAAACTTGATCCTAGATCTCTTAATGTATTTTTCCTAGGTATTCTTGTACTTAGAAGGGATACAAGTGTTATTCCCTTACACTTTGCCATCATTTTTTATCGTTGATGTCACTCTTCTTGAGTTGACCTTATATTATTCTTCTAGTTTTGATAATTCTCCTCCACATGTCCCTTGCCTCCATTCTCTCCTCCTGCCACTATTCCCAAAAAACTATTTCTAGTGTATAGTCCTTAGCAACCAAGTCCCAATCCACTTTTTGATTGTGATGCTCTTCCTACTATGCTGCATAAAGATATATTTACTTGTACTTGTCATCCCATTTCCCCGTTTGTAACATATGTCTCCACCTTTTTGTGCTTTTATTTCTTGTGTAAATTATAGGGTCGATTTTGGTTTCAAATTTAATAAATTTTGATTTGATCTTCGAAAATTTAAAAAATGGTTCAATATAAAAAAAAATTTAATATAATAATATCTTATAAAAATCAACACATCATTCATATTATATTATATTATTTTTCTTTACTATTTGGTTAAAAAAAAAAACCCAGCGCCAAGATAATCATTCTGATGGAATGTTTTTCTCCGGCCTGGAACAGATGATAAAGACTCCTGGATAGACTTAGGGTCCATTTGGTTGGGGTGAAAACAGGGAGGATAGAAAATAGGGGAGAGAAAAGGGTTTTTTGGGTTGTTTGGTTGGGGTGGAAAATTGGAGAGATCTTGGTGGGGCTAGGTATTTTCTCTCTGGGCCCACCAAAATCTTATCTCCCCAATTTGGGGTGATTTAGGAGAGAAACTGAGGAGTAGGGTAAGAGGGAAAACACCAAATCTGCCCCTCTCACTCCACTGTCTGTGTGCTTAACGTGGTTCCTTTTTTTTTTTTTTTTTTTCCTCCTGTATCTCAAGGAAGCTATGGTTTCAATGTCTTTCAATGAGTTTTTTTTTTTTTTTCCTTTTAATCAAATAGTGTCTTTTTTTTTTTCTTTGTTAATCAANGTGCACATCTGTGTCTTAAGAAAGTAAGCAGGTCTTTTTGTGTGTTACACTCTCTGCTGCTCATCTTTGTGGGTTCAAATGTCTGTTAATGATTTTTTTATTTTTAATTTTTCATGCCGTGGCTAGCTTTCTGTTTATAGAAAAAATTTAGACGTATGAAATGAACATTAAAATTCCTGATATTTTATGCTCAATAATTAAAACATGCAGAGCTATTAGGGTGACATTTATAGACTTTGACATCTAGCATGATGGAAATTAATTTTATTAATTTCTTTTGCCACGTTGGGCAAACTAGTGAATTTGCTATACACCACCCACAGAGGTGCTTTAGTGGTAGGAAGCCCTCCAACTCATCAACTTGTGAGTCCGAGGTTGAGATTTCAAGCATTGGCACTCCCCATTAATTGAGAGGATGGTCCCACGCCATTCATGAGTAGGGTTCAAGTGGGCCTGGGGCAGTGAACTCACCAGTTAGCTCTCTTTTTTTACTTAAAAAAAAAAAAAAAAAAAAAAAAAAAAAAAAAAAAAAACCCTAATGATTGTGCAGACAGATGAAAAACATTCTCTACTGACACCCATATTGCAAATGGTTATTCACTACTGCTTCAAATTCTAATGTAAAATTATTCATTAGAAAAATGTGAAATTCGATTTATGTATTGGAAATCCTATCAGTTGTGCACAATGTGTGCAGAAAGGACTGTAACATATAATGCCATAATCAACTAGTAGGTCTATTTTGTTCAAACTATTTTTTTCTCCTCTTTCAGAACATGGTAATTTTGCACATTTTGTAGCACATTGAATGTAATTAACAAATAAATTTTTCGCAACTTTCTGCACAGCTTTTAGCAGTTCATCAAGAAAAGTTATAAGATTTTAAAATATATATAAGGTCAAGAGAGGAGATTCTTACCAATATACGATCTAATATAAGCTTTATGACAAGTTGTTCTGTTTCCTCTCTCTTCAGTTCAGAACCTAGGGAATTTGTAATCCGATAAATTACCATATGATAGACAGAAAGTATTGGCTTCAAGCAGTGCATTAAAATAAGAAAGAAAGAAAAAAGATACAATGTAAGGATTAATAAAAATGACATGAATTTTGAAGAACAAAAGGAGGAGAGCTTCATGTATCGGTTATGATTCATCAAAACAATCCTGAAAGAAATATTAGGAGCATTGACCATTGCTTTATAAGACATCTTTCAAAATATGGTTACTAATACCTAAAAGTGGCTAAAACTATAGAAGGAACATAGTGTTAGGCATTAGCAATAAAACCAATTCATGATGTAAATTGCAGAGAATCTTTTTCGAGAAGCCCATCTAGTTGCTGGGCCCATACCCGCCTGCTACTGCATATTTTTATAGGTATAGTGCAAGAGGAGCCATCCTCATTCCTAAGTGACTTATAAAGAATAGATCTAGGAATCCTCCACAGTCAACACGGCACATAACGCCCTGTTCTGCAGGGAGTTTTTGAATTTCCAGTTCCCCACTACCACTAATTCTAAACCTTACAACATCCCTAATATTCTTGACAATACAGTCCTCTCTAAGAGAATCATACTATTATTTCTTTGGAGCCAAATCTGATAGATGGTAGTAGCAAAACCACCCTACTGATGGTCTTTAATCCTTTGCCTTATAGATAATTCAAACCACACTTCATCCCAGCTGGAAATCTGACTCTTGCACAGTCCCATCTTCAAAAGATGCAACCAATAAGTATTTGATCCTTTTTTTTTTTCACTTGAACCCTACTCATGAATGGCGTGGGACCATCCTCTCAATTAATGGGGAGTGCCAATGCTTGAAATCTCAACCTCGGACTCACAAGTTGATGAGTTGGAGGGCTTCCTACCACTAAAGCACCTCTGTGGGTGGTGTATAGCAAATTCACTAGTTTGCCCAACGTGGCAAAAGAAATTAATAAAATTAATTTCCATCATGCTAGATGTCAAAGTCTATAAATGTCACCCTAATAGCTCTGCATGTTTTAATTATTGAGCATAAAATATCAGGAATTTTAATGTTCATTTCATACGTCTAAATTTTTTCTATAAACAGAAAGCTAGCCACGGCATGAAAAATTAAAAATAAAAAAATCATTAACAGACATTTGAACCCACAAAGATGAGCAGCAGAGAGTGTAACACACAAAAAGACCTGCTTACTTTCTTAAGACACAGATGTGCACAAATACACAGACACATGCAAAAATAAATGTGTTTGAATGATATCTGGGTTTGTGAGCTTTTGAATTGAACCTTGGTTAGGTTGGGCTACTTCTATATTAAACAAGTATAGCCAAGCCTTAAGCCAAGTGTTTGTGACAAGCTTGTGAGCGCTTTGCATTTTTAACCAGATTCTTCCTACCTTGGTCTTTTAAAAATCAAAGGGGTGTGCCGGTGTGGAATGCTAACTTGTAACTGGGCTATTTTTGGTAATGCTGTCTAATTGGATGTCCATCGTAGGAAGCCATTCTATTTTTTCAATCTATGATTTAATGGATTTTTGTAACTTATGTACTTGATTGTTATGATCCCCAGCTGTATACGTCGTGTATACTTGAGTGATTCTTTTTTATGATTTGAATAAAATTTACATCACTTATTGAAAAAAAACTGGGCTATTTTTGGTCTATAATACAGAATTGTTGTCCAATTATCTGTATCTAAAAGATCTGTAATATGATAAAATCTGCCTTTAAAACTCTGTTCTTTCAGTTGACCAATTGAAAATTTGCTCTTATTTCAACTCTGCATTTATCAGTATTTTATATGGAACCAATGTATTCTTGATGTAGAAAGAAGAATTTCAGCATACAGCTTATGCCACAAATGCTTACGTAACATTAGGGCCATTTGCCAAGCAAGTCTTACATGGTAAGGGTTTCATTTTGAAAGAAAATGCTTGCTTATAAGCAGTTAAATTTCTGGAATTGATAGACTATGAATTCTGTTACTTCAAACCCCTTTCATGATATTTACAACAGTTATTTGCAGAAGGTAGCCATAAGTTCAACGGGGGTATTCTTGTTATGAACCTCACCTGTTAGCATCTTTTTCATTGTGTACTCCATTTGGTACTTCCACTCTCTCTTGATGTTTTTAAGTCAGCAGGACTTACCTGAACTAATAGGATATTCCATGGCAGTAGGTGCCTTTCTAATGGTTCAAATCATAAATCTTCAGATTGAGTTGCTATATTTATCGTTCTTGGATTGATTCTTCAATTTGTGAGAAACATTCAGCAAGGTAGACTCTTGAAAATATAATAATTAGATCGGATTGCTCCCTGTCTGAGCTGTTTATGGACGTATTCCCTTAAAATGATACATCTTGAACATATATATATATATATATTGCTGTTTCTCCTTACATTCCTGAATGAGCTCAATTGGATTACTGCTGTCGTTTATTTTTAACTTATTTTCTCTTTCAGTCCACCATTATCTACTTGTCTCAGTAATATTTTTCAAAGAAGGAAATTTTTTATAATAGGCCTAAGTGCATTGCTTACTTTTTGTCTAATGCATGTAGGAAAGAAAAATGTGAAACTTGAAATTTCTAGTGGAGAGAAGAATACAGCTAGTCTGAAATCAGCCAAACGCAATCTTTCATCCTCTGTTTTGGAGTTCAAGCTTGATGAGCTTCGGAAAGAAGTGTCTGCGATCCATGGGAAAATATTCCCTCATTCTGTCCTGTCTACTCAACAAATCAGCATGATAAGTGCGCAGAAGCCAAATTCATTGGAACAGGCAAGTTCACTAGTCCAATTGGTTTTGAGTACTAATCCTTCTATGAGTTTGTTTCAATAATGTCTTGGTTTGTTGATCTTGTGGCTTGTGCATCTAATATGGTTATGAAAGCCAGAATAACATATTCATTTGAACTAAGGAAAAGGGGGGTGGGGGTTCAAACGCATTGTGCGAAATGTAAATATGTAGTATCAGAAATATCATGTAAATGCAATTTTCACAATATTTTTTGTTCAGAGATCTTTCAAAATTTGATCATCACCCTTGATTGTGAAAATTTAGTACAAATATGATAACTGTGATGTGACACAAATGTGAAAATTAAGGTCTGGGGAAAATATTTGTGAATCTAAAGTTTTTGGATTAATGTGAATCTAAACTTTAAAAAAAAAAAAAAAAAATTATGTGTATTAATAGGAACCTGTAGCAATTTTGAATTCTCAAGCTTCGGAACTGAATTGTTCATTTCTTTTCTTCTACTGAAATCACAGTCATAACATATCAAAATTTTCTTACAGTTGGAGAAAATCATTGGGAAATTGAAGACAGAGAAGTATGGAAGTAGAATTCTTGAACAAATTGAGAAGTACCGCGATTGTGTTCAGACTGATGAGTTAAATGAAGGGCAAGGCAGTCAAAATAGAGGCACCAAACGGCAGAAAACCAAAAAGGATCAGACTGATGAGTTAAATGGAGGGCGAGGAAGTCAAAATAGAGGCACCAAACGGAGGAAAACCAAAAAGGATCTCGTTGTCATTGAAAGCAGTGATGACGAAGCATGATAGGATCAGTATTTTATAAATTGAAAGAGGATCAATAATTTAGAAATTGAAGTGGCGATTTTGTCATTGCCTCATTCCTTCACCACCCCTTTTGGAGAGGTAGGAGTCCTACCGTAGGACTATGTACACTCTCTCATGGATGTTTATAACTTGAATATTTATTTGAGACCGTGAGGTGATCTTGATTGTTGTTAAAGTTGAGTTCCTTGGTGAAAATTTAATTTAATTTTTAACTTATAATTTAGAAAGGGAGGAGATGGGTATGTGGTGTCGAGTTTGACAAACTATATGAAAAAAAAAAGAAAAAGAAAAGCTGTTATATACTTTCCACTTCTTAAAATAAATTTTCTAGAGCCATTGGAAGTTTTTACTTTTACTTTTTTTATTGTTTTCAGCCAATTGTGTGACAGGTCGAACGATCTAGAATATGGAAAAATAGTTTAATTTAATTTTATTATTTTACAATTATGGGAAGATCATGATTTATAAGCTCAAAGTTACAATGAGGTTTGAGGAATTTGAATCCTAAATGTCTTCAATGAAAACCGCTAGAGGTGTCAATTAATCTACAAGACTACAAGGCTCTTGGTAACAAGTAGTTGTTGCTTGTGCAAATATGCGAGAATAATTGAAATTCTTTAAATTATGAAGTAAATTACATAAATATTAGTTTCTAATCAGTTTAAAAAAAATAGAATTATATTATTATGTTTTAATGTGATTACTCATAAGTTGATATATCTTGTTAAAGTTATTTAAAAGGGGCTTCAAGTTCTTAAATTAGTGAAAATATTTGGTCTAATGATGTATAATTTTTGGTATTTATCATTATGTATCCTTTTTTTTTCCAAAATTAATAATTCCTCACTACAATTTGTAATGCTATGTAGGTACTTCATTTTGCAACATTTGTTTGACCTCATCAAGGGCAAAACTGTAGTTGCACATCTTGATGGTAAAATTGTAATTTTGATTGTCAGATATCCTAAACATTCATATAAAATAAATCTTGAAGTCCATAATGATCAAACCTGTGTCATGTGATTCATTCGAACCATCAGATTAAAAGTTAATAGACAAATCAAGTTCAAATGATTAACATGCATCCCTATGATTAGGAAAGGTGAATAGTAAAAAAAAAAAAAAAAAAAACTGGTTTTTTAAGCTAATGCCAAACGCACAATTAGTCAAGGAGCAACTCTTTCATGGGTATGGTGTGGAGAAATCAATCCAATCACAAAACAACACTGACTCCTCCCCCCCAAATCCAATCCCAACCATCCATAACCATCACGATCTCACCCTTTAAATGATAAACCAAAACAGCTAACATCTCCTACTCCCATCCTTTGGAGTCAAATCCCAATCAAACCTCACAACTACTCCATTCTAGCTGTTGGATCCAGAGGCTTGGGCCGTCAATCTCATGGTGCCCTTCTGACTTCTAAGCACTGATATCGGAGGTGGGTCCTAATTGGTTTCGTCTACTCTAGGGTCTAATGATCATTTCTCTCCTAGGTATTTCTCTCTCTCTCTCTCTCTCTCTCTCTCTCTCCTTTTGAACTTTTTTTTTTTTTTTTTTTTTGCTAATAGTTATACCATTAAATGCAAATATTTCAGTTGCCATTGGAGTTACAGAAGGGACAATAAAAATTTTCAACACTAGAGATGGAGCAATGAATAATCTAAACATGCAGACTATTGCAAGCTGCTTTACACAGTATTTTTTCAATTTTTGCCATGATGGTATTCAGATATAGATGTCAGGGAAACACATTGCAGTAGATTTCTTTTAAAATGAATTTTTTACTTTATGTAATGATTAAGTAGCAGAGTAAGTAGTAGTCAAAGTCTACCTTTTGAAAGCCAAATTGATACTTGTTGTATCTTTGTAGTTTGTCTGCTTCCTCTAGATACTTTGCAACGAGAGACCTGTTTGCAATGCATGAGAGTGGTGTTTTTTTTTTTTTTTTTTTTTTTTTGATACCACGCATGAGAGTATGTTATATATCATTTCAAGTTATATATATATATATATATATTATGAGATAGAAATCACTATATCAATAGTAAGTTGTTGCATATACATATCAAACTAGTGAATTATTTATCCTTTCATATGTGAACTCGTGGAAAAGTGATTTCTTAGTAAACAAATTGTAACATACATGAAAAGAAAATTTGACTTTATTGATTTGCTTATTAGGAAAAAAAAAAAAGCTACTTGGCANAAAAAATAAGTATGTTAAAAACATGCAAAGGAACCACCATAGGTGGTGGGTTATCAAATATAACAAAATCTAAAGTTTGAGTATAAGTACAACCTAACTAAATTTCTTCCTAATGATGAGAACGTGATTAAAGAACTGGTCTAAGTGGGCTATAGACTAAGAAATAACCTGCAAATCAAGAAAGGATAGACTATAATGGATTGGGCCTGCAATAAAATTTGAGCTTACAGTGCATCAATTTAGAGCATCCAACATGTAAGATCCACATAGGGGCATCCATGTAGCTTGTATGGGAAAAATATTAGGGGAGGCAATTCGTGTTCGCAAGTTGAGTTCGTGTCATATCGAGTCATGAGTATTCGTTTATATGGGTTGACTCAATCCAACTTGTTTAGTAAATGTGTTAGGAACTCTCAACCTGAATACGGCCTATTTATTAAACAAGTCAACCTGACCTAACACGTTTAATTCATTTAATTAACAAGTCATATAAAGATCAATACAAATGACCCGTTTAATAATTTGTTTAATAATCTATTTGATTAATAGGTCATATCTAATTTATATAATTTTCATCAATTCCCATATATCTAAAATTAAAATACAATTACAATCATAAATATAGTAATAAACATATAAAAACAACCATAAATTAAGCAATAATATCAAAATGACTAATAACTTTATAAGCTAAACGGGTCAAACAGGTCAGACGGGTTCGCATGTTGAATATGAACATGACTCATTTATTAAACAAGTTAGCCATGTCAACCCGAATATGACCCGAACCCATTTATCCTCAACTCATGACCTGTTTATAAGTGGGTTAGTCGTGTTGGGTTCACAGGTCGTGTCAGATTTCGTCATCCCTTAAAAAATACCCTGACACCTTGTTAAACTTTAGGGTAGTGGGACTTACACTCATGAATTTTCATTTTAGCAAATTTAGTAATGTCATATACCCAACGCTAGAAAAAAAACAAAACAAAAAAATCTCAAACCTTTGAAGCACATCTCTTTGCACAGACAAACAGATACACAGAAGCCATCAACAGATTATGCTACAAGAATAAAGACTCTTTCATATGTCCACCACAACTGCAAGTCTTAAAAGATCAAACATGCAGGAAACATATATTGCAAATTGAGGTCTAGTAATTTTCTACAATGCGTTGTTATGCCAGACCAAAGAATCAAATGACCAGCTACAATTAACTTCAAGTCGGTTAACACATGACAGGAGAAAACAAGGCGTTTTGCAATGCAACATAAAAAGGTTAAAGGATATGAGTATAATTTATTTAAGAAATAGATTTCAGTCAAAAGAAGTCACTGTCAAAGAACTCGACCTACTGAAGTACCAAAAGGTGTGCCGTGCAGGTTGGTTAATCATAACTTACACTACCAGGTGTTGCGCCATATGTAATAATTTTTAATGATAGAAATTAAGAGTAAAAAAAAAAAAAAAAAGACAATTTTCAATCGCAACCTTCAAATAGAAAAAGTTGAAAAATTAAAATTAAAAAGTGAAGAAGTAAAATATTTGGTAAGAGAAATAAGAGTAAATCAATTTGGTGCAATATCCTAAAAATTGCATGTGATGTCAATTTGTAATTCAGCCACCTAGAGAGAAAAGCAATCAAATAGTCACAAGCCAAGCATCAGGATGGAAGACATTGCCACGTGATAAGATTTGAGGAGGATAAATTTACAAGCATCCTAGGTTACAATAATTCTCACGGGGTACCCAATATATCAAAACAGAATGACCAAAACTTTAAATTAAAGTACTACGAAGAAGAAGAAGAAGAAGAAGAAGAAGTAGGCCCAAAGCCATTGATATTTGTACAACTCTGAACTTTAATGTTGGAACCCTCATCATCAACTACACCAATCTCTGTTGAAGAGTCTTCGTTACTCAAAACTTAGCATGGGAATCTATGCACGTGAGGACTAATAAGAAAGAAAGAAATAATTAAATAAGATAATAAAGAGGTAATTATTATTATTATTATCTATATATATATATATATATATTATGTATAAAACCAATGCCTCTAAATCTCTTACAATTTTTCACGTCAGCATAATATTTAAATAAAATTATCATTTTATTTAAATATTTTAAACTCAAACTTATCATTATCATTTTTTTTAAAATTTTTTTTTTTGTTTAGTTCAAACTTAACAAAGAGTGAAATTCTATCTCTCTAACAAGTCTAACTTAAACTCAAACTCATACATTGATTAAAAAAAAAAAATTGAATAAATCCTATATTAAGATTATCCTACACGTGGCTTTATTTGGATAAATATAAAAATCATCAATTATTGATAAGTTCAACTTCTTTGGATGATAAAACAATTCTACTGCAACTTCTTTAAATAGTCATTTTCGTACATAAATAGGGGTGTCAAATGGGTGGGTTTGGGGTGAGCATAATTAAGTTGGGCATATAAAACTCATTCACCCATTAAAATCCATTTAACTAATTGCTTCTAACCCAAACCCAACCTAACCCAATTATAATGGGTAAACCCCAATCCACACAATTATCAAAATTACCAAAATGCCTCCTAAAGTGAAAAGGACCAAAGTACCAAAATATTTTAGTTTGCATTTTTTTAATGACACATCACCATTTTAATTTTCTGTCACTTTCTCGTCAATTTTCTCACTCTGCTCCTCCCCTTCGACTTTCTGATCTTGCTCATCCAATTTCGCCACCTTCACCTCCTTGCTCTTCTTCGTCTCGGCCTTGGCGGTCGAGTCCGCGTGATCTTGTTCATTGATCGTATCGTATTTTTTCTTCGGGGCCACGACTCACCAGAGCTTGACCGCAACATTGGCAATGGAGTGGTACTTCTGCATTTGGAGCACTGGGATCCAATTTAGCCTCCGGCGGTGTATTGTACCGAACACCGCATCATATTCCATGGAATAATATTCTGTTTGGCTATGGAGAAAATGCTGGAAAAGATGAAGAGAATTGGATTTTGAGTTTCAAATGTTCTCTTAACGTATTTCTTTAATATTTCGACTCTGTTTGGTTATCGAGAAAATCATAGGATGGTTAATTTTCATTCGTTTAGTCCAATTTTTTTTAATTATTATAAACTACGTTTTATTCTTCTTCTTCTTCTTCTTTTTAATTATTTTTTATTTGTGAGTAATATTTTGTTTGGTTGGGGAGAAAATTCTAGAAAAGGGAAAGAGAATTTGTATATTTGAGTTTCAAATGTTCTCTTAAATTTCTTAAATAGTTGGACTCTGTTTGGTTATCAAGAAAATCACAGGATGTTTAATTTTCATTTGTTTAGTCCAGATTTTTTATTATTAAAAATTATGTTTTATTCTTTTTTTTTTAAATATTTTTTATGAGAAGGGCTGGGTTGAATTTGGTTATACTGTTTTTGGGTTAAATGAGCTTCAATGAGTTTTTAGTTAAAATTCAATAATTACTGAGTCTAATTGGGTTGATGCTTATTTAACTCAACTAATAATTGGGTGGGTTTGTGGGCAGACAAATGGGTTTGAGCTTATTTTGCCACCCTTATACATAAACCATCAAACTCTTTTTAGCTATTTTTTACAAAATAAAAAAATTTACAATAATTGAAATTATTCTTTTGAATGTAACCCATCTTTCTTTTATATTTTTTTATTGTTTAGTTATATATATATATATATTGTGTTGTTTCAATAATTTCTAAGAAGTGAAAAATCATCTAATTCTTTAATATTTTTTATTCTTTTAGAAGTTTTAATATCTGAATTTTTGAGTTATTTTTTTGCAGTATTTGAAATTTTCTAAAAAAATTTTTGTAAGCAATTTCATGTTTAAGCAATGACTTATTCATCAAATTGTAACACAAATTGAAGTCATACAAGAACAAATCATGCAATAGTGTAGTTTCTTAACTAATTTAAAATTTTATAAAATTATTTTAGTTTACTTTATAAATATGTAAGCTCCCGTGCATTGCACGAATTAGCAATTAGTTATTATTATAAGCAAATTCGGGGTGAGAATATATGAGAAAGAAATATTAGGAAAAAGACCAAAAACAGATGGCTTGCTGAAAATAGAAAGTGACTTTCGAATAGCTGAAGGGACATTTTCACAAAGTCTGGAATGCGTGCTGCAAAGGCTACCTTTAAGAACCACTACAAAGCTATTATTTGTCAGTGTCAACCGCCCAACCCAATATTACAACTTTTCTCATTTACTCTCTCTCTCTCTCTCTCTCTCTCTAAGTTTTTATTATTATTAGTTTTTACTTACTAGTATTAAACAATTTCACATATCAGTAAGTGTAGAATTCTTTTGTCAAAATATTTCTCTCTTGTTTGGTTTGAGAGGAAAATGAGGGAAAGGAAGAGAAATTAAATTCTTTCTGCTGTTTGGATAGTATGATAGAAAAGGAAATGAACTAAATTTGTTAAGAAAACTATCACTTTGGCCCACATTTTTTCCTTTCCCCTAATTTATTTTCTCTTCCCTTTCATTTTCTTCCTTCAAACCAAACATAGGGTTAGTTAGTGCTGACGTCCAACCATCTTTGTTATATATCAAGCCCTGTTAGTTGAATTTACATGTATGTGTCCACATTATCCTTGTGATCATAAAGCTATGTTTGATTGAGAAAAGTAAAAATGGAACAATAGAAAAAGTTGGGAGGATTAAAAAAGCATTTGTATTATATTTGGTTGGTATATAAGATACAAAAATGGAAGGATGAAAATATATATATATATATATATATATAAATTTATTTTGTTTTTTTATTTTTAAATGTTCAGGTTGTTTATTTTGAGTAAAATTAGTTGATTGAGCTTAATTATTTTTAGTTTTGCTATTCGTCATTTTTGTTGTTGGGCTAATTTTTTTAAGCTTGTTAATTATGTTTTAGATTTTAGACTTCTTTTTTTTATGGCATTTAAAAGGATCAATGCCATTGTTAAAGGGGACTAAGTATAATTTTATTGAACAAATTGCTAAAGTCAGTACATAAAGGGAAATAAAACAAAAAGAAAGAATAATTATAATAAATTATTTTTCCCTTTTATCCCTATTAATTATAAGCTAACAATATATTATGAGTCTATAAAAGTAGTTTTACATAAAGGGTAACATTTTCCTTTATTATTTTTAAAAAATTAGATGGAAGTTCAACTAACATTTATTTGTGTTTTTAACAGTGGCGTTTAAGATTTAAATATTTTTATTTCATTTGTCAATTTTTTTTTTTAAATTTAACAAAATGTGAAAGATGTGGTGGTCCCTTAGTAACTCTCTCAAATTTCTATTTTCTCCTCTTTTCCACTGTATCCATTCTAAGGATTTTACATCTTTTTTTCTTCCATCCCTTTTTTTGGTTTCCCCTTTCTTATTCACCAAAAGGAGCATTACACTATGCTTGGTTGGGAGGAAATGTGATTAATGGAAAACACATGTTTTCCGTTGTTTAATTCATAATGAAAAGTGGGAGGAAAAGGTAGGTCCAAAATTTTCTACTCTAGCCCACTAAAATTAGATCTCTTCAAATGAATACATTGAATAGCTTAAGTCAAAGGGGTCAACTACCAATTTTCTTACCTTTTGGTTGCTTATTTTATTTATTTATTTTTTTAATGGGCATGATTTTTTTTTTTTTTGGTTGAATAAATTGTGTATGACTGCTGTTTGTTTTTAACTGGGGATGATTGAGCTTTGCTTTAAACGGGGCAAGTTTGCTTCTCTCTCTTTTTTTTTTTTTTTTTTTTTTTTTTTTTTTTTTTTTTTTTTTTAATTTGGGGCATGCTTTCTTCTAGCATAATTAAATGGTAGAAATGTGGCCTTTCTCTAATATGCACACAAATAATTTTTTTAAATTTAAATAAAAAAGCAAATATTCTATTGAAAAATTACTGTTTATATTAGTTCTTATTAATAGAAAAATATTAATTCTTTTTGTAACTTTTAACCAAAAAAAAAATCTTAGTTATTATATATAATAGGGGCATGATAGTAAATGTATATACACATTTTTCATACTATCACTTCTCTTATCAATCAAANTTTTTTTTTTTTTTTTTTTTTTTTGGTATCTTTGATGCTTGCGTCTATTACTGGGTAAGGAGAAAATATTTTGTTAAAATCTTTTAAATGTTCAGGTTGTTTATTTTGAGTAAAATTAGTTGATTGAGCTTAATTATTTTTAGTTTTGCTATTCGTCATTTTTGTTGTTGGGCTAATTTTTTTAAGCTTGTTAATTATGTTTTAGATTTTAGACTTAACTTTTTTTTATGGCATTTAAAAGGATCAATGCCATTGTTAAAGGGGACTAAGTATAATTTTATTGAACAAATTGCTAAAGTCAGTACATAAAGGGAAATAAAACAAAAAGAAAGAATAATTATAATAAATTATTTTCCCTTTTATCCCTATTAATTATAAGCTAACAATATATATGAGTCTATAAAAGTAGTTTTACATAAAGGGTAACATTTTCCTTTATTATTTTTAAAAAATTAGATGGAAGTTCAACTAACATTTATTTGTGTTTTTAACAGTGGCGTTTAAGATTTAAATATTTTTATTTCATTGTCAATTTTTTTTTTTAAATTTAACAAAATGTGAAAGATGTGGTGGTCCCTTAGTAACTCTCTCAAATTTCTATTTTCTCCTCTTTTCCACTGTATCCATTCTAAGGATTTTACATCTTTTTTTCTTCCATCCCTTTTTTTGGTTTCCCCTTTCTTATCACCAAAAGGAGCATTACACTATGCTTGGTTGGGAGGAAATGTGATTAATGGAAAACACATGTTTTCCGTTGTTTAATTCATAATGAAAAGTGGGAGGAAAAGGTAGGTCCAAAATTTTCTATCTAGCCCACTAAAATTAGATCTCTTCAAATGAATACATTGAATAGCTTAAGTCAAAGGGGTCAACTACCAATTTTCTTACCTTTTGGTTGCTTATTTTATTTTTTATTTTTTTTAATGGGCATGATTTTTTTTTTTTTTGGTTGAATAAATTGTGTATGACTGCGTTTGTTTTTAACTGGGGATGATTGAGCTTTGCTTTAAACGGGGCAAGTTTGCTTCTCTCTTTTTTTTTTTTTTTTTTTTTTTTTTTTTTTTTTTTTTTTAATTTGGGGCATGCTTCTCTTCTAGCATAATTAAATGGTAGAAATGTGGCCTTTCTCTAATATGCACACAAATAATTTTTTTAAATTTAAATAAAAAAGCAAATATTCTATTGAAAAATTACTGTTTATATTAGTTCTTATTAATAGAAAAATATTAATTCTTTTTGTAACTTTTAACCAAAAAAAAAATCTTAGTTATTATATATAATAGGGGCATGATAGTAAATGTATATGACACGATTATTAAAAAAAAAAAAAAAAAAAAAAAAACCAACAGCAGACACCTGTCGAGTTTCATTTTCATAAATAATCGCATTGTAATGTATTAAAAAACAATAATTTTGTATCTTTGTCTTCGTTAATGTTTTGTTAATACTAAATGAATGTTTTTTTAAAAGAGGAAAATGGATGCTTATTTGGAGTTTCATAATGATTTTTTTTTAATACTTCCGCCCCCTTAACTCTAAGTCTTGGCTTCATTCCTGAATGTAATTCTCTCCATTATTCAATAAAGAGACATATTTATGAAAGTTTTCTTATTTGTTCCACAATAAAATATGTGTCAACTCCACGGACTTGCACACACAACACATTCTCCTAAGATTTTCCTAAACCTAAATTAGCCAAAAAAAAAAAAAAAAAAAAGATCCTCACACCACTACGTGAGTTCATAATTTAATCCTAATTTTTGCTAACTTAAGTATCGATGAGTCCCCTGTTGGAACAATCTGACAATCCTCTGGTGCCATTTCAGTCCTCTGTGTAGGTGTTTATTGACAATTGGATCAACTACATCAACATTCACCTTGTTAAATGTATAGATTATTATCAAACGCAATGTATTATACCATGTTGTGTATGCTAGAATGGATGCGGAAAAGGAAGCATAGAATAGGAACATTAAGGACACGAGGGTTACATGGTTCAGCCTTGTCGGCCTACATCCACGGAGGAATCCCTTAAGGGCTACATCTTTATTGTATAAGAGTGTAGTACAAAACCTTTTTTTTATAATGAACCCTAACATGAGTATATATAGGCGACTAAACCCTAAACTACTAGTACAAGCAGGAATGGGCTTGGGCATATTACATTGGGCTAATATGACTAATATATATCTCTAACACACCTTTAGGGATTATCTACTACTTTGATTTTTATCTTCTAATTAGAATTGTTTGTTTTTTAAGATAATAAAGTTGTTTGACAATCTTAGGTTATTTCTTAAGTAGAGTTGACTTAATTCATGGTTCATATTATGTTTCTATTAGTAGAAAAACACATAAAAAGTTATGGGAAATAGACTTGACATTGAATTAATAAATCTAAGAATATTTTGGGAAAAATAAATAATTCCTTTAATTGATTGTTAGAAGTAAACCAAACAATGAAATTTTATCAAATTCTTAATCAAATCATGTGTAAATATAGTTACTCACTTACACTTATATGAAATCAAATTCTCAGGCATCGTTTTTTCAAGAATCTAGATGTTGGGAGGTATAACCAAACTCTACGTTGCCATTAACTTACAAAAGATGTATGGAGACCACATATTGCAATCGTTTAAAAATATTAAAAACTTAATTGACAAAATTAAAAATTTAAGAGCCAATTTAAAATAGGGTTTAACTTTTTTTTTTTTTCTATTTTCTTTTTCTTTTTCTTTTTTTAACTATGTACGTGACCTATAAAGAATGCAAATAAATGATTATAAAAAAAAAAAAAAAGAATGCAAATAAATTACTACAAAAGTACATGTCTAGAAGTAGAAAGTCATAAAAAGAACATCAGTAGTGTGTCTTCACATTTCTGGTGTGTGTACATATATATATATATATATATATATTGTGAGGTGATATATTGTGAGGTGGAGTTGGATCTGATTTAAGTTTTTTTTTTTGGATGAACAGGATCTGATTTTAGTACTGATCTGGGGTTTATTGTTGGAAAAACTGGTTTTGCATCTCATACAAAACCCATAGTGGGAGCAACACAATAATCTACTTCATTCATGATAGATAACATGTAACATTGAATCTAGAATAAAGAAAAGAAAGCGTACCTTAGTGTAGTAAAATTCAAAAACAAGAATTGAGAATACCTTTAACCTTCATCCCAATTCCACATGGTGTCCAAGATGAGTGGTCTCTCAATCAGTTCTTGTGTACGTTGATTTTCCTTTGGAAAAGTGTATTTTCAAGATCCTATAGAGAAAAACTATTTTCTCTTCCTTTTAATCATATGTACGTTTTAACTACCTTGACAGTTACTTTATTTAATAACTCTTATTAAGTAAATAATTGATTATCTAATTGGGTTAGCCTTTTGGGCTAACCCAATTGGGCTTAAGTATGTGGCTTGAGATGGGATCAAAGGGACTAATAAGGCTCTAGCTCCAATGGGCCTCAGACTTATCTGTCAACTCTTAATGAGCCCAAAGTTACCATTAATTATATAACACGTACCACTATAGAAATATAATTGCATTCTATGCCTTATTAATTAATTATTTCCTAAGACTCTAATATGATATCATTTGACCCCTCCATGAAATATCCATAGTGAATAAAGTCATGATAAACTGTCACTTTGTAAACAAATATTTTATTCTTTGAGTACTCAGTTTAATCTTTTAGTTTTTCATAAAATATGAACTGTAGTAACGCTTTATTAAAATGGCCAGTCCTGAATAACCAGTTCCCATCAAACTTATCTCAATGAGATATTTCGTGTCTCTATTGAAAGAGATTATGGATTCCATACCATTAAAATAGATCTCACTCTTGATATATCAAAGTAACCTACATTTCATGATCGGGTTCACTATCCTCTCAGGATTGAAAGTCTATGAAATTAGAAGTCATGAGATTAATTATTCATGTGACAGTTGTTAATTGAATAATTAATCTCATAGCAGTCCAGTTCAATATGTTTTACACACTTAAGATATATTAACACATCAACTAGAAGTCTCTACTTCCATAATCAAGACAAACCATTTTAGTTAATATGTTATAATCTTCGCACATAAAACGCTCAATTTCATCACCGGCTACAAACTATATTTTGAGTTTACAAGGAACTTGTAATTTATATCATCTATAACTAAATCACATACATTCCATCTCAAGAACTATGATAATGTCCCATTAGTTTATTTATAAATAGTCTCATATAATTCAATAGTTTAATTGTTTATAACATTCCAATAAATTTGATTTTAGGGCACAAATCCTAACAATCTCCCACTTGCCCTCAAAGACAATTTTGCATATATCTAACACTTATTTCCCTTTAGAGTAGGTCATAGTTACTCTAAGGCAATGTCTGGAGAGAAGTTTCAGCTAAATTTATTGCATAAACTATCTTTTCTACTACTACATCCCAAGCTCTAGTATCTCTCTATTAAGATGATACTTACGCTTAATGTGTATCTTCACCACTTAGTGTGAACACATATTTTGAAGTCAAATTTCATGAATCACAATCAAACTACAAGTCAGTATTTGTACAACTAGTAACCATCAAATCCTCACTTTGGTGGATAAGCATATGATCTCCTGTTCTCCTAAAATACTTGTGTGTATGCTTTACTCCCATGAAGTTAAGTAATGCTGGATTTTAATTGACATTTGCTTACCATGCCCACTACAAAATTGATACTTGGCCTAGCATATAGCATAGCATAACTGAGACTTCCTATTAACATAGTATAAGGAACCGTCTTCATATGCTCTTTCTTTTATAAGTCTTAGGACTATAGTCCTTTACAAAAGAACTTCAAACTTAAAAGGAAGGAATCCTTTCTTGAAGTATCACATGCTATACTTAGCTAGAATCTAATCTATTTAAGGAGTTTGAGATAAACCCACATCCTAATTTTTGAGTCTTATCAAAGTTTGACTCTTAGGATGTGACCAATCTAACCCAAGTACTTTATATCAAACTGGTCTTGACAACAAAATTTCTATTGATGACAATATCTATACATCATTCTAAATGATTAGAATGTCATCAACATAAATTAAGAGATTTATTACTCTATATAGCTTTTACACACATAAGGCATTTCACTACTTGATCAAAATCAAACAATTTGATTGCTTGATCAAAGATGATATTGTATGATCTAGATGCTTGCTTTAGTCCATAAATGGATTTTAAGCAACTTGCATACTATATATAACTGGTTCTTTGCTATGAACTAGTCTAACTACATCATATAGATGTCTTCATCAAGATTGCCACTAAGAGAAGCTTTCTTGATATCCATTGCCATATTTCATCCAAATGAAATATAATGGATAAGAGAATCTAGATAGAGTCAAACATGACTATTGGTGAAAAAATCTTTTCATAATTGATCTATTTCTTTTTGAATAATTCTTTTCGCCACTAGTCTTGACATTGAAGGTTTACACCTTCTAATCTATCAACCTCAATATCTTGTAGACCTCTTTGAAAACAATGGCTTATTGCCATTAAGTGTCTCTACAAGTTCTAGACTTTAAATAGAGTCTAATTCTATTTACATAGCCTTGATCCAGTAATCTATATTCATATCATCTGTTGCCTCTACATAAAACTGAGGATCAAATTCATATCCTTATGGGATAACTTCTCAAGTTCATCCCTAATGTACGAATTTATTAGGTAATTTGATAATCCTCCCACTACAATATTGTACTAGTGTACTAGCTATCTATAAAATAATGTCTTGTGGTTTATCTAATACAACCATCTCATTGCTAAATGTATCTTAAGATTATTCACATAGTCATCATCTAGAAACTTTGTATTTGTATTTTACAAACACCTTGTTATTTTTATGACTACTAAAATAATCTTCTACAATTCCTTTTGGATACCCAACATTAACACACATTTTTCTACCTTTTGATACTAATTTGTCAGACGTCCTTTCTAGCACAAGTGCTGGACATCTCCAAAAGTTGAAATATCATATACTGGGTTTTCACCCAATCCACAATTTGACAAATGTCCTAGGAACAAACTTTTGAAATCAATTTTAGAAAATGTATAGTAATAATTAGAGTATATCTCCAAAAGAAATAAGCAAATGGAAATACTTATCATGTACTTTACTATTTCTAAAAGAGTCTTACTCCTCCTTCGTGTATGCACTGACTTAAAGAAGTCATTGAAACTGTATTCCTTTACAATAAAGGAACCCTAGGTCATATTATCCTCTAAATTGAATATGTAGATTGCGAATAAAACAAAAAAAATGGTTCTAAAAGCCCATTTTTCACCAGTCTTAAATATCATTTAGATTAATAGGACCCTAGAATTAAGTTCCAAAACATACAATACTAAAGGATGGAAACTTTCTCTTTAAAAATAAAACATGTAAATTTCCATCTAGATTACAATCATGGACAATGCTTAACTTTACCAAAATGGAAACACTTTCCTTTTGGTCATGCTTTTGAGTCTAATTTCCTTTTTGGCAACTCCTAGTCCAACTAGTTTGCCCAACTGTTTGGTATTTTTATTCTTCTTCTTATCCTTACCTTTCGGTTAAGGCTTAGAATTTGAATTAAGTCATATTGATCCTAACCTTAGCTTTAAGGATGTTTTCTATTGCGTAGAACTCACTCATCAACTAAGATAAAATAAAAAGAATTTATTTACTGTCAAAATAATCTGAATTGATCAAATGATTCTAAAACGAACTTCTGGATCTTATCCATATGAGATTAACAATTAATCTCTACATCCAAGGATTCCAATTTTTTTAAAGATGAAATATTTTCATAAAATAACATAGAATTGGAACTCCTTAAGCTTTTCTTGGCACTCAATATGATTTATATCAAATATATCCTAGTAGCACAATATTTTATACCAAACATCTCATTTAGACTTAATATAAAGTCTAAACCTAGTGCTAACTCTTGCATCTCATGCTGTAGTACAATTGAGATAGAAGCCAATGTAATATGTTAGCATCTCAATAAGACTATGATCACATCATAGGCTGTCTTCCAAAAATGCATCATATATGAGAAATTATGACTATGTTGAATTGAAACATATTTATGTACTTCAACTCCTTTAAGCACAATGTCCAAAATTGTTTCTTATTCAATGTGATTCAATTAAAATAGTAGCTAGAGAACAAAAATTTATGACAACTTTAATTTGAAACTATGAACATAATTAGAAGGACATTATAATTTTGCATCCACAACCATGTAATATGGAACCCTAAAACCATATTATATTAGGTGCAATGACAACCCAATCCCACAATCAATATTCCTCGATAGCAAGGTCATACCAATCACTATGATCAGGCGAGAACTATTCTCATTATTAATGCTATCATGGTAACTCTTACCAAACAAAAATAATTTGCCATTCTTCCTTTAGCCTCTAGTAATAATGACATAGCTCCGTTGGGAGGTTAACATTACACTTAGTCTAGTGTACACCATTGCCTAGACTCTATGTGAGTGACCAAGTAACTCCACTATAGAGTGGTCGTTCTCAATATAAAAACACACTTCATCCTTCGTTAAGAAGTTTAATTTGTAGTACAATGAATTAAACACCTTCCGTAGGGAGCAAGGCATATACGCTAAGGCGAGGTGCCTAGTCACACTACTATAAACCGGCAATGGAGGCCGTGAGAATCAACCCTTGAATCTCTTTCCCACTAGAAATTTTAAAACAAGTGGATTGTCTTGAAATCATTGTGATCTTATCACAATTTTAACCCCATACATCAAATGTGTTTAATTGTTTAAATTCAATGTGATCCAACTAAGTCACGTCACAATAGCATAACAAACATTCGCGTAATCACAAAGAAGTTTAACCATGTAATCCGTGAAGTAAATACCATCTACATGGAATGCAAGGCTCGAGGCCAAGACAAGGTACCTACTCACATTACAATAAACTTAACAAAAGGGTTATTTTAAATCCAACGCTCTCACTTATTATTTGGGTTTTTCTTCAAATTATTATGATCTCATCACAAATTATAACCTTGCACTTGTTAAAGACTCTAATCTCATTAGAATCACTAACTAAAATGGAAGTCCTAAACTATTCAAGATTCCATATACACTGACGGATCAAAAATTAGTTATATAGAACTCTATCCTTAACTTACTTGATTAAGAATTCTAATCTCATTAGAAACTATATAACTTTTAATTAGAGCTTCAATCTTATTAAAAACTTTTAATTAAAATAAATTAAGGACTTTTAATCATACAACAATTCCAATCTCATTAGAATCTTTCTTAAAAGACAAGTCCTAAACTATTTAGGACTAAGAGTTCTACTTAACTAATATATTTTAATCTCATTAGGCCTTTTAGTTAAATAATGATAAATAAATATCCTTAACTTTTAAGGACTATAAAATCAACCACTTTATACATAATTATGTGTAATCTCATCACACATGGCTTTGCACTTTATCTATGTTTTAACACTTGATCAACACTAATCAAATTAGTTTTACATAATCAAAAAACACCTTTTGATTTTATAAATAAAGATTTATAGATCAAACATTAAGGTTTTCAAGATGAAGATCAAGAACCCTAATATGCTAGAAATTCTTGAAAATAAAATCCTAATCTCATTAGGAATAAATTTCATTAAAGGAATACTTTAATCCTAGCATTAACATAAACCGTTTGATTATAAAAATATATCACTAGACTAGCAACTGTACATGTTCATCATTCAATATAGAAGACAATTCAATCATTCATTTATGTCCAGTGAAAAAACAAACCCTACATGCAATATAATAACCGAGATAGATTTCAGCAAAAAAAAAAAACCGAGATAGATGTCGGTCCACAATATACATTTATATATGCCTATGGGTCCACGTCAATGGCAAAATTGAATCTCTTTGGGTCCACAATAGTGATAGTTATTAAATGAAATTCAACAACTGGGCCCAATTGCCAACTATATCCATAATCATAGAAGTATGATAGATAGCAAGTTTCCCGGACAAAATTGCAAAATGCCCCTTTTGGGCAAACTAAGCAGCGTTTAGCCATCTTTCTCAAACTAATTAGGGAAATGCCCCTCTTTTGAAAATTGAGTTTCTCAAAATCGATTTAGGCCCTATAGCGGCGTTTTTAAGGAGCCTATAGTGATGTTTTCAGGACCTATAGTGGGGTTTTATAACTCGATTTATATAAAATCGAGTTATAGGTAAAAAAAAATTTAAAAAATTGCCTATAACTCGATTTATTGGAAGTCGAGTTACAAAACGTCACTATAGGTCCTGAAAACATCATTATAAGTCTTTAAAAATGCCGCTATAGGGCTCCAGAATTATTTTTTTTAAAGAGGGGCATTTCCATAATTAGTTTGAGAAAGAGGGCAAAACGCTGCTTAGTTTGCCCAAAAGGGGCATTTTGCAATTTTGTCCCAAGTTTCCCACACTCCCACGCAGTACCGAAAACCAAAACAGTTTTAATACTTAACTCTTTGATAGGGGCACAGAAAAAAAGAAAAACTATTTGGCTTCCATCATTCTTTGATCAAGAATGAACGTGGGCGCATAGTGAAAAAGCAAAAAACGACTTCATATAGTTCTCTTCTCGCTATCTCAAACAAAACATATAGAAACATGCTCAATTATTAATCTAACAATAAATTAATAAAACCCAACATGTATCTATATCAAACCACCCGTTCAACAAGTATGTAGAAAAATTTGATGCAGAAAATTAAAAACACCAAGAAAAATACTTTTTTTGATTCTAAAAATTCAATCACATGTTATACAAGCATGATATTGAAAACCTGGCTCTGATATCAATTGTTAGAAAAATTGATTTTGCATCTCATACAAAACCCATAGCAGAAGTACCACAAGAATCTACTTCATTCATGATAGATAACATGTAACCTTGAATTCTAGAACAATGAAAATAAAGCGTACTTTAGTCTAGTAAAATTCAAAAACAAGACTTGAGAATACCTTTAACCTTCATCCCAATTTCACATGGTGCCCAAGATGAGTGGTCTCTCAATTAGTTCTTGTGTACATTGATTTTCCTTTGGAAAAATGTATTTTCAAGATCCTGTAGAGAAAAACTGTTTTCTCTTCCTTTTAATCATACGTACGTTTTAACTGCCTAGACAGTTACTTTATTTAATAACTCTTATTAAATAAATAACCGATTATCTAATTGGGTTAGCTTTTTGGGCCAATTCAATTAGGCTTAAGTGTGTGGCTTGAGATGGGACCAAAGGGACTAATAAGGCTCTGGCTCTAATGGGCCTTAGACTTATCTGTCAAATCTTAACAAGCCCAAAGTTATCATTAATTATATAACAAGTACCACTATGAAAATATAATTGCATTCTAGGCCTTATTAATTAATTATTTCCCAAGACTCTAATATGATATCATTTGACTCCTCCATGAATTACCATAGTGAACAAAGTCATGATAAACTGTCACTTTATAAACAACTATTTTATTCCTTGAGTACCTAGTTTAATCTTCTAGTTATTCATATTTATAAAATCTATTTTCATAAAATATGAACTTTAGTAACTCTTTACTAAAGTGGCCAGTCCTGAATAACCAGTTCTCATCAAACTTATCTCAAGGAGATATCTCATGTCTCTATTAAAAGAGATTATGAATTTCATCTTGAGAATATGTGTTCCCTCAACGCTACATGTAGTTACCCAAAATACTGAGATTTTGACCGTTAAACTAGATCTCACTCTCGATATATTAAAGTAATCCGCATTTCATGATCAAGTTCACTATTCTCTCAGGATGGAGAGTCCATAAAATTAGAAGTTGTGAGATTAATTATTCATGTGACAGTTGTTAATTGAATAATTAATCTCACAACGATCCAGTTCAATGTGTCTTACACACTTAAAACATATTAACACATCAACTAGAAGTCTCTACTTCCATAATCAAGACAAACCATCTTAGTTGATATGTATCTTCGTAGATGAAATGCCCAATTTCATCACCGACTACGAACTATATTTTGAGTTTACAAAAAACTTATGATTTATATCTTCTGTAACTAAATCACATAAATCACATACAATGCATCTCAAGGACTATGATAATGTCCCATTAGTTCATTTATAGATTGTCTCATATAATTAAATAATTTAATTATTTATAACATGCCAATAAATTGGATTTTAGGGCACAAACCCTAACACTTATGGCATCTTTGCATCAATCATTGCTCTCTCTCATGCCAAAATCATTACAAACTTATCAAAATCCCAATTCATGACAATGGAAACAAGCCTTTCACTAATCAATAATAAAGAACTAACCTTTCCCACGGTTATAAATATAAATCATTCTGCATAGCATATTGTTTTATGTGCACATTTTTTTTATATCCTAAAAGCTGTGGAGTGGAAGAGATTTTTACCTCACCTGAGAGAGAGAGAGAGAGAGAGAGAGCTTTTATATGAAATGAAGATTATGGGGGTCGGGGCCAATTACATAGCCATATTTGGGCTTGGATAACAATTAATTTGTATATAATTAGGAATATAGCTCACATGGGAGGTCCCATAAAGGATTAGGTAGGTGGCTGATGATGAGACTGTTGTATGGTGGTTTGGGACTATCTATTAGGCCATCAAAGGAGATTCTCCGATGGCCAAGGTACCTTACTAGTGTTCCTATCTAGTTTAACTTCACCCAAAAAACTCTATGTTATGCTCTTGTTCTCTCATGTTTCTTTTCCGCCAAATTATGGAACCCCTCTCCCTTCAAATTTTTTTTTCATTTTCTACTCTCCCATTAGTGGGTCGATAATGATAGGAATATTCTACTTGTGCATAGGCCTCACCACCTGTAGGATTTGGGTGGCCCCTTGAGTCTAGAGTACTGTTCCAACATGTCTAATCTCGTACCGGGAAGTGGGTCCTCCTAACTCTACCATTGTGACGATTCATTTGTAACTTGAACCATGCATCGAGGCCCTTGCTCGGACGGTGGACTCCCCCAAGACATTATTTCTCCTTGACACTACTTCCCCTCCTTGGAAAACAAAAGTGATTTGTTTGGACCCTAGCATGGTTGCTCACGTGATGACCTCATTATGGGCCTTTCATACATTATGGGTTGGGCCATTAACTTTTTTGGTCGTCTGCCTAAACTCAATCTTGGCCGAACA
Source organism: Quercus suber (assembly GCF_002906115.3). Lineage (NCBI taxonomy): Eukaryota > Viridiplantae > Streptophyta > Magnoliopsida > Fagales > Fagaceae > Quercus > Quercus suber. The sequence goes on along the minus strand of NW_027069512.1, from coordinate 1,413,349 downwards.
ACATTTTTTTTTTTAGAGAGTTTCAACCTATGACGTCCACTTCTAATGATAGTTTTTTATCATCAAACTAAGACACCAATCAATTTTTGGTGTAGGCGGGGATTGATCCTCCAATCTGTTGTTCAACTATCAGAAACTTTACCAGTTAAGCTAACTTTCACCCACTATATAATTCAATCTCATGTATTTGGTCCAACCATAAATATTTTCATATCTTAGAAATGAGATAAATATAAGTTAATTATCATGAATTGGATATTATAGATTTAAATTCTATCATGTGAGTAAGTTTGGTATCACAACTATTTCCATAACTTTACCACAACTTTTACATGTGATGACTTGTTGATCAGTGCAAAACTGCAAGTGCACAGTATCATAGTTTTATAGTAAAGTGATGAGAAGAGCATCGTCCTCAGGGATTGGTAACTTACTTTTAACCAAAAAAAAAATATGTTGTTCAAAGATCAAATTAATAGGAAGAAAACTTCTAGGAAATCGATTTCACCAAGTTCCTCACTATGCTTTACTCATCTAGCTAATTGAATTTAATTCTCGCTGTTTGTTAGAAATCTCCAAAAAAACATCCAAAAGCCTCTTTCGACAGTCAATTGGAAACATTCTTGTTCATCAATTTACACAAGAGTATGCAATTTAATAAAGCAAGAAAGCATTAAGACCAATGATTTTATACTACACAGGTTCATACAAGTCTTTCGATCTCTATATTTACCTATGCCGAAATATTCAAGATCTATCCTATAATTCCCTCTTTCGATAGCAAATCACAAGATCAAAATCATCTAATTAATGGCCAGTTAATTAGAAGCAATAAGCTCAGAATAAATCAGACAAACATGAAAAGAATTAATTCAAGTTAACATAGAAAAGCAAGCATAGTTCGGAACTAGATTACATCGTTTTCCTAGAACAAAGAAAATTTAGTTCATGCTAAAAATTAAATTCAACACAAACGAATTTACCATAATTTTTCTGAGAAGATTTGAAGGAAAAAATGAACACAAAAATCTGCTTCAGCCTCCCCTTTCTTTCTACGTCAACTTCAACCTCTTTTTTGCTTCAGCCTCTCCTTTCTTTCTGCATCAACTTCAGCCCTCTGTTTCAGCGTTTTTCCTCTGTTTCAGCCCCTCTATTTCAGCGTCTTCTACTTCAGTTTAGCCTCCTTTTTTAGTTTCGGCCTCTCTGTCCAGCAAAGAACCTGTTCTCTCTGCTCTGTTTTAGTTCTCTTTCAGTGCCTTTTTTTTTTTCCCTGTTTCAGTTCTCTTTTTCTTCAATTTAGCGTCCCTCCCTCTCTTTTCAGCCGTGGTGCCCTTTTTTCCTTTAGACGTGGTGCTCTTTTTAGCCTAAAACGTTTTTTTTTTCTTTTCAGCCCACTCACTTAATTTTTCTTTTTAGCCCACTTTTCTTTCTCTCTTTCAGCGCCCCCTTTTTTCTTCTTTTAGCGCCTCAACTTTTCTTTCTCAAACGTGTTGCACTTTTTCAACCCAAAACATTCCTCTGTTCAGCCCAAAACCTTGCTTTCTTTAGCCCAAAAACCTTTCTCTCTGTTCAGCCCAATATTCTCTCTAGCTGCTTCACGTCTCTTTTATTTGGTTAAATCTTTATTTCCTTCAAATCTGCAATAAAATTTAAATAACAATAATGAAGTCTAAAATCAACAAAAATAAATAAAATTAGACTAAAGTTTAAAGTTGAAAAGTGATAAATTATGCCAAATTATGCAAGTCATCACTTGTGAGTGTTGAAACTGTGGACTCAAATGGTTCTACCAAATTTTTTTTTTATCACTTACAACTTGTCACGTAAATAAGTAATAGACTTATCATGTCCATATATATCAATAAAGAATATATAAGGTAGATATAATTTTTAGAGGGGTGATAAAATTACATATCATATTACCATGTGTACCAAAAAAAAAAAAAAAAACCATGTGTACTAGACACGCAATGTTGATTGTGTAAGAAGATTTAGCATGCATTTCCTAGGTAATGATTTTGCGTTTTGCATTTTTTTATTGGGTTTTATGGTATTATTCTTGGACAGCCCAATACTGAAAAATGCAATAATAAACAATAAATTCTGAATTCCATAATACTATTTATAATTTAAAATTTATTTTACTACAGTCTTTTTAATAATAAAATTTTAATTTGCAGCCAAATAAACCTATCAAACAACCCCTTAACCTCATTTTTATTTCTGGCCTGATATTAGGGATGGCAATTTTTACCCGGCCCGCGGGTACCCGACTCGGCCCGACCCTAATGGGCCGGGTTTTACCCGATCCGATTAGGAATAGGGTCGGGTATGGGTTTAAAAAAAACCCGAAGCAGGTCCAGGTCGGGTCCGGGTTTTATTAAAAAAACCCGAGACCCGACCCGAAACCCGGCCCGGTAAAAACCCGGTTAATTGAAATTACTAAAATACCCTAATATATATATATGCCTAAAATTTCTAACCCTAATTCTCATTTCTTCTGCACTCACTCACTCAGCAGCCTCCCTACACTCCCTCCCTCTCAATCTGACACAGCCCCTACACTCCCTCACCCTCACTCCACCGTGAACACCACCAAAAACCCAGACGGCGAGATACCCAACCACCAAATCACAACACCACCGCCTCACCTCGAGCTGTCGCCGTTTTTCTTCGCCAAATCGGAGTTGTCGTCTCTTTTCTTCAGCAAATCGGAGCATCAGTTTTTTCTTCAGGCTTGACCAAATCGGAGAGCATTAGATTCAGCTTCAGCCTTCAGCCTTCAGCTCAAGGTATGCTCTTTACTCTTTACTCTTTTCCTTAACTCCTAGTTAATCTTTTCTCCTAATTTTTTTAACCAGTTTGTACCACCTTCTTTAATTTGTTTATTAGTATTTGATTATTTTCTGTTTTCATTCTTTTATTCTGGGATTACAGCCCGTGCTTTTATTTTTCTTGATTTATTGAACTAGGGGTTGAAACTTGAAACACTTACTTTTATTTTGGCTTGGAACTTGAAACACTATCTGATTACTAAGATAGAGAGAAAATATATTTAGTTGATAAACTTTACCTTAGTATAATCTCCAGTTTTCTAATTTATTTATTTATTTTTCGTTTTGTGTTTAATGCTATTGTGGGTCTTTTGGGAAGGAGGAGAAAAATTGAATGGAAAGAGTATTTTTCTTTAAAGTTTAGACGTGTCAAGGTTGAGCTGAAGTTGAATGTTATAAAAATTTTGTCTTGTTTTATGTTTTGATTGACGTTTGGTTGCTGAGAAACTGTAAGGTAAAGGTTATTAAAGGAAAATAGATGTTTTGGGATCTTCCATGTTGCGGTTTTTTGTGGGTTTGCTTTGTTTAAGTAGAGCTGAAATTCAGAACATTATGAAGTTCTGGTAAATAAGTCACCTTTGTGTGAATTTCTGATGTACTAGCTTCTTATCAAGTGTTTTTTCATTTGCTTTATTTTTATGTTATATATGGTTGGGATCAGAAGTAATAGAAGACTGAGAGCAATTAACAAGATTTTATGGGTTTATTTTTTTTTTGTATATAGAAGCAATATATACTTACTGAAAAGGTAAATAAATAGAAGCATATAGAATCATTCTAAGGGACTTTGTTGACTAGTTGAAGTTGCCTTTGTTTGGTTGCTAGAAACTAGCAAGTACTTTGGAGATATATAAACAGATTGATCCTGCAATTTTTGTGGACCCATGATAAATGTTAATTTTTGTTTTGTGCTGAAAGGGGATGCCCAGTTTGCTATGATATCAAATGGATTTCTTTGAAATATCATAATCTAGTTGTTGAGCAGCTTATTGACATTCATTCATGTAAACACAATGAAAGCTCATATCACCAGAAACTAGGCACTTTAGTTTGCTTCCATGCCTTACTACTTGCTTTGTTGTTGTTGAGGGTTTGGTTTATGGGATAAGTTGTTTGTGGCGTTATACTATTATTGAGTTTGTTAAATATTGTTTGGGTTGTGATGACAATTGTAATGAAATATTGTTTTTTGTGTTTGTTGGGAATGCAGAGCCTAAAACAGAGATGGAAGACACAAACACAAACAAATCTAGCTCTTCCTCGCCAAGTGGCTCTCCCTTGCCAACTATGCGGTCTCCTTCACCATTTTCACGATCACCCTCGCCATTGTCGCCTGGCAGCTCACCCTCAAGATCACCATCACCTTTATGCCCATTAAACAACCAGTAAGTGTTTGAATTTGTTGTTAATCATGTTTAATTTGTGAATTTGTGTAATTATGAATTTGTGCCTATTAATTAATGAGTATGTGTAATAATAAATTTGTAATAATTTGTTTTGATTCTAACTCCCAAACTTCTGAATCAATTAGGAGTCCGAATTCCCCGACGGTGGACTTAGAGGTAGAGGAACAAGAAAGGAGTCAAGGGAGTCCAAGGACAGAGGAAGAGGGAGAGCAAGAGCCTACAAATGAGGACTTGGATACAAGTAAAAAAATCTGTTCTCTCTGCTCTATTTCAATTCTCTTTCAGTGCCTTTTTTTTTTTTTTTTTTTCCTGTTTCAGTTCTCTTTTTCTTCAATTCAGCGTCCCTCCCTCTCTTTTCAGCCGTGGTGCCCTTTTTTCCTTTAGACGTGGTGCTCTTTTCAGCCTAAAACGTTTTTTTTTCTTTTCAGCCCACTCACTTAATTTTTCTTTTCAGCCCACTTTTCTTTCTCTCTTTCAGCGCCCCCTTTTTTCTTCTTTTAGTGCCTCACCTTTTTTTTCTCAAACGTGTTGCACTTTTTCAACCCAAAACATTCCTCTATTCAGCCCAAAACCTTGCTTTCTTCAGCCCAAAAACCTTTTTCTCTGTTCAGCCCAATATTCTCTCTAGCTACTTCACGTCTCTTTTATTTGGTTAAATTTTTATTTCCTTCAAATCTGCAATAAAATTTAAATAACAATAATGAAATCTAAAATCAACAAAAATAAATAAAATTAGACTAAAGTTTAAAGTTGAAAAGTGATAAATTATGCCAAATTATGCAAGTCATCACTTGTGAGTGTTGAAAATGTGGACTCAAATGGTTCTACCAATTTTTTTTTTTTATCACTTACAACTTGTCACGTAAATGAGTAATAGACTTATCATGTCCATATATATCAATAAAGAATATATAAGGTAGATATAATTTTTAGAGGGGTGATATAATTACATATCATATTACCATGTGTACCCAAAAAAAAAAAAAATACCATGTGTACTAGACACGCAATGTTGATTGTGTAAGAAGATTTAGCATGCATTTCCTAGGTAATGATTTTGCGTTTTGCATTTTTTTATTGGGTTTTATGGTATTATTCTTGGACAGCCCAGTACTGAAAAATGCAATAATAAACAATAAATCCTGAATTCCATAGTACTATTTATAATTTAAAATTTATTTTACTACAATCTTTTTAACAATAAATTTTTAATTTGCAGCCAAATAAACCTATCAAACAGCCCCTTAACCTCATTTTTTTTTCTGGCCTGATATTGTTAGTTGGCACTTTGTGACTTCTCCACCAATGGCAATGATAGACTCCTATTTTTTAATACTATTTTAAAAATGAAAAGCAGAGAAAGACAGCAGAACCCACTCCATAACCATAAATGCTTCAATCCAATTTGGCAAGTTGCAAGCCTTTTAAAAGACAAAATAAAACCCCACCTCCACTCTCTTTCTCCCCAATCTCTCTAATCTCCATTCTCTCATAGTCCATGGCCAATACTTTCAATACCAGTACTAATTCTTGCACTGCTCCATCTACCAAACTTAAAAAGTTCACACCCCACAATCACCAGCAACAAGATGAGGTATCGCTACCAGGACTACCTGACCACATAGCCCAACTCTGCCTTTCTTTCGTCAACCCTACTCTTCTTTACTCTGTGTGCCACTCATGGCGTCGCCTAATCTATTCACCTTCCTTCCCTCCTTTCTTCTCTTTATACGCTCTTTTAAATCATTCCCAGTCTTCAAATTCCAATTCCAATTCAATAGAATTCTTCAACTTCGATCCCATCTCATCCACTTGGGACCTCCTTCCTCCACCACCACCACCACTTAGTGTCATTCTCCACCACCCATCTTTCATATCCCGAAACTTCTCGATTCAATCGGTCTCTTTCTCTCAGAACCTCGTTCTCCTCGCCGCCACCACTCATAATTTCTCACCTGCACTCTCTCACCCTCTCATCTTCAACCCGCTCTCCAAGACATGGTCCTTCGGACCCCGACTCGCCACACCGCGCCGCTGGTGCGCTGCAGGCGCAGTGCGCGGCGCGGTATACGTGGCGAGTGGAGTGGGATCCCACTTCTCCAACGACACTGCGCGTGCGTTGGAGAAGTGGGATCATGATTGCCATGGCGAGTGGAAAAAGAAGAGCAGGCTTAAAGATGCAAGATATAGTAGAGATGCAATCGATGCAGTTGGGTGGAGAGGGAAGCTTTGTATGGTGAATGTGAAAGCAAAAGAAGGAATTGTTTACAATGTTGATAAAGATGAGTGGGAGGAGATGCCGGAAGGTATGCTTTATGGGTGGAGAGGACCAGTGGCAGCCATGGATGAAGATGTGATGTATGTGGTGGATGAAGCCAAGGGTGCTTTGAGAAAGTATGACCATGAGAGGGATTTGTGGGAGGAGATTATGGAGTCGGAGAAGCTTAGAGGGGCACAACATGTGGCTGCTGCTGCTGGAAAACTGTGTGTAGTTTGTGGTGAAAATGGGATTGTGGTTGTAGATGTGTTGGCCTCTCCTGGGAGATTGTGGGTGGTGGATTTGCCTAACGGCTTTGAAGCTTTGAGAGTTCATATCTTGCCAAGGATGAGTCGCCCAGACTTTGATTTTCCGGCAGTACCTTCTACATCCATGGAATGATTTTTTTTTTTTTTTTTTTTAGCAATTGTCTAATTTCTATTTATAAAATCAAAATTGTGTTTTTATATTTGCTAGTTACAATTTGATGAAGTTTATTCCATTTTTTAATTCATTGTTGTTGTAGGTTCTTCAACTATATCTGGAGATAGTACATTTCAATCCATTCTTGATGATGGGGAGCCAAATGAAGATGATGGGAGTTGTGCCACAATTGATGGGAGTTGTATTACAATTGATGAAGATTAAATATTTTGTATTAATTTAGTAACTTTTTTATTTTCTTAGACTTGTTTCCTTAATTTGTTGGTTTGTAATTATTCTAAACTTGTGGGATTTATTTCGTAACTTTTTAATTTCTTGGACTCGTTGGACTTTTGATACTTATTTTTTGGACTTGTTGGATTTATTTTATTTTTACGTTTAGTTGGTGATTTTAGTTAAGATTTTGTTGATTAATGATTAAATGGTTATCTTAGCTAGGTAATTTATTGATTTAAAATCTTAGTTATGATTTATTGAATTATGATTATGATATTAGTTATGATTTATTGATTTATAGATTTATAATTAACAGGTGATTTATTGATTTATGATTAGTATCCTTAGCTTATGATTTGGACTGATTTGGCATTTGAACCACGTTAATTATTTAGGCTTGAATATGCAGGCTTAATGTAGGCAAAATATGGGCTTAAATCTAGGCTTAAATCTGGGCAAAATTTGAGCTTAAATCTGGGCTTAAATTAAAATTCGGGCTCAAAATTTTTTTTTCTTTTCTTCGATTGGGCCCGTTTGGGCCCAATTCCTAAATGGGGCCCGCGGGGCGGGTCCGGGCCTCGGAAAAAAAACTCGGTACCCTAAACGGACCGGATCCGGGCTACGAGTCTTGCCCCGCGGATCGGGTCCGGGTATGAAAAAACCCGACCTGAACCCAACCCGTTGCTATCCCCACCTGATATTGTTAGTTGGCACTTGTGACTTCTCCACCAATGGCAATGATAAACTTCTATTTTTTAATACTATTTTAAAAATGAAAAGCAGAGAAAGACAGCAGAACCCACTCCATAACCATAAATGCTTCAATCCAACTTGGCAAGTTGCAAGCCTTTTAAAAGACAAAATAAAACCCCACCTCCACTCTCTTTCTCCCCAATCTCTCTAATCTCCATTCTCTCATAGTCCATGGCCAATACTTTCAATACCAGTACTAATTCTTGCACTGCTCCATCTACCAAACTTAAAAAGTTCACACCCCACAATCACCAGCAGCAAGATGAGGCATCGCTACCAGGACTACCTGACCACATAGCCCAACTCTGCCTTTCTTTCGTCAACCCTACTCTTCTTTACTCTGTGTGCCACTCATGGCGTCGCCTAATCTATTCACCTTCCTTCCCTCCTTTCTTCTCTTTATACGCTCTTTTAAATCATTCCCAGTCTTCAAATTCCAATTCCAATTCAATAGAATTCTTCAACTTCGATCCCATCTCATCCACTTGGGACCTCCTTCCTCCACCACCACCACCACCACTTAGTGTCATTCTCCACCACCCATCTTTCATATCCCGAAACTTCTCGATTCAATCGGTCTCTTTCTCTCAGAACCTCGTTCTCCTCGCCGCCACCACTCATAATTTCTCACCTGCACTCTCTCACCCTCTCATCTTCAACCCGCTCTCCAAGACATGGTCCTTCGGACCCCGACTCGCCACACCGCGCCGCTGGTGCGCTGCAGGCGCAGTGCGCGGCGCGGTATACGTGGCGAGTGGAGTGGGATCCCACTTCTCCAACGACACTGCGCGTGCGTTGGAGAAGTGGGATCATGATTGCCATGGCGAGTGGAAAAAGAAGAGCAGGCTTAAAGATGCAAGATATAGTAGAGATGCAATCGATGCAGTTGGGTGGAGAGGGAAGCTTTGTATGGTGAATGTGAAAGCAAAAGAAGGAATTGTTTACAATGTTGATAAAGATGAGTGGGAGGAGATGCCGGAAGGTATGCTTTATGGGTGGAGAGGACCAGTGGCAGCCATGGATGAAGATGTGATGTATGTGGTGGATGAAGCCAAGGGTGCTTTGAGAAAGTATGACCATGAGAGGGATTTGTGGGAGGAGATTATGGAGTCGGAGAAGCTTAGAGGGGCACAACATGTGGCTGCTGCTGCTGGAAAACTGTGTGTAGTTTGTGGTGAAAATGGGATTGTGGTTGTAGATGTGTTGGCCTCTCCTGGGAGATTGTGGGTGGTGGATTTGCCTAACGGCTTTGAAGCTTTGAGAGTTCATATCTTGCCAAGGATGAGTCGCCCAGACTTTGATTTTCCGGCAGTACCTTCTACATCCATGGAATGATTTTTTTTTTTTTTTTTGATGTGGTCCACCGTCCATGGAATGATTTTTTTTTTTTTCTTTTTGGTTTTTTGTTAAAGAAAATTCATGAATTTTGAGTGAATGAGGTACGTTGCGACTATATTCAATGTCTTCTTCTTCTGATTTTTTTCCTGGTTTTTTGTGTATCTTAAAGTGAAAATTTGTCGGTTTCTGAAAAAGCATATAATTGGCAGCATTTAGGTAGGATATTAATTGATGTTGGAACTTGCAACTTGAATTCCTTTCACGTGCCCTTTGAGTAAAGACGTCCCGACGGCCAGGTTATCCGATAACGTAACTAGTGATGGATATATCATAGCATCCCGGATCCAAAAAAAAAAAAAAAAAATTATTATTATTATTTTACATTTTTAAATACTATTTTATCTATTTTACTAATTTATTTTTATCATTTATCTTACATCCTAATTTTTATTTTTACATACAACCTAATAAAATAATATAAAATACATAATAAAATAATAAAAAGTATTATTCTCTTTTTTTCCTCCACTCACCTTTTTTTTTCACACACAACCACATATTAAATTGTTTTTTTTTTTTTTTTTACTTCTATCTTCAGTCTCAAAAAAAAAAAAAAAATTACAACCTATGAACAGTAAGGTTGCAAACCTTATTATTTATGAAAAATTCTGGTGCCACACCCAATTACACAACTTTGCCCACAACTCGCCTATGTGACGAGTTGTGGTTGGTGGAGGGATGTCCCCATATAGACCCACCATCACTCCCCACCAACCACAACTCGCCACATGGGTGAGTCGTGGGCAAAGTTGTGTAATTGTGATACCACAATTTCTCACTATTTATAGGTTGCAGATTTTTTTTTAAGTTTACAAACCCGAATAGAGTGGATTTTGGGTGGCTTAGGTTGTAAAATAGCAACTAGGGGTGTTTACACCCCCAATACTAGTGCTCTTATAAAACCTTAAAGATGGTAATATTATTTCTCGAAACGCTTGGAGAAGGGGGGAGGGGGAGTGTAATTTTGTGAAACGTTAAGAAAGGTTGATGTAATTTACCTTTAAAAAAGATTAGCAAAAGATACACCAACCTCATTGTGTTGTATAAAATACAGAACCATTTGAAGTTTTGAACATAATACTAAACTCTATTTTGTATTATTTTATACATAAACTGTTAATTATGCAACACTTAACCTCCTAGGATTTTTGAATGCAACATTAACCCCCCTTGATATTTTTTTATGTGAAAATGCTACTCTAAATATGGACATATGTCATCACCCTAGAACTCACCATTTATTTTCTCAATTTTTTAACAGCTTACATACGTATATAATAATACCCATAAAGAGTTAACTATTACATCCAAAATTTTAGGGGTTTTGTGTGTGGGTGGGGGTGGGGGGGATTTCGTGCGTCTGTGATGTTACGCATTATCATTAGGACAATATTTAAGTATTATTCCTTAGGTATTTTACCTTAGATTCTCCAATTACAATCAACCATATGTCTTATTGGCCAATGCAGCACAACCATGTGATTTATTGGCCTATTAGCCAATGCAATTCCTTTTTTATAGTTACAGTTTCCAAGACCACATGGTTAAATTTAATTAGAAAATCTAAGTACATCACCTAAACAAATGTACCTAGATTTTACCCTTAATGTTATATCACTTAATAAATTTTAATTGTATTATTTTTTAAAATATCAAATCATTAGATTACATAGTTTCATGTTAATCAAATACTATTTACTATTTGATCAATGTACCTATATTTTGTGTATAAATTAAAAGCACAAAATTTGAAAGATAAACATTTTATAAATGAAATAATTATCAATATCTAATCATCTCAAAATTTTGCAAACATGGAATATATAAAAATAAAATGTAATTCAACAGAGATTTCTCAAAATATAAACTAATAAAAAGTTATTAAATAATGTAATATTAATAAAAATTATACCATATATAACTTAACCTAATTTTACAGATAAGACAAGGTACGTAGTTCAAAATAGGGAAATAAGAATATTGCTTCTCTCTTGGGATGTGCTCATGTGGGGAATAGAATAAGGCTAGTCAAATCAGAGTAAGACAAGGGTGAAAACTCCAAATAGCACAATAGAACAAACTAACAATAAAAAATCAGGAATAAATACAAAATGACTAAGTATTTTGATGTGATCCATTTAGGCTCCGGTTGTTCCATTGTGAAATATTTTCCGATGTAAAATATTGTCAAGAAAATGTTTGCTTTTCTATGTTTTGTTACATTTCTGAGAATACTATGAAAAATATTTTTTGATGTTTGTTTAGTTGTAAAATGAAAACATTTTTCCTTAACTTCAAAAATAACCAAATCTCCCCACAAAAATTTCCAAAATGACCAAAATACCCCATGAAATCCTTTAAATAACCGAAATACCCCTAGACCTAAAAAATTATCAAAATACTTTGAAAACCTCAAAAATGATTGAAATACTTATAAAACCTCCTAAATTATTAAAATTCCCTAGAATTCTCTAAAATTGCCAAAAAAATTCATAAACCTAAAAATGACCAAAATGTCCATCGAAACCTCAAAAATGACCGAAAATACCATTAAAACCTACAAAAGACCAAAATAACTCTAAAACCTTCAAAATGACCAAATTATCCTTAAAACCTCCATAATGGCCTTGGAATGTCCAAAATGCCATAAAACATCTAAAATTAGTACATGATCGAAATACTCCCAGAAGGTCCCAAATTACCACAATAAACCAAACAATGGAATCATAATGGACTTGACTTTGAATTAATAAACGTAAGGATATTTTAGGAAGAATAAATAATTCTTCTAAGATTCTTAGGGGTATGTCAAACAACGAAATCTTATCAAACCATGTGTAGACATGAAATTTCTTAGGAACTCCGGGAGCATTACACTTTTATGAAATGAAATTCTCAATCAACACATTCTCAAGAATCTAGATATCAGGAGGCATATTAATTATTAGATTCCATGAACCAAACTCTACATTAGCATTATCTTATAGAAGATGGATAGAGACCTCACATTGCAATCATTTAAAAATATTAAAAATTTAACTGACAAAATTAAAAATTTGAGACCTACTTTAAAATAGGGTTTAACTTCTTTTTTTTTTTTTTTTTCATTTAAAAAAAAACTATGCACGTGACCAACAAAAATGCAAATAAGTGACAAAAGTATATGTCTAGAAGTAGAGAGTCATAGAAAGCACATCACTAATGTGTCTCACCTTTATGGTAATATATATATATATATATATATATTGCGAGGTAGAGTTGGATCTGAATTTTAAGTATTGTTCTGGACCTTCTGACATCTTTTGCACCAATAATTGCTATCCCTCGCGCCGAAATCATTACAAACTTATAAAAATCCCGCTTCATGATAACGGAAACAAGCCTCTCACAATCTCACTCATGAATAATAAAGAACTAACCCTTACCAGGGATATAAATAAAAATTGGGTTTTACTAAAAGTATGCTCTGGGCCTATGTTAGTAAATTATTCTGCACACGCTACATATTGTTTTACAAGCATTTTTCTTTTTCCATAGCCTAAAAGTTGTGGAGTGGGAGAGGTTTTAACATTACCTAATAGATGGGGAAAAAGTGTTTTTTTTTTTTTTTTTTTTGGGTTAAAAGGAAATTTCATTAACGGTTAGCTAGCCAGAATGGCCAATGTAGCAGTAGTGGCAGTTGTGAGTCTGCCATAATACAAACCATACATATCTGAGTTTACAAAAGAGTTAACATTATTTGATGGAGGACTATCAAATATAGCAAAATCCTCAGCTTGTGACACACCCCTTCTAGCCAAGGCATTAGCACAAAAGTTTGCATCTCTAAAAACATGTCTCACCCTGCTCTGAGGAAAATTCCTTAGGAGTAATCTGCAGTCAATAAGAAGAGGTGAGAAAGAGTATTTAGTCTCTTGGTTAGATTGCAATATATCCACCATAGCTTTGGCATCGAGTTTGACTACAATATTTTGAATACCCAGTTGGGTTGCCAAATGCAGCCCTTCTCTAAGAGCCCAACATTCTGCCACCACACTCGTTGCAAGTCCTATAGAATGTGAAAATCCCTTCACCCATTTGCCTACACTATCTTTGATCACTCCACCCCCACCAGCCTTTCCTGGATTTCCAAGCGACACCCCATCTGTATTAAGCTTTAGCCAATTCATAGGAGGTTTTAGCCATCTTATAGTAATTGTCACCCTCGAATTTTGGCTTCTGATTTTCCCCACACCGTAAAAGTACTCCAAAGCCTGACTGAAACACGTCTTATGAAGGACAAGATTGAGAGGAGTATTTTCAAAGCAAACCTTGTTCATGTGCTTCCAAATAAACCAGACTGCAAAAGGAAATAGTATACTCCACGGTATAGCAGAGTCATGGACAGTGCTGCTTTAACGGTTTACTTTGAACCAATCAGATAGACTTGCATCGAAAGTATATCTGAGTATTGGAGGCACAAGGATCTTATCCCAGAACATGCAAGCAAAGTTGCAATCCCTTAAAGTATGGATTATTGTCTCCTCCTGATCATTACATACGGGGCATTGTGTGCAGCAATTAATACCCCTCGAAGCCAAAACTCCTCTTACCGGAATGCTATTATGGTGGCAAAGCCACATGAAGTGCACTATTTTTGGGAGCATATCCATTTTCCAAATCCAAGATCCTTGGAAGGAGTTAATTGAAGGTTACTCTGGGTTGGCTAAGCGATAAGCAGAGTTTGTGGAGACATCCTTAGACTCAGCCCAGATAATTGAATCCACCCCCATATTAAAGATTTGAAGAGGCATTGCTCTAATACTATCCTTGATGGCTTGTGGGAGATCAAAGGAAATTAAATTCCAGTTCCAAGCTTGATTTTGGATCAGGTCAACCATTTTTAAACAACCTTCTGTTAGGGGTAGAGGACCTTCAATAAGTTCCCTTAAGGTCTTTCCTTTCACCCACCTATCATTCCAAACACTGGTTTTCTCACCATTACCTATTCTTATCCCAATGCCCTTAGCAAAAGTAGGGAAACCAAGTTTAATAGCATGTCAATTTGGGGAGGAGGGCAATCTGTCAGGATCATGAGCTCTTCTCCTTGAAGCTGAACAATATTTGTTAAGTATCACTTTGGCCCATAATGCTTCTTTCTCTTGGAACATTCTCCAATTTAATTTTGCACGTAGAGCAATGTTTTTCCCTTTTGATGCCTGAATTCCAAGACCCCCTTCTTCCTTGGATTTAATTAGCTTGTTCCAACCAACAAGACGAATCTTTCTTTTCTCATTTGTCGTACCCCAAAGGAAGTTTCTGTTAACCCTATCCAATTTCTCACACAAGTGCGAGGGAAGGGCTACTCCCTGCATCACGTATGTAGGAATAGCAGACATGACAGATTTTACTAAGACTGTTCTGCCAGCAAAGGACAAAAAAACTAGCTTTCCAACTAGCTAGTTTGGCCATAACCCTTTCAACAACAAACTTGAATTTGTTTCTGTCTGATACTCTATGCTGAATTGGGAATCCAAGATACTTCCCAAAATCTGAGGTGGCATGAATACCAAGCTTCTCACAGACATTTTCCCTCATCCTCTGGTCAACATTGGGCGAGAAATAGATCCTAGACTTTTCCATGATTCCGAGCAAAAGGTTTGTAAGACTTCCGAGATGGCTTCACAATTTTTATTATTGACCTTTGCAAAAAATATTAAATCATCTGTAAAAATGAGGTGAGAGATACCAACATTCTCCCGAGATGCTTTTAAGGGGAACTAGCTGCCATGCACACATTTTCCTTCAATGAGATGAGTTAAATATTCCATACACATGATGAAAATATAAAGAGACAGGGGATCTCCTTGTCTAATGCTATGCGATGGGTGGAAGATTTCCAACTCGCTTCCATTAACAAGGACAGAAATGCTTGTTGATGTGATACAACTCATAATAAGCTTGGTGACATTGGGGGGAAAATGAAAAGCTTGAAGAACCTTATAAATGAAACACCATTCTAATTGATCATAGGCCTTTTCCAAGTCAACCTTGATGGCCATGAACCCTTCCTTCCCCTTTTTCCTATCTAGAGTGTAGATTAATTCTTGGGCAATGTGAAACGAAGAGAATCTAGAGTAATATTATGGATAAAAAATTTTCACAATATTTTTTTACAACAGTTGAATTAGTAAGTTTTCACTAGTTTTTATTTTTCATAACAATTTGACATATTTTTATTAAGATTTTTGTGTTTGTAGACTGTTGATACCCAAAAAAATCCAACCCAAGGAACCGAAATATGGGCCTTGCACGAGTAAAAGAAAAATGGAAAATAGTTGTGAAGTGGGAGAGATTTTTACATTACCTAAAAGATGGAGAAAAAAGTTCTTTATGGGAAATGAAGAGAATCTAAAGTAATGTTACGGGTAAAAAAATTTCACAATATTTTTTCACAATAGTTGAATTAGTGTGAGTTAGGATTGCACTAAAATTGCCCACGTCTGCATTTGGCATTTTGAACAGTGGGACCCACGGCTATAGTGCTCTCCAAGATAAATGTAGCCAATTTCAGAAAAAATGCAGAAAAATTTGGCTGAATGCACCGTTTTAATAAAACTAGGCATGCATGTACTGTTCATGACCCACAACTCTTTTTGAAACGTGTTGCTACAATGGTTCTGAACATTGCGTTTTGTTTTAAAAACTTGGGATATTCTTATTACACTTACATGACCCACGAAACAACAAATGTAGAGGAGATTTCTCACAAAACGGTGTGTTGGATTCTCGTCTACGCCAACGGCTAATTTCTCAGAATGATGTTCTTCTTTCTCTCAACTGCTGTGCCAGAGATGTCTTCAATGTGCTTCAATGCTCCATCATCTTCCTCTTCAATGAATTTCACTTACCCACCAACTAATAAACCATCAAAACAAAGGAAACACGATAATACCATTAAGCAGAACAAACGAACCCGATCCCCTCTGTTCTTCCTTCACTCGAGCCCACCTTCTCTCCACTTAGGACGTTGTTGCTGCCATTGTGGGCGAGAGACGTTCATTTATCTGTAAGTTGTGTCTAACTTCTCATACTCTCTGATGTGTTAGTGTTCTACATTTATCTGTAAGTTGTGTTTTGCATTTAAGGATCAATTGTGTTCAACTTTTGTGTGTGGTTTTTGTGTTTTTCGTGAAATTAATTTGTGGGTTTCTCTCTCCTTCATGTAATTTTGTGTGTTTCTCTTCCTGCCTATGTTTGTATTTGGACTAGGTGAGTTTAATTTGCATATTTTTTAATTGAAGGCAAATATTGACAAATCCACCGTTAGATTACATTATCTTCATATATTCTCTATGCTTGCAGAATTTCAAGATGATCAAAGATTAATAGCTATGTCATCAATCAATTGTTAAAATTCAAGTTTTTGTAGTTTAAAATAATGCATAAAAGATGATTTTATGGATCAAATGGTAAATAACATTTGATTAATATGAAAATTGGCATGCATGTTAAAAACATATAGAATATGTAATTAAATGGTTAGATTTTCAAAATTTTAATTCAATAATAAGTTATTAGGTGGTGTAACATTACTTAAAGTTATACCAGGTGTAACTTGAACCCAACACTATATATATATATATATATATAAAGTTAGACTATTCATGACATACTACTATGCAAGGATGTTGTATATATACCTTGATGAAGCCAAAATCGTTAGTTGGGTCACTCGTCTAATCTAGAGCTCTTGACGATCTTGTAGGACCTGCGAGATAAAGAGAGTTCATCGAAAAGAACACCGGGTTGTACCCGATGGGGGAGCCTTCGATGCTTAAGTTAGTATCAACTCATATCTTTCGTATATAACTGGCATTTTGTAATAGTTTCTAATGTACCTTAGCAAATGGACAGATTGTCCCTTTTATAGGTGACTTAGGTAGCTGTTGGACATAAATAAGGGTGATTATTACCCTAATTGTAATGTTCTTTATCTTGATGGCCTACTAATGATGCAATGATCGTCCATTAAGATGGACACCTTAACGGTTTTTATGGACTCATCAATTGCCCCTCATTCCCAAGTCTAATTTGGGAATATTCTTGACTTGTTTAGATTCAAACTTTTTTTTTTTTTTTTTAATCTTCAACTACTTTCTTCTTCAAGAATGGTAGTATTTTTGTGATGACTTCTTAGTATCTGCCTTTTGAAGGTCTTTTTGGACATTCGAGGGATCATAGCTTGATCTTGAAAGTGAGCTAATTTCCTTGAACGGTCATTTTTTATCACTGTTGAAAAACAAGCTAATTTCTTTGGATGAGCATCATCACTGTTGAAGAGCGAGGTGATTTCTTTGGATGACCATTTTTTTATCATTGCTAAAGAGCGAGGTGATTTCTTTGGACGACCATTTTTTATCACTTCGATGCTTCTTCTTTCATTCATTTTCTAGTTGTCACGTTTGATATTCTTGATTTGTGTGTGACTTGCGTTTCCCTGACTATCCTTGTCTATTTACACTCGTCTAAGGGTATTTAGTCACTTAGCAACTTTTAGGTGGCTTACATCCAGTTATGGAGCTTCGTCATTTAGACTTCTTCAGTGATTTACATCAGTCTAGCAGAATCTTGTCTTTTTTTTTTTTTTTTTTTTTGGGTGCCTTACATCCATTTTTAAGGAATCTTGTCACTTAGGATTCGTCGGTGTTTACGTTCGTCTTGGCAGAATCTTAACACTTGGCCATTTTTTGGTGACTTACATCTATTTAAGGAATCTTGTCACTCAGGCTTCATCAGTGATTTACATCTGTCTTGGCAGAATCTTATCACTTAGCCATTTTTTGGTGACTTACATCCATTTAAGGAATCTTGTCACTCAGGCTTCATCAGTGATTTACATCTGTCTTGGCAGAATCTTATCACTTAGCCATTTTTTGGTGACTTACATCCATTTAAGGAATCTTGTCACTTGTTGCTAGAAAGATTCCTTGACGCTATGTCGTTTTGGACCTTCTTGAGGCTATGTTGATATCTGCATTAAGTTGCACATGCACTTGCCAAAACTTGGTTAAACAAGAATTTTAGAACAATTTATATATATATATATATATATATAAAATAAATTACGAATAGCCTAGGTGGACCTTTTTCTTATTTCCTTGTAATACTAAAGTTTTGCCTCTTTTGTGATCTATCTAGTAATACATACATTTTTGCATGAAACCTTACTAGGTGTAAATTTTTATAGACGAATATAAAAGAGACAGAGATAAATGTGTTACCTTAAATGACGATATTATTTTGTCACAGACCTCGATCTTTTTATTGTTGGGATCTTCTTGACAAGCTCTTCCTTTTTAAGATGACAAGCTCTTCTCTTTTCAATATTTTTTTTAAAACTCAACATGATACTTCATTTCTAAGACTTCTTTTGCTTCAATTTTTTAAAGGTGTAAAAACTAGGCCATGTTTTTGCCCCCGTTCAAATGTGAAAAGTACAATTCTCATTTGTTGACGACTAGAGGAATGGTCTATCACGATTGGAACCTTTTTTTTTTTTTTTTTGGCGTGCTTTGATGACTATGGTCATTGCCATTTGTAATAGCAATTTCCTCTTCCTTCTTCTTTAATTGTACGCTTAAGTCACTTCAATAGTGCTAGCTACATGACAATTTACAAATGTGCAATTGCATGCTATACAAGATGAAGTGCATTCTATATGAATCTTAGAGAAGTAAAAAAATTGAAGCTATTTGACTATATGCTTCTTTAAACTGGTCTTTGTTAGGTGCTTGCACCGTATATGATTTTCAAAGCAATTTAAGAAGATTTTGGTGAGTTGATGGAGATAGCGGAAACTTATTGAGACTTAAATTCATGAGCATATTGTGAACACGATCATCTAGCATTTTGAGTTTAAGAAACTTAATAGAACTTCTTAGATTTATGATGATGAAATATATGCTACTAATAATATACATATCCTTATTAATTGTGATAGTTGTAATAATTTTATAGCAATATTTTCAACATGTTCTATATATACATATTTGTAGATAATCATGCAAGCTTGATTTGCACTTAGTTATAATAAGCTAATATATGGCATGGTTAATTAAAAAGAAAGAAATAAATGAGTTAGCTCGACAAGAGACCTTAAATCACGGTACTATTTTGTACATACCTTGATCTTTTCATTGTTGTGATCTTCATGACGAGCTTTTGTCCTTTAAGACTTGTTAAGCTTAACATGATATTCAATGTCTAAGGCCTAGGTCTCTTTTGCTTCAATATTTTGAAGATGTAAAAACTAGGCCATATTATTGCCCCCTGTTTAGACATGAAATGTGCAATTCTTATCTGACAACGACTAGAGGAATCGCCTATCATGATTTGAACTTGTATTTTCCTTTCTTTGGGCTTAATCTTATTTTTGACGGGAGTGCTTTGACCATGACAATATACAAATAGGCAATTGCATGTTGCACAATAATTTATGTCATTCAACAAAGCGTACTCTATATAAATCACAGAGAAGTATTATATGATGTATAAAGAATGAAGCTATTGACTATATGCTTCTTTAAAGTGTCGAGACTACAGTAGAGATCGTCGATTATTTTGGATACTCCTATTATTGACAGGTTTCTCTTTGTTTTTACAAAAAAAATTTCTTTGGTAGACTCACATTTAACAATTTTTATAAGGCTATTTTCCATGTAGTTGACCTTCGTCATAAAATTACTATTAAACTTGATAGTCCCTTGGTGTTTAGGTAATTCAACCAATTGGTTGAACCCCTCATGCACGTTCTGTTTGAATCTATATGAGGGTAGATATATATACTCCTTTTTGACCTTGCTCAATGGGTAGTTAACTGTCAAAATCACAGCATTGCAAATATTAAAAGGTAAAAAGAAATGAATTATTAAATAACACAGTCCATTACTTTCCACTTTTGAGCACAACCAATTGTCATCTTAGGATTTGGCTTCTCTTTCTTGACATTCATATATTATTATGGTATTTAGAGTGATGATGCCAAAGATTACTTTGTATTTAATTGGTAATTTATGCAATGCCTTAAATATAAACTATATACGTTACACTTGACAATTAAGTTTTAGAAAGTTAATAGGAGGAACAGTAAGGTTTTAATTACCTGTCAGCCTTGGAGACTTTTTGAGAAATTGAATATCTGAGCCCACCTTTGCAAGGATGTTAGAACATTCATGCTTGGCTTGGAACCACTTTGCACACATGACAAGTGACTTGGATGTGTGTACAGGATTTTTGGTATCTTTTTAAGTTGATTCCTTTTCAACGAGCTCTTCTTTGTTGGGTCGATACTGGCTTCAAAGCTACTAGGGCTTGATTTGCCATTTGTGATGTCAAAGGAATTTTCACAATCTTTGGTTGCATTCCCCTTTTCCACTTAAGACTTTTTAATCTATTTCTTGGCTGTTTCTTTTTGACAAGTTCTCATTCTAAAGCTTATGAACTTAAGAATATAGGTACAGTAAATAATCTAGTACTTTTACTGTGCAAAGTGTTAGACTTGGAGCAGCAGTGTCAAGTAAGAAATTCATAAATATTATTAACCACAAATGTATAAAATTTGGTATGGCTTATGGGCGGTATATGTTGATGTGTCCATGACAGTATTTAGCATAGTATCCCTTAGCATGATTACGTCATGCAATTATTTATGTGTATAATATAAAGGAAAATGTAATTTACAATCCATGTGTATAATTCATACCGAGCACTGAAATAATGGCTCCGTTTATGAAAGCATGATACTCAAACATATAGAGACCACTAAAGTTTTCGTGAAACTGTGTGTGGTAGGATTTATGCATCAATTGTAAAAGCATGTTGGACAAGTACACAGGAGGAAAACTCAAAACCCCAAATGCATGCGTAGCCAAAGATTTTGGTACAACATGTTATATCATGAGCTATGTGAACAATGCTGTCTCCTACTATTGATATCTTTCTCATTTAAAGAATTCATATGGATATAATCTGATACTATTTTGAGAGTAGATTGTATGATGACAATTCGAAACATGTTCACTCTCAAAGTCAAAGTAGCATGTATATGCTCATGATCATCATGCGTGAATTTGGTAATCATTTATGTGCTTATAGGATTTCTCCTAAAAACAATTATGTTGAGAATTATTCCCTCCATAGTTCCACTACTTGCATCCACTAGTGTATAACATATGTGATATCATTGATCAAAAAGAAAATAACTTCTCACACATGTAACTAATTTAGCTGTGCACGTGCATTTGCTAAAATTCAGAGAAATAATTTAGGCATGTCACGTTCCAAATTTAAAGGGAGCAAGAATCTCTTGTTAAGTGGATTTCAATCCTAATAAAATCTGGTTCCATGCTATTAAATGTCCAAATCAAGTTTTTGATATTTGGCAAAGCAATTAAATTTGACTTTACCATCTTTAATGCTCAAAATTTACTTTTGGTAAGGTAATAAATATTTTATGCAAATTTTAACAATGGGGATCCAACGCAACTAAGGAAGGAAGGTTTATAAATGCCTATGAATTTACTATAACGGTAATTTCATCATAGCGTTTCATTTAGGTGGCCAGAGCTTATATGGTCATATACAATCACCTTCTAAAATCTCACCCATCAAATGGAGACTTAACAAAGTAACATCTTTGTTTGTTTCCAACAGGTAGCTTTATCTAAGCTCTTGACGAGACTATCATGTTCTAGACTTTTAGTCTTCTAGACCCATTTATTTATTTATTTTTTGCAATAACAAAATAAATATCTCATGCTGAAATGAACGAACACTAAAGCACTTTTGCAGATATATGAAGGGTAAAAGTGGATAAACCATTCAACAAGATGAGAGGCAACTCTTCTTACCTTAAGACCCAGGAGTTGGGCCACACCGTTAAGGTTTGTCGTGGTCTTTCAAAGTCTGTGATTGTCTTATGTTCAGTTTGTGCCGTATAGCGAACCACCTTTGGGTGATTTTGTGTGGAAATTCTGAGGTGCTGGTCTTTGAAAACCAAATTGACAAATGGATCTTCTTTATTGGATCTTGAATTAAAGAAGGCTAAGCCTTTTGATTACCCCTTCACGGCAAATCCAATTACATGATTTGTTTCTTTGTGTCAGTACATGGTGTAGACCCTTAAATGATCCTATGTCTCATACCTTGAAGGTAATGGATTGGATCATGAGGCTCTTACGCCATTGACTGTCCCAGGTGGGTCTTGCAGCAACAAGTCACACTTAGCTTTGATTTCATCGTCAACAACATCTTGGTGATCTCTTAGACCTTGGATATGGGCCCTTGCATTGTTGTCTATGAGTTTGAACTGAATGACCCTTTGTCGTAGGAAAAGCTTAATGGCTAATCGATTTCTCACAGACGGCGCCAAACTGATGAAGCCAAAATCGGCAGTTGGGTCACTCGTCCAATCCAGAGCTCTTGACGATCTTGTAGGACCTGCGAGATAAAGAGAGTTCATCGAAAAGAACACAAAGTTGTGCCCGGTGGAAAAGCCTCCGATGCTTAAGTTAGTATCAACTCATATCTTTCATATATAACTTGTATTTTGTAATAGTTTCTGACATACCTTAGAAAATGGATAGATTGCCCCTTTTATAGGTGACTTAGGTAGCTATTGGACAGATTGCAACGTTCTTTGTCTTGATGAGAGAGTTTAAGGCCTTTGATGGTCGTTATTGAATGTGTTGGGCAGTTACTCATCTATCTTTGATGGCCTACTAATGATGCAATGACTGTCCATTAAGATGGACGACCTTAACGGCTTTTATGGATTCATCATACCTGATACGTAATAAAATACTTTCCTAAAGCCGATTCTCCAAAAAAATAATTAGTAAAGCTATAATGTCAGCTTCGTGATTAGTAGCTTTTATCCGGGCTTAGGCTTTGAGATAGATTTTCAACCATGAAATTAGAAAGAAGACTTCAGCCCTATTCCTTATTATTCCACCACTTAATACTCGTTACGATGATAGGAACGTCATTATCACATTACAAGTACCATTTTCTTATGCATGTACATCTTTATCATTTCACATTGTTGTGGAGTTCACATTATGACAGATGATGCACATCCTCCTCGATCACATGGAACCATTCATAACTTACACTAGTTTTATTATGTATCAATCACAAGCAACACTAGTTGTTAAAGTTTTTTTTTTTTTTTTTTTTGGTTCTTTGTTTTAAAACTCTTTGTTTTTACTTAATCCCACTTGAAAAAAGAAAGAAGAAGAGAAAAAGAGTTAGGTATAACTAATACTGGCATGTAGCATGTGTATCTTTTAGTATTTTACAAACCATGTTGATGTAGCGCGTATATCCTAATTAAAATTTAAGTTGGTGTATGTGTTTGGTTTTTGGTTGCACTTGTTTAATTAATTAATTAATAACCCATCTCGATCCCAGTCTAAACACTAATCAACAATTAATTAATGCTAGCTATGGTTTGGCAATTGGTTCACAATTAATAATGCTCGCATATATACATGATGATTTCAGGATAGTGCCACAAGAATGGAGTACTGCTTTTGGTGTATGAGTAGATGCCTAATGGCAGCTTGGACAATCATTTATTTTGTGGCCAGAAAGCAATACAACCCTGGAGTGGGAGCTGAGATACAAGATCATATCAGGAGTGGCATCAGCGCTGCATTACCTCCATAACGAGTACGACCAGAGAGTGGTGCACCGGGACCTTAAGGCCAGCAACATCATGTTGGATTCCCACTTTAATGCTCGTCTGGGCGACTTTGGGCTAGCACGAGTGTTAGAAATATTGAATGTAATTGTATTGTATTTTCTTATGAAAGAATGTATATAGGTGCCTTTATATAGGAGGCATATGTGTGCAGTACAAGTAAATATGTATGCTATACAAGTAACCTAACTGGGCCTAAAGCCCACAATATATTATACACGTTAATAGCCCCCCTCAAACTCAAGGTGGATGTGAAACCAGCTTGAGGTTGTCAACCAAAGTACGAAGGCGTCCCTTAGGATGTGACTTGGTGAAGATATCTGCAAGTTGATCTTTAGAGGAGACTAAGATCAGCTTAAGAGCACCATGGACAAGATGAAAACGGATAAAATGACAATCAATCTCGATGTGTTTAGTCCATTCATGGAAGACATCATTGTGAGCAATATGAATAGCACTCTGGTTGTCACAATAAAGAGGAGTAGCAGAGGATGTAGATACACCTAAGTCTTTGAGAAGCCATCGTAGCCAAAGGAGCTCAGATGTGGTATCAGCAAGGGCACGATATTTTGCTTCAGTACTGGAGCGGGCCACATGAGTTT